>NC_052153.1:112155672-112455672 GCF_902713615.1 Scyliorhinus canicula | reverse complement strand
GAGCACACTTTAGCCTGTTAAAGAGAGTTTAGCAGCAATGGCTGTCACCATGGCATAGGCACAGCCAGCTCAGTGATCACCCATCGCACTCCAACCCCCTGCAACTTTGTGTGATGTTTCCTCTGTTTAAAGTCTTGTCAAAACACTGGGTTGTTAGAAGTGTAATCTGGCCATCCATTATTGCAATAATATTTTATTTTGATGCACTCATCAGGTGCAATTTAATGGAAAAAGCTCGAAGTGTCGTATCGGTTGCAACTGCCTGGGTGTTTCCCGCTGGCTGACCCGGCAAGTCCGCAGCCCGTATTCAACAGCACTTTTGATCCCCCATGTGCTTCCCATTGGTACTGGCTGGCCTGCCAGCTTATTCGCTGGACTCACCCCCACTGACAAGGGGGAACTGCTTTTAAACTCATCCTCCAAACTCATTCCCAGTCAGCACACAAGCATGGCACCACACAGACCTGCATCACGCTTCGGGGATGCCAACCTGGCCAGGCATCTGGACACTGTGGAGGCGAGATGGGACACCCTGTTACCCGGGGGGGGGGGGGTGGTCAGAGGAGCTGCAGCAGTGCCACTAATGCCGCATGGAAATTAATGGCAGCGGCCGTAGGTTCAGGCGGTTTGAACATGAGGACCACCGTACAGTGCAGGAAGAAGACCAATAACATTCATCAGGCTGCAGGTAAGTTAATACCAGCCCCATGGCATCAGTTCCACCTATTACGCCCCTGACCTCACCCCCCACACGACAGCTCAGTGGCTGGCACCTCACACCCTCCCCACATCCGATCACCGTGCTTCCTGGCACACACCAGCACAGCCTCTTCATATCCAGATGCAGTGTCCACACATGTCACCTGCCATACAGCCTCCCTGATTCACCAAGCGTGTGGCTCACACTATCCCTCTCTGTCGCCGTAGGAGAAGTTAGCCCATAATAGGCTTGAAAGGGCCCAGAAGGGCATTGGAGCTCCTGACATTAGAGTCCTCACTCCACATGAGGAACGGGCCTGTAGATCGTGGTATTGGCTGAGGAGAGATGGCTCAATGACAGTGAGGTTGTCCTGTGCCGCAGAGGCGAGGATCCACTGTTCCTTTACCCAGATGACCTTCCTCACGTGAGTCAGACAAAATGATCCTTCCCACCCACTGACCACATGTCCATTCTCCTGCAGTACCTCAACCTGATGGGGCTGGGCCATCCGGGGTTGCCTGCCACCCTGTCAGCCAGGAGAACACCTCACAGGATAGCTCCAAGATCCCACCATCGAGGCGTCACCGACAACATCTCCACTGTCCACCAGTGCAGAGACATACATCTCGGTGTGCAATACTTGAGGACAGACTTCTCAGGCACAATCTGGTGAGCACCACAAAGATGCTGATGTACATCAGGCAAGAAAATCCAAGTGAATCAATAGTATGAGGTCTGCAGGTGGACATAGACAAGGCACTCCAGAGCGTGTCCCATTCACTGAGGTGCATCGTTAAGGGCCTCCAACACCATGGTGCAAACACCGGGGACATGCCAGGACTGGAGTGCCAGATGAAGCAGAGGTCTCTGGAGCTCACTGATAATTCCCTGTTGCCCTGGTGCGCGCATTGCAAAATGCGTGTCATGTGTTACCCCCTGGATTTCAGACATCCCGGTGATGGCGGAGAGTTTTGCGGCCCGGGCATTTTGATGAGCTTGATCCAGCTCAAAGTTGATATAGTCAGCTGCCCGGGCAAACAGGGCATCTGTGACCTCACAGATGGACTTGTGGGCTGTAAATTTTGATATGCCGCACAAATCCCTGCTTGAGCCCTGGAATAATATAGTGGGATATCAGCTCAGGACTGAGGTGATCTTCATGACAACCAGAAGCATGTGTCCTCCTCCTTCATGGGATGCCAAGTCCACAAGGATATGGCACAGGTGCCACACCATCTCCTTGTTGAGGACACACATGTGGCACATGCTATCCACCATCTCCTCATAAGACCAATGTTGTTTGTACATCTTGGGACGTCAACTGGCTTCCCCCCTGGGTCCATCTTGGCTTGATGGGTGGCTGGTTCTGCAGGGTGTGTTGTGGCCACTGCATATGGGTGCTGCCTCCAGCCTGCATCGACGCTGCTGCCTTCTCTAGTGTTTGGCCGCCTGAGCTGTCACCAGCACGCAAAGGCTGCTGCTGTGTGTTGGCAACACCATCCGTCATGCCTGGTGAAAAAGGCCACTCCAACACGGAGCACGATGGAGGAGAGAGAGAACATTCCACCCCTCCCAAGAGGGACTGAATAGGTCTGGCACAGTATGAACAAAACCAAATATAGAACTTTTTACACCAAAAGAAAACACAAAAACAGGCAGGAATACAATGAGGACACCAGCAGCATTGGTGTCTGATCTTCCATCCCTATCTGAGAACAGAGCCACAGGAACACAGAGGGCCTTAACAGGTAACCCACACGTCCAGAACAGAATACACAGTCAACACACAAAACAGGCCTTTAGAAACATCCAGTCTGCTCAAACTAGCTCTTCTCCATCCTCAGCAGGTTAGTAGCCCCAACAAAATCCTCCGCCCGCCGCATTCCAGGTAAAACAGACCCTTCCCTTCATCCAGAAAGAAGCTAGTAACTCCAAGGGGATGAGGCAGCAGGCAAGCAGAAAAGGCAACAGCAAGCAGCAAACAAACTCTCAGCTACAGCAGAGGCAAGTTTCCAGCCAGTTTTTACAGCAGAGGCAAGTTTGCAGCAGAGGCAAGTTTGCAGGAGCAAGTAACCACCACAATCTGCAACTGGGAAGTGCTCTCGCAAATAACAAGATCAATTCCTTATCAGCAGTAGCCTTCAGCTGTGCAGCTAGAGGATGCTCACAGCCAAACGAAGTTAAAGTGACCTTCAGAATATAACCAAGAACAGGGCTCGGTTCTGAAAGTGTTTTTCAGAAGTGTTAGGAGCAGTACGGTAGCATGGTGGTTAGCATAAATGCTTCACAGCTCCAGGATCCCAGGTTCAGTTCCCGGCTGGGTCACTGTCTGTGCGGAGTCTGCACGTCCTCCCCGTGTGTGCGTGGGTTTCCTCCGGGTGCTCCGGTTTCCTCCTACAGTCCAAAGATGTGCGGGTTAGGTGGATTGGCCATGCTAAATTGCCCGTAGTGTCCTAAAAAGTAAGGTTAGGGGGGGGGGGTGTTGGGTTACGGGTATAGGGTGGATACGTGGGTTGAGTAGGGTGATAATTGCTTGGCACAACATCGAGGGCCGAAGGGCCTGTTCTGTGCTGTACTGTTCTATGTTTAGTAGGACAGACAGGTAGCAGCTGTAGTTGTCTCTATTATGGGTATACACAATATTGGAGGATGGCTTGTTGGCCTTGCAGATGCTAAGTCCCTCACCCCACCAGCCCAGTGGCAACCCCCTACCTATGATGCCCAGCCCCCTGACTAGACCCATCCCCCGGTGAGTTCCCTATCCCTCCCCTGAGCACTGCTGCAGCAGCTCTAGTGCCCCGAGGCTGCATGTCAGAGAAGGAAATGACTACTCACCTCCTCAGCTTCCCTCAGCAGTCATTACGCCAGCTTCCTGTTTTTAAAAAGGAGTGTTAAACGGCACCCACGTGACCTCTTGCTGGGAAGCCGGTTACTTTCCAGGAGACCATTGGATTGGACTTCCATTTCGCTAATGAGATGGAGATTGGGCGTAATTGGTGACAATTAGTGTCTTGCCACATTTGGACGGGATCAGGAATCTGCCACTTCAAGTGGGCCAGTTAGATCATGAATCGATTTGCGCCTGATGTAGATCTAGATTTTGGCCTCTCCCGCTATTTAATGGGGTGCCTGGATCTGCATCAGGTGCAACATGGCCATTAAATCATGTCATTGTGCTGTTGTGCTAGCTAAATTTCTTGTAACCTCTTTTCCGTGGCTGGTAAATGTTTCTTAATGAGTGGAGAATATGCTTCTGCTTCATCAAAAAAATTAAATCTTCCAATTCCACTCCTTCAACTGATAGTCTTGATAATGCATCTGCTGTTGTCTGGTACTTCCCTTGAACATACTCAGGAGTTGAATCGTATCTCACAAGTCTCAGCCTAAAACATTGAATTCTAGGCAACCTTCATGAATTTCCTTTTGGTTAAGAATAGTAACCAAACATTTATAGTCAGCTTTGATTTTCAATCTTAATCAATTAATCACTACAGTGCAGAAGGAGACCATTTGGCCCATCAAGTCTGCACCGACCCTCTGAAAGAGCATCCTACTGAGGCCTGCATATCTTTGAACTTAATCCCATGACATAATCAGAGAACGTCTTGTAGGCCCATGAGGCTACTAATGCTTCCTTCTCAATGGTTGCTTACCTCTTCTCGGTGTCTGTGGAGAATATTAAGAACATAAGAACATAAGAACTAGGAGCAGGAGTAGGCCATCTGGCCCCTCGAGCCTGCTCCGCCATTCAATTAGATCATGGCTGATCTTTTGTGGACTCAGCTCCACTTTCCGGCCCGAACACCATAACCCTTAATCCCTTTATTCTTCAAAAAACTATCTATCTTTACCTTAAAAACATGTAATGAAGGAGCCTCAACTGCTTCACTGGGCAAGGAATTCCATAGATTCACAACCCTTTGGGTGAAGAAGTTCCTCCTAAACTCAGTCCTAAATCTACTTCCCCTTATTTTGAGGCTATGCCCCCTAGTTCTGCTGTCACCCGCCAGTGGAAACAACCTGCCCGCATCTATCCTATCTATTCCCTTCATAATTTTAAATGTTTCTACAAGATCCCCCCTCATCCTTCTAAATTCCAACGAGTACAGTCCCAGTCTACTCAACCTCTCCTCATAATCCAACCCCTTCAGCTCTGGGATTAACCTAGTGAATCTCCTCTGCACACCCTCCAGTGCCAGTACGTCCTTTCTCAAGTAAGGAGACCAAAACTGAACACAATACTCCAGGTGTGGCCGCACTAACACCTTATACAGTTGCAACATAACCTCCCTAGTCTTAAACTCCATCCCTCTAGCAATGAAGGACAAAATTCCATTTGCCTTCTTAATCACCTGTTGCACTTGTAAACCAACCTTCTGTGACTCATGCACTAGCACACCCAAGTCTCTCTGAACAGCGGCATGCTTTAATATTTTATCGTTTAAATAATAATCCCGTTTGCTGTTATTCCTACCAAAATGGATAACCTCACATTTGTCAACATTGTATTCCATCTGCCAGACCCAAGCCCATTCACTTAACCTATCCAAATCCCTCTGCAGACTTCCAGTATCCTCTGCACTTTTCGCTTTACCACTCATCTTAGTGTCATCTGCAAACTTGGACACATTGCCCTTGGTCCCAAACTCCAAATCATCAATGTAAATTGTGAACAATTGTGGGCCCAACACGGATCCCTGAGGGACACCACTAGCTACTGATTGCCAACCAGAGAAACACCCATTTATCCCAACTCTTTGCTTTCTATTAATTAACCAATCCTCTATCCATGCTACTACTTTACCCTTAATGCCATGCATCTTTATCTTATGCAACAACCTTTTGTGTGGCACCTTGTCAAAGGCTTTCTGGAAATCCAGATATACCACATCCATCGGCTCCCCGTTATCTACTGCACTGGTAATGTCCTCAAAAAATTCCACTAAATTAGTTAGGCATGACCTGCCTTTAACGAACCCATGCTGCGTCTGCCCAATGGGACAATTTCTATCCAGATGCCTCGCAATTTCTTCCTTGATGATAGATTCCAGCATCTTCCCTATTACCGAAGTTAAACTCACTGGCCTATAATTTCCTGCTTTCTGCCTACCTCCTTTTTTAAACAGTGGCGTCACGTTTGCTAATTTCCAATCCACCGGGACCACCCCAGAGTCTAGTGAATTTCGGTAAATTATCACTAGTGCATCTGCAATTTCCCTAGCCATCTCTTTTAGCACTCTGGGATGCATTCCATCAGGGCCAGGAGACTTGTCTACCTTTAGCCCCATTAGCTTGCCCATCACTCCCTCCTTAGTGATAACAATCCTCTCAAGGTCCTCACCTGTCATAGCCTCATTTCTATCAGTCGCTGGCATGTTATTTGTGTCTTCCACTGTGAAGACCGACCCAAAAAACCTGTTCAGTTCCTCAGCCATTTCCTCATTTCCCATTATTAAAACTCCCTTCTCATCCTCTAAAGGACCAATATTTACCTTAGCCACTCTTTTTGTCTTATATATTTGTAAAAACTTTTACTGTCTGTTTTTATATTCTGAGCAAGTTTACTCTCATACTCTATCTTACTCTTCTTTATAGCTTTTTTAGTAGCTTTCTGTTGCCCCCTAAAGATTTCCCAGTCCTCTAATCTCCCAGCAATCTTTGCCACTTTATATGCTTTTTCCTTCAATTTGATACTCTCCCTTATTTCCTTAGATATCCACGGTCGATTTTCCCTCTTTCTTCCGTCCTTCCTTTTTGTTGGTATAAACCTTTGCTGAGCACTGTGAAAAATCGCTTGGAAGGTTCTCCACTGTTCCTCAACTGTTCCACCATAAAGTCTTAGCTCCCAGTCTACCTTAGCTAGCTCTTCTCTCATCCCCTTGTAATCTCCTTTGTTTAAACACAAAACACTAGTATTTGAATCTCCTTTGTTTAAACACAAAACACTAGTATTTGAATCTCCTTTGTTTAAACACAAAACACTAGTATTTGAGGTATATGAGGCATAATAAAGTGGACTTTTGTTGATCTTTTTGAATTTGCCACAGGACTGTGCCCAAGCATGTAGATGAAGACTCCACAACTACAATTAGTGGCAATTCTGCATGTATTGCACTGCAATTTCTGGTGAAGTTAGGAGATTCTTGATCTTATCAAAATTATTTTGCTAGTTCATGATTCAGCAGCACTGTTGAAACTGTCTCAGCAGCTGTTGTAATGGCTTGTTGATCTCCACAAAGTCTGATGGGAACCTGCCTACTTAGTTGACCATCCCAAAGAATCTGAGGTTGTTCGAGTCACCTTGGTTTCCTGCAAGTTGACAGTAATTGATGAAGCTTGCACAATGTGCCTTAAGAAGTTTTTCATACCACGCACATTTTACATAGAATTTACAGTGCAGAAGGAGGCCATTCGGCCCATCGATCCTGCACCGGCTCCTGGAAAGAGCACCCTACCCAAGGTTAACACCTCCACCCTATCCCCATAACCCAGTAACCCTACCCAACACTAAGGGCAATTTTGGACACTAAGGGCAATTTATCATGTCCAATCCACCTAACCTGCACATCTTTGGACTGTGGGAGGAAACCGGAGCACCCGGAGGAAACCCACGCACACACGGGGAGGATGTGCAGACGCCACACAGACAGTGACCCAAGCCGGAATCGAACCTGGGACCCTGGAGCTGTGAAGCGATTGTGCTATCCACAATGCTACCGTGCTGCCCAACATTTCCAAGAGCTGGTGCAGACTCGATGGGCCGAATGGCCTCCTTCTGCACTGTAAATTCTATGAACTATGAATGTTGTTCATATGGCATATTATTCCGTCCATGCTTTCCAGGGTCTGAGACATCGTTCTTTGGAATATCTCAGGTGCAGAATCATTTCTAAATTGTAATCTGTTAAAATAGTAACATCCAAGTAGGGTGATAAAAGTAGTTAACAATCTGGATTCTTTGTCCAGAGGCAACTGCCAAAAGCCACTGTTTGCATCCAGTTTTGTGGAAAAGTTTTTTTTTGCAAATTTGGCGAGATTTTCATCCAATGATGCCACCTCTGGATCCCACGCTCTATGTACTTCTAATTAATTGAGTCAAGTCTACACATTTTCTCATTAAACTATTCGGAATTAATACTGTGACCATTCTAGACCATTCTACTTTTTTGGTAGTTACTGGAGAGATGACTGCTTGTTGTTACATATAATATTGGTGAGGAACCTTCCTCACTGTGAAGAGATATAGATTCCATAGAATTTACAGTGCAGAAGGAGGCCATTCGGCCCATCGAGTCTTTACCGGCCCTACTTCCACTCTATCCCTGTAACCCAGTAACCCCATCCAACCTTTTTTGTTGTGACACTAAGGGCAATTTTTCATGGCCAATCCATCTAACCTGCACGTCTTTGGGCTGTGGGAGAAAACTGGAGCATCCAGAGGAAACCCACGCAGAGACAGGGAGGATGTGCAGACTCCGCACAGACAGTGACCCAGCCGCGAATCAAACCTGGGACCCTGGAACTGTGAAGCAACTGTGCTAATCACTGTGCTACCATGCTGCCCTTGTAGGCTTTTGTATGCAGGCTTAATATTTGCATTTGTAGTTACATGATAGTCTGACTTTGCCTTTCCTAAGCCTAATAATAGTGTTTGCCTGCTGTTATGATCCTAGTTGATATTATAACTAATGGAAAGATCCCAGAATGGAACCCTGACTCAAAAGACCGTAACTTATATTTATTTTTATACATGGAGGAACAGTCACAGGACTGCCAATTAGTTTTAACAATAAGATGTTTTTTAAAATTAAACAGGAAAATTGGAAGATGATACAATCCTCCTTTACTCCCCCCTTAACTGAACAAATGCACACGTATTTTAAGATTAACATGGATTTAAAAGTGTGTCTTGAGCTACAATTTGTCTCTGTAACACAAAGCCCCTTTAAACACAGGCTGTGCAAAACACATAGCCTGCTTTGAAACCAAGTTAGTCCCTGTGGATTTCTCCACAGAATTCCCCCAGGTGATTGTCACATGAGAGTTTCCAAACTTCACTCCCAGAAAAATTTAAAATCTTGGGCGAGATTCTCCGACCCCACGCCGGTTGGGAGAATAGCGGGCCGCACCGTTTTTTCCCATGATGCCGGTCCGACGCGCTCCCGCTATGCTCCCATCCGGCCAAATTGTTGTAATCGTGTATCGCGCGCAAAACCACAGCGAATCGCCCGATGCAGGCAAAACATCGCTTCCCCCGGCACCCTCGCTATTCTCCGGGCCGGATGGGAAGAAGTCCCGACATTTTGACGCAAGGTTAGTACGTCGCCGTTCACACCTGCTTTTTAGTGAGGAGGTGAGCGGACCGTCCCGGAGTCGCGGCAAGCTGGGGAAGGCATCCCCAAGAACGCAGCGGCCAGTGGTGGGTGGGGGGGGGGGGGGGGGGAGAAGTGGCGGGGGAGAGGGAGAGGGGGGGGGGAGAGGGAGAAGTGGGGGGGGAGAGGGAGAAGTGGCGGGGGGGGGAGGGAGAAGTGGGGGGGATAGGGAGAAGTGGGGGGAGAGGGAGAAGTGGGGGGGGATAGGGAGAAGTGGGGGGGAGAGGGAGAAGTGGGGTGGAGAGGGAGAAGTGGGGGGAGAGGGAGGGGGGGAGCGAGAAGTGGGGGGGAGAGGGAGAAGTGGGGGGGAGAGGGAGAAGTGGGGGGGAGAGGGAGAAGTGGGGGGAGAGGGAGGGGGGGAGCGAGAAGTGGGGGGGAGAGGGAGAAGTGGGGGGGAGAGGGAGAAGTGGGGGGAGAGGGAGAAGTTGGGGGGAGAAGGAGAGGGGAGGGGGAGAGGGGGAGAGGGAGTGAGTGGAGTGGAGTGGATCGTCCACCCCCGGATGCAACATGTCAGCCGTGTCCTCGTTCCAGTCATATTCGAGCGCAGGCTGCACGCGGCCCACGTCTGGTTGGGGGTCCAGTGGGTAGAGTGTGAGGGGACAGAGGATGGGGGGTCCAGTGTGTAGAGTGTGAGTGGACAGAGGATGGGGGGTCCAGTGTGTAGAGTGTGAGGGGACAGAGGATGGGCTGGGGGGGTTGTCATGCAGGGTTGTCTCACTTGGTTCTGCACCTCCAACCTCGCATTGCGTGACCACCCGGGTGCCAGGTCCCCCAGCAAGGTCCAGTGGGTGATGAGGGACATGGGGAGGGGGGGATTGTTGTGACCCGGGGGCACCCTCTTGACACTTACCTTGGCAACCCTGGTGAGGTCGTGGAGCTTCTTCCGGCACTGCTCCCCAGACTGAGGGGTCTGCCCCACAGCGCTCACTGCCGTGCCCACCTCACGCCAGGCCCTTCACACAACGTTGGCAGGGTGGCGATGCCCTCTTCTAGGGCAGATGATGCCCCTCCGTTGCCCCACCTCTTCGAGGAGGGTCTCAAGGTCAGTCTCCCCGAACCTCGGCGTGGCCCTCCGTGGCTCCACTGGTTTTGGTTGCTCGCGCCCTTTTACGACATGGAGCGGCGTCACTCGGGTGCCATTCTGGCGTCTTTCGGGAGTCGTGGGCTTTTGCCATCATTCCCCACGTGGTTCCCGCGGCCCCGCTCCTAGCCCATTTCCAGGGCCAGAATCATTCGGGAAACGGGCCGTGTAGAGCCGTCGTGAAACTCGGTCGAGTTCACGACGGCCTTCCCAATTTTTCGAGGGAGCGGAGAATTCCGCCCCTTATTTCACAACACTGCTTTCCATCAGTCTGGGTCCAGTCTGGGTTCTCCAAATGACTCTTTTAAACAAAAGAGTCATTTGGAATTACTCCAAAATGGAGTCCCCTTTTAACGTTTAACTCCACTTTTAATAACGAATCCAGTATCCACGTTTTACTACTTCCCCATTAGGATTTATTTGTCTTGACTGTTGCACAAACTGTTCACAATTGCTTTATCCATTGATTCCCAGACCCTGTTAAGATGGCATCAAACTTTTTCTTGACCTCTGAAGTCTTCTTTTCCATTTTGAAATCCAGTTATTGCAACTGTTTACTTTTCCCCTTGAATTCTCCTGAATAATACTTTGTCCCAATTCTCTTAACAATTTTCTTAACGTCAATCTTCTTCAAGCATCCTTTATGTCCCAATTCCCTGGTTATCAGGACTGTATCTGGTTCTTTGGAAAACCTACATCTGGCAGCTCCCTTGCCCTGTCCAGTATTTCTGCTGGTAGAGTTGAGAAATGTGCCCCCCCCCCCCCCCCCCCCCCCCCCGCAGTGTCCTGTCTCCAACTACACTAAATTGAGCTGAAACCTAAAGACCTTTCGACCTTAAAAGGTTCCTGTTCCTATGCAACCCTGTTACTTCTATTTACTCTACATGCTGTAGCCCTCTCTAAGGCCAATAGAAACACACCTGGAATTGAAACCAACCTCCACACATACAAACACCTTTATCCAGCATGAATCTAACGATAGGTTTTACTGTTCCAGACAATATTTACCAGTACAATTATAAATCCCTTAAAACTCCCTTTGTTTTCCGAACATTGAGAGCATCTCAAGATGGCGGTTGGCACGCTTCTCTCCTGCTTTTGCTTCACTGTAATGTTTTAATTTTTTTGTCCGACCTATTGAATATCTTCACTTATTTTTTCCAAGGGACATCACTTTCCCCATGAACAACCATTCTGTTTTGCTTCACAAGTCCATCTGTCATGCTGTTTGTACTGCCAGCGTGAGAGTTAAACCTTCCCTCATTTTCAAAAGGTTTGATAAAGTTCAATTCAAGATAACAACCCCTATATGAGTACATATTAATTAACCTTTGAGGATCCCACAGTCACAATTCTCCATACATCTGTACAGGTCATTCATGAATGCATCCTTGTATTCATCCAGTTTTTGTTTCGTCTGATTACATTTTAATCACTCAGTTTTGAAAACTGAAGAGTGCATTGAATGCTTGAGGGCTTAATCGTATGATTTTGATGCCTCATCGGTGAAACCTGTGGAGACAAAAACAGAGCTGTTTCAGTTCTGTGACCTTCCATCAGAACTGGGAATAGTCAGATATGTGATCAGCTTTGAGCAAGTGGAAGAGGGGATGTTGCGCAAAATAACAAAAGGGAAGGTCTGTAATTGAGTGGAAGGCAGGAGAGATTAGATATTGATAAGGTTTCCAGGTGTAGGGCCAAGGAGAGCCACTCCCAACCCCCCTCCCCTTCCTGTGGCACCTTTCTATGGAAGAGCCGGAGATGCATCACCTGCCTTTTTACCTCCTCTCCTGGCACCAAGGGCCCAAACTATCTTTCCAGGTGAAACAGCAATTTATTTGTAACTTCCTTCAATTTAATATCACTGAATTCACTACTCAAAATGCAGTCTCCTCTACACTGGGGAAACCAAACGCAGATTGGGTGACCGATTTACAGACCACCTCCATTCAGCCCATAAGCATTACACCGAGCTTCCTGTCAGCTGACATTTTAGTTCTCTATCTTGCTCCCTCTCCAATGTTCCTGCAGTATTCCAGTGAAACAAGCTTGAGGAACAGCACCTCACATTTTGACTTGGCACTCGACAGCCTTCCAGACTCCACATTGAGTTCAATGACTTTAGACATAACATCTGCCCCATTTTGCTTCCTTGTCCTTTGCTGGTTTTAGTTTTTGCCAACTTGTTTCTCACTCCATTTTAATCTCTTTTTTTAAATTTTCAGATGGCAGTCATTCCTGATTCTGCTATTCACAATCCTCCAAGACCCATCTTTTCTTTCTTGATCCAATACCCTGCCTCTAGCTTTGCTCAATGGACCCTTTTGCACGTCTGTCTTTGAACCTCCTCTGTTTTCCACTCAATCACAGGCCTTTTCTTTTGTCCTTTTCCCCAATCCTCTCCCTTGACACTTGCTTAAAACCCCAAGGATAATTCTATCTTTTCCCAGTTCTGATAAAAGATTATCCACAGATGCTACCAGACCTGCTGAGCTTTTCCAGGATTTTTCATTTTTACTTCAAATTCCAGCATCCACACGTTTTTACCCTTGTGTTCGTTCAAACTTCTACTTGCTTTAATAATTTACTTAATTCACAGCGGATTCCAGGAGTGAGCTAGAATTGAATTTTTATCAGAACTATCCTATGTGGTTTTGGTGTGCTCCAATTATGGGTGCAATTCAACAAAAATATTTCTGTGTCCGGCTTTGGTCGCGTTTAGCGGGGTGTTTCTCGACATCTGCAGCGCCAAGAAAGACCCCACTATTCAACCGCGAGGAACACCTTGTTGAGGCCACACTTCAGTAATTTTCTGCCTTTTTTAAAAGGCAGGTTGCCCAGGTGGCAGTGCCAAGGTGCCCATATGCCAGCCTGTGTGTCAGGGTACCACCTTGCCCTGTCCCCGAGATCTCCAATGGCCTGGGAGAGCCCCCAAGGAGCATTACAACTGGTTCACATTTGTGTGGACCTGAACTAAACGGCGCCCTGGTGAGGTCTCCCAGGTGCGGCCGTTAGGTCCTGGGCGCCGGAAGAATCCGGTGCATGGATATGCGGATCTGGATCTCGCCCAGCAAGAGGGAGATCCAGATCACATCTCGCAAGGTTCGGTTGAATGCAGATCACACTATCTCGTGAGATTCAACGGCCTTGTTGCAACACCAAGTTGGGCGTGATGAGGCCGGTAAATTGCACCCATTATGTTTAAACACAGCAGAGCTGGTCTACAATTTTAAAAATGCATTTATGGGATGTGGGCATCGCTGTCTACACCTGGGGACTTGCAGAGGAATCTGAGATGGATCATTCACTCAGAACTTCTGGCTGAAGATTGTTGCGAATGCTTCAGCCTTACCGTTTGCAGTGCCAGGACCTCTCTCATTTTAATCAGTGATATGCTCGAAGCAAGATACGTATCTCAGGCCAACAAAGTTCCTGCAAAATCCAATATATGTTCTTTACACCAGTATAACAGTCACATGTGGTCCTGGCTGACTTGCTAACTAGAAATCCATTGATTGCATGGGGACAGGGGCATAAATGTAAGATTGCACTTTGTAAAGCTGGTTTTAGTGAGGAACATGGATTGATATAAAGTTAAGTCTCTGAATATGTTTGAAAAGTCTGTTTTATTTTAGATTTTGAACATAAAAATATCCCTATTTGTATTTAGTGTTGCTTAATCTCTTTTATAATTTGGTGAATAATAAAACAAGCAATAAACCTGTCCTGATATCCCCACAAATATCATCCTCATAAACATGAGGAGCACTGCTTGACTCAACTTCCAGTTTTTCCCTTTTATGCTCTTCGGAAATGCCTGTCTGTCACCCAGTGCCCATCCTGGAATGTATGGTTCACATTAGTAACTAGTTAATGGGGAAGAGCTTCTTGCAAAATGCTTTGGGGCATAAACAATCTACTCAATTCAACCATATCTATCAGATTGCTTGGAATCTGTTTTGTGCAACGCTTTGCAGCTGTTCTTGGCAGGTTGCTCAAAGCAGCTCAGTGAAGAGCATCAAATCACAGCTGATAGAGACAAAGAAAGAAGGAACTTGCATTTGGATAGTACCTTTCACACAGTTAATGGTTGGTTTAGCTCACTAGGCTAAATCGCTGGCTTTTAAAGCAGACCAAGCAGGCCAGCAGCACGGTTCGATTCCCGTACCAGCCTCCTCGGACAGGCGCCCGAATGTGGCGACTAGGAGCTTTTCACAGTAACTTAATTGAAGCCTACTCGTGACAATAATGCTATTTTCATTTTTTCATTTTCATTTTTCAAGAGCTCTGCAGCCTTTACTTTGAAATGTAGTCATGGTTACTTTGTGGGAAAATTTAGAACCCAATTTATACACAACGAGTCAAGCCCCAGGCAAAGACCCAGACAGCAACTGGATAACTGACCAGAGAATAAGTTCGATATTCGATGTTGCATTTTTTTATTGTCACATATACCAAGTACAGTGAAAAGTATTTTTCTGCGAGCAGCTAAACTGATCATTTAGTGCATGAAACAAAAAACGTAATAGGGCAGCACAAGGTACACAGTGTAATACATAGACACAGACATCGGGTGAAGCATAGAGGAATGTAGTATCAGTCAGATCAGTCCATAAGGGGTTATTTAAGAGTCTTGTAACAGCAAGGAAGAAGCTTTTTTTGAATCTGTTTGTGCGTGTTCTCAGACTTTTATATCTCTTGCCCGATGGAAGAAGTTGGAAGAGTGAGTAAGCCGGGTGGGAGGGATCTTTGATTATGCTGTCTGCTTTCCCAAGGCAGCGGGAAGTATAGATACAGTCAATGGATGGGAGGCGGGTTTGTGTGATGGTCTGGGCAGTGGATGGTGTTAGTTGAAGGATAAATAGTGGCCAGGACACAAGGAGAACTTATCTACTCTTTTTTATGTCCACATGAGAGGAAAGACAAATTGGTCACAGTGAGCAAGAAACAGGTTTCGACAGAAAATATAACTAGGACTCAAGAGGGATAAGATTCTGTCAGAACAGCAGCTCCTGCATTACAATTGTATTTTATTTAAATCGGAATGCTCAGATTAAAGCTGAGGTTTTCTGGTCCTTAATAATAGTCATAATATCAGTTCTAATCAATAATTGATATATGTGTGATGAAGACATAGAGCCATTTCTTTCTGAAGGAACTGGGAAGTGTGAGTTAGAAACATTCTTGGCTCTGCAAATATGAGGCTTCAGCTACCATATTTTTGTTCCAGGAAGGTGAGGTGGTATAGAGTCAGGCCTGTTGCCTTTTGAGGCAAACCCAAAGCGGCAACGAAGGTGGTTGGATGGCGAGGTTGGAAGGTTAGGAGGTCCACCTTTGTTTACTGGGACAGTGACCCAGTTATAATCATGATTATTAAATGCTGGGCAGCTCGGTGGCACAGTCGTTAGCATTGCTGCCTACAGCGCTGAGGACCCGCGTTCGAATCCCGGCCCTGGGTCACTGTCTGTGTGGAGTTTGCACATTCTCCCCGTGTTTGCGGGGGTTTCACCCCCACAACCCAAAAGATGTGCAGGATAGGTGGATTGGCCATGCTAAATTGCCCCTTAATTGGAAAAAATTGGGCACTCTAAATTTTTTTAATAAAATGATTATTGAATGCTCAATCCCTCACACACGTCACCCCCCCCCCCCCCCCCCACATTTGTTCCATGCCCTTTCACTGCCCTCATACCTCCTATGCCCTCACCATGCCCCCTCATGTCCCCCATGCCTTTTCACTGCCCCTCCACACCCACTCTACTAGTATCCACTATGTACAGAACCTGTAACCCACTAGCAAGTGTGGCAAGCTTTTGCAATGATCATGAAACTGACACAATGAACAAAAACTCTTTGAAAATCTATCGTGAAGAAAACTGTTCATCTTACAACCTCTTAAAATTGCCAGTCAATCACAGTCATTCATATTCCTGCTGTTAGTGCAGCTCCTTCAGACCTCTTTTCGAAAGTCTGTCTCTATGCCAGCTTTTCATGACCCTTCCCAATGGCTTTCCAAATTCTTCCCTTTCCACCTGATTGAATAGGATTCTTTTCTCTCTCTGAGCTCTGCCCAGCCACTGAAAGAATGGTTCTGCCCTGGGGTATCTGTGGGATCCAGACTTGAACTCATCATTGCTACCTGGGCTTTTGATTGACCACTCCCATTTACACAAAATAACAGGGCCATGCTGTGAATATGCAATTAACCTCCAATTCACGGACAAAAGAGGCCATCAGACTCTGTAATGGGTTATCGGCTGGTCAGATCAGCGTGTCCCGGAGGACAATGAATCTTGAGTAATCATCCCAATGGAACAGGGGTTTCCTATTTATTCCTGTTAACGAGCTTCAGTCTGAATGTGACGATGTAACTCAGGCCAGGTGTGGGCGTATATCTCTGACTCAGTGCTAACAGTTTTACCTTCAGTCTGTGAACCCTGCAATTGCCCACTACATCTTCAATGCAATAAATGCTGGCCTAATCGGAGACTGCCACATCCTGTAAATGAATTTTTAAAAATTTCCTAGCATCTTCCCTATCGTAACGTCTCCATGAAGTCCTTTTCACATAATTCGATTACCTTGTCTGATCCACAGACTGAAAACAGAACGGACTGTTCGGTCACATTCCAATGGCATGCTTTGATGGCAAGCTGTGCCTACCCTCTATTGCTGCCCATTGTCTCATGAGGCTATTTTGCTGCTTTCCTTCCCCTCCCCCTGTTGATTATTTCCAAAATTCTCTCCCCATGATCACTCCACTGAAGAAGATTTCCTGTCTTTGTCCCCTTCTCTCCATTTTTCTCCTGTCCTCCTCCTCATTTTGTCTCTTCCTGTTCCCCTTTTCCCTCACTCTCTTCTTGCCCCTTCCCCTTTACTCTGCCTTGGTCCAATTATCAATCCATGCCCAGGCAGAGAGGTGGTACGTAGTGGTATTGTCACTGTCACTAGATCAGAGACCCAGAGTGATGTTTGAGGGGCATGCCTTCAAATCCCACCATGGCAGCTGGTGAAATTTAAATCAATACAAACCTGAAATGAAAAGTCAAATGATGACTATGAATTGATTGTTGGAAAAACCCATCTGGTTTGCTAATGTCCACCTGGAAGCTAATCCTTTCCTAATGAAATAAATCTGCTGTCCTTACCTCGTCTGGCCTCCGTGTGCTTAGCAACTGGAGACCCTTTTCAGGGAAAGTAGCTTTTTCGTTCATAGATTTAGATGGGTATGTTGTAGCTGAGGATAGGACAACTGGGAGTGAACATATGTCAACTCTGCCAGAAGAAAGACTGGGCAATAGGGGAGCTGAAAAGTGACAGACTTCCCAATGAACCAGTTGCAGTCCAGATAACCAGGGAATTGGGACAGAAAGAAAGTCTTAATGTGGTCGAAGCTAAAAGAATTTAAGGGAAAGTAAACAAAGTGCTCTGAATTAAAGAGACAATTTTAGTCACGCGATCTAGAGTGGGAAAGCTGACTTGAGAGTGAGATGAATGTAAGAAACTGGTATACATATTGCATTTTATATCTGTTGCAGTTAGATTTTTTTTGAAAGCCTGGGTTAAGGTATATATTTGTTGCAGTAATGTTATTAAATAACCTACATTAAGGTATACAGACTGTGTGTCTGTGAAAACTGCAATTAAGTGGTCATAAAAGTGAGGTTATTATAAATTTTAACCATATACTTGTTTTTTAGAGATGCCTCGTGGAACATTGTTATGATTACTGGAGATTCGCGGTAAAGTAGATAATTTATGAGTAACTGAGTAGGTGATGGACCATCATACTGGGATACAGATGATGCAATTAAAGGAGGAGCCAGGTCTGTCTGTGGTTTTTAAAATCTGTTCGATGTTTTTAAGTTGAACAGCAGTTTTACAAAATGCTGTCAGGTTGGGCGGAAGAATCTGGCAAGACAGCAGGATTTTCAGGTTGTCCTGAATGGGTCTGTCTCTCCAAAGGTTTGCACATATAAACAAGTAAACCTGTTATGTTAACTTTATTTACAGTAAAAGTAAAGTCGCCATAAAACAAATGATCATAGGGTGCTTCCCTCCTTGAGGAAGAGATGACTGGTAGAGATTTAACCTAAGGATCACCATACCTTAGGCAAGATTAAGAAGGCAAGAGCTTCATGAATAACCTCATCCAGTACAGGAATTGAACCATGCTGTTGGCCTCACTTGCATCACAAACCGAGCCTTTTATTTATAAGTAACATTTGAACTGTATTGGGGTTGCTTAATTGGAGTTAGTAGCAGGTATGCATAGCAAGTACATTTATCATTGTGTTTGAGTACTGTTTAACTGATAATTGTAAAGCTATTTTCTTTAATGTCTCCTTTCCTCCGAGCCGGCTCCTGTAGCACTGCGTCATTTGGCATCCGGGCAGGCGCGGGGAAGAAGGCCACTGTGCATGCGCTAGATGGCGCCAGCCCAACTGCGCATGCGCGGATCCCGTGGCGCCGGGTTCAGGCCGGGATTGGCAGCTGGAACAGTGTGGGCTGCTCCAACGTTATGCTAGCCCCTGTGTGCTGCAGAATGGGGTCCCGGAACGGGCACCGATGCTGGGTAAAACACACCCGTTTTTACGCCAGTGTCGGCACTTAGCCGTCCGATGGGAGAATCCCACCCAATTTTTCAGAATCATCACTCCTGATGTGAGGTATCCTTTCCTCACATTTTTATAAATCTAAAAAAAAGTATTTGGAGTTCTTGTCCGGTGTCCTAACAAATGTTGGGGTCTGCTCTGGGATTTTAACCTGAGGTAAATTAAATGTTTGATGCCATTTTAATAAGAGTTTGGGAATTAAAGTAAAGTAATTGTGAACAATTTGTCCAGCAGTCAAGACAAAGACATCCTAACAAGGGTGGTGTAAATCCTGGACTGGATTTGCTGTTAAAAGTAGAGCAGAAGTTTTGTTTAAAAGTGTCCTTTGGAAAACCTGGACTGGATTTCAGAACACAAACCATTATTGTGAGAGAAGATTTTGAAGCATGTTTCTGGGAGTGGAGTTTGGAAACTGTCATGTGGCAATTATCCAAGGGAGAATCTGAGGAGAAACACACATTCATGTGAGGTTCAGAGTGGAGTGTGTATTTGAAGACAGCCATGTGTGTTTAAAGGAACTGATATTCTTTGCCATTCGTGTTAACCTTAAAATCTGTGTATACTTGTGTAGCTGAGGGGGAAGCAAAGGAGTATTGTATTATACTCCAATTATTCCATGTGTAATTTTTTTCCCTGTTATTAAAACTAATTGCAGTCCTGTGACTCAGTTATTCCACATTTTATAAAACAAGTAAAGGTTACCGTCTTTTGAGCCAGAGTTCCATTTTTGTATCTTCTAATCCAATTATAACATCAACTGGAATTGTAAAAGTGGTTTTGGAACATTCAGAGAGCATGATGTAAGGTTCCACATAAATGCATGCTCATTTTTTCTTTACCTTCAGTGATTCCCTAATTTAATTGACATTTTCCAGACTTCCTTAGACTCAGTGGTGGTTCCAGTGAATTAGAGAATTGCACACATTACACCCTTGTTTGAAAAAAGTTGTAACGATAAGGGCTGGAGTTGTCTGACCTTTAGGATTCTGTTTTCACACTGGCAGCACAACACCGCCCTTGGGTTTCTAAACGGCATGGGTGGCTTCAATGGTATATCCCATTAGCAAGTGGCAGTAAGTGAGAATCCTGCCACTAGAAAATGGGGGCCGCTAAGAAACACTGAGATGGGGGGAAATCCTGACCAAGATCAGCAACCAGACGCCTTAGTGATGGGGAAGTTTCTACAAACAGTAATTTGAGATTAAATTAATCATTGCTTAGGCAAATGTGGGTTAATTAGGAAAGATAGCTCAAAATTGTTAAGGGAAAATCATGTTTAACTAACTTGTTTTTTGGTGAGAAAACAGAGGGTTGATGAGGGTAATACTGTTGATGTAGGGTATATGGACTTTCAGAGGACCTTTGAACAAAGTTATATCTCATTAAATGGACAACAGCAACACATGGTCAAAATTGGTTGACTGACAGGGAACAGAGAGTGGTTGTTATTGGATGTTCTTTGGACTGGAGGAATTACTGACCTCGACCTTAGTGTACAGGACACAATTTCAGAATTTGTGGATGTTACAAAACTTGGAAGCATTGTGAACTGTGAAGAGAGTAATTCTGTAGAATATCAAAAGGAGATAGACTAGTTGGTGAGATTGGTGGACAAGTGGCAGATGAAGATTGGAATGATTCATTTTGGTGGAAGTGTGTGGAGAGATAATATAAAATAATTTTTATTCACTCCAGGAGCAGAGGGATCTTGTCAAACATATGCATAAATCATTGAACTTGGTAAGACAAGTTGAGAGCATGGTTAATAAAGCATACAGACCCATGGACTTTATCAGTAGAGGCACAGAGGGTGAAGGCAAGGAGGTTATGTCAAATTTGTGCAGAACATGGGTTCAACCCCACCTGGAATAGTTTTAGGCACCACACCTTTGGAAGGATGTAGAAAAGATTCAAGAGAATGGTTCCAGAGATGAGGAGCCTCAGTTCTGTAGATAGGGTTAGCTAAACTAAAGTCATTGGGAATGAGGGGGAAATCTGTTTGCTGTTTGGAGTCATACCTAGCTCAAAGGAAAGTGGTTGTTGGAGGTCAATCATTTCAGCTCCTCAACATCACTGCAGGAGTTCCTCAGGGTAGTGTCCTCGATCCAACCATCTTCAGCTGCTTCATCAACGACCTTCCTTTCATCATAATATCAGAAGTGGGGATGTTTGCTGATGATTGCACAATGTTCAGCACCATTTGCGACTCTTCAGATACTGAAGCAGTCCATGTCCAAATGCAGCAATACCTGGACAATATCCAGGCTTGGGCTGACAAGTGACAAGCAATTTTCGTGCCACACAAGTGGCAGGCAATGACCATCTCCAACAAGAGAAAATCTAACCATTACCCCATGATATTCAAGGCATTACCATCACTGAATACCCCACAATCAACATCCTGGGTGTTATCCTTGACCAGAAACTGAATGGACTAGCCTTTAAATACTGTGGCTACAAGAGCAGGTCAGAGGCTAGGAATACTGTGACAAGTAAATCATTTTCTGAATACCCAAAGCTTGTTTGCAAATTACAAGGCAGGAATGTAATGGAATACTCTCCACTTGCCTGGAAGAGTACAGCTCAAACAATAGTCAAGTACTCAACACAATCCAGGACAAAGCAGCCCGCTTGATTGCATCCCTTCCAGAAACATTCACTCCCTCCACCACCAACTCATAGTAACAGCCGTGTGTACCATCTACAAGGTGCACTGCAGGAACTCACCAAGGCTCCTTAGAAGGCAGCTTCCAACTCTACATCCATTACCTTCTTGATGGACAAGGGCAGAAGATATATGGGAACACCATCACCTAGAATGTCTGCTCCAAGCTGACTTGTTCCATACTGACTTGGAAATATATTGCTGTTACTTCACTGTTGCTGGGTCAAAATCCAGCTGTACTCTAATATAGGTGTACCGACACTACATGACAGCAGAGGTTCAAGAAGGCAGCTCACCACCACCTTCTCAATGGAAATTGGGATTGGCAATAAACGCTGGCCTAGGCAGCGAATCCCACATCCCTTCAATGAATAAAAAAAAGATTGGAAAAGTTGGGACTGCATTCTTTGCAGAAGAGAAGATGGAGAGGAGATTTGATAGCATATTCAAAATCATGAAGGGTCTGGACAGAGTAATTAGGAAAACGTTATTCCCATTGGAGGAAAGTTCAAGAACAAGAGGACATAGAGGCAGTGAGAGGCAGTTGCATAGTGGTGTTATTGCTTTTTTTTTTTTAATTTTTTTATTGGAATTTTTTGCAGAAAATATAACAAAAAGTATAGCAAAAAGCAGTAATATGCAACTAACAGCCCCATAACACCCACAATTCCCCCCATACCGTAACATCACATGTATCACATCCCCCCCCCCCCCCCCCCCCCAAACAAGAGAACTTAACCATAAATTAAAATTAGATAAATCAAATTTAAATAAAATAAGCTAACATAATCAACGCCCCCCCCCCCCCACCCACCCACCCCCCCCCCCCCCCCCCCCCCCGGGTTGCTGCTGCTACTGTCCCAGTACCCTATCGTTGAGCCAGAAAGTCGAGGAAAGGTTGCCACCGTTTAAAGAACCCTTGCACCGATCCTCTCAGGGCGAATTTAACCTTCTCAAGCTTAATAAAGCCCGCCATGTCATTGATCCAGGTCTCCACGCTTGGGGGCCTCGCGTCCTTCCACTGTAGCAAAATCCTTCGCCGGGCTACTAGGGACGCAAAGGCCAGCACACCGGCCTCTTTCGCCTCCTGCACTCCCGGCTCTACCCCAACCCCAAAGATCGCGAGTCCCCATCCTGGCTTGACCCTGGATCCCACCACCCTTGACACCGTCCTCGCCACCCCCTTCCAGAACTCCTCCAATGCCGGGCATGCCCAGAACATATGGGCATGGTTCGCTGGACTCCCTGAGCACCTGGCACACCTATCTTCACCCCCAAAGAACCTATTCATCCTCGTCCCAGTCATGTGGGCCCTATGCAGCACCTTGAATTGGATGAGGCTAAGCCGCGCACACGAGGAGGAAGAATTTACCCTCTCCAGGGCATCAGCCCATGTCCCGTCTTCAATCTGTTCCCCCAGTTCCCCCTCCCACTTCGTTTTCAGCTCCTCTACTGACGCCTCTTCCTTCTCCTGCATAAGCTTGTAGATATCGGATATCTTCCCCTCCCCGACCCAGACCCCCGAGAGCACCCTGTCACTCACCCCCTTCGCGGGGAGCGCAGGGAATCCCTCCACCTGCCGTCTAGCAAATGCCTTTACCTGCAGATATCTAAACATGTTTCCCGGCGGGAGCCCAAATTTCTCTTCCAACTCCCCCAGGCTCGCAAACCTTCCGTCGATAAACAGGTCCTTCAGCTGTCTAATGCCCGCTCTATACCATCCCCGAAATCCCCCATCCATGTTCCCCGGGACGAACCTATGGTTCCCCCTTAACGGAGCCTCCATCGAGCCCCCCACTTCTCCCCTATGTCGCCTCCACTGCCCCCAAATCTTGAGGGTATCCGCCACCACCGGACTCGTGGTATACCTCGTGGGAGGGAGCGGCCACGGCGCCGTTACCAGGGCCCCCAGGCTTGTATCCCCACAGGACGCTCTCTCCATCCGTTTCCATGCTGCCCCCTCCCCCTCCATCACCCACTTACGCACCATCGACACGTTGGCCGCCCAGTAATACCCCGAGAGGTTGGGCAACGCCAGCCCCCCCCCATCCCTACTCCGCTCCAAGAAGACCCTCTTCACCCTTGGGGTGCCATGCGCCCAAACAAATCCCATGATGCTGCTGGTCACTCTTTTAAAAAAGGCCCTAGGGATAAAGATGGGCAAGCACTGGAAGAGGAACAAGAACCTCGGGAGAACCGTCATTTTGACGGATTGCACTCTGCCCGCCAGCGATAGCGGCACCATGTCCCACCTTTTAAATTCCTCCTCCATCTGTTCCACTAGTCTGGTGAAGTTAAGCTTATGAAGAGCCCCCCAACTCCTGGCCACCTGCACCCCCAGGTACCTGAAACTCTTCACTGCCCTCCTGAAGGGGAGCCTCCCAATTCCCTCCTCCTGATCTCCCGGGTGCACTACAAATACCTCGCTCTTTCCTAAGTTCAGCTTATAGCCCGAGAAGCCCCCAAATTCCGCTAACCGTGGTGTTATTGCTGAACTACTAATCCAGAGACCCAAAGCAATGCTCTGGGGACCCGGGTTCAAATTCCCCCATATCAGGTGGTGAAATTAGAATCCAATTTTAAAAAATCTATGGACTATGAATCAATTGTTGTTTAAACCCATCTGGTTCACTAACATCCTTTAGGGAAGGAAATCTGTCATCCTTACAAGGTCTGGCCGACATGTGACTCCAGATCCACAGCAATGTGGTTGACTCTTAAATGCCCTCATGGGTGGGCAATAAATGCTGGCCCAGCCAGCGATAGCCCACATCCCATGACCGAATGAAAAAAAATTAAGGTAATTGGCAAAAGATGCAATGTTTACCACGAGAAAGCTTTTTCACACAGCAAGTGATTGGGATCTGGAATGTGTTGCCTAAGAGTTTGGTGGAGGTTCAATCAAGCCATTCAAGATGGAATTGGATTATTATCTGAAAAGGAAGCATGTGCAGAACTATGTGGAGAAGGTGAGGAATGGCATGAGTTAAATTGCTGCTAGCACAGGCAGAATGGACTGAATGGCCCCCTGTTGTGCTGTAACAATTCCATGATTCTGAGATGTTGTGATTATGTAAAATAAATCAAAAAAATCAAAAGACTAGAAGAAAGCTTGCTGTGAGAAAAACTAAATGGATTGAATTCAGATAGGCCACCTGTTCAGTGAAATTAATTGCAGATGAGTTTGTGTTGATAGATGCAATGTATATTCTGTAAAATACAATTCCTCTGAAACTATCTGTCAAGTGATTTTAATTTAAAAAGATAGTTGAAACGCGAGAAAGATAATGAAGCAAAAATAATTAACTCAAACACCCCGCAGCACTTAAACTGCTGCGGGCCTCAAAGCAAAATTAACACTCAATAAATGTAAACCCATTTCGACTTAGATATTCCGATAACATGGGCACACTGCATTATTTATTTTCTTACCCAGGGTAAATGCTTTTATTTTCTTTACATTACATTACTTTGAAACATGGGCCAGAATTTTGTGCTCATTGATGGGCGCATGGCAGACATGATCAATCGTGAAATGGGGTGCGATGACATCAGAAGAATGACGCAATGATTGACTACAGCTCCGCCTTCAACACCACAATCTCAGCCAAACTCATATCAAAGCCCCAAAACCTAGGACTTGGCTCCTCACTCTGCAGCTGGATCCTTGCCTTTCTGACCCACAGACCACAATCAGTAAGAATAAACAACAACACCTCCTCCACAATAGTCCTCAGTACCGGGGCCCCGCAAGGCTGCATACTTAGCCCCCTACTATACTCCCTGTACACACAAAACTGTGTGGCAAAATTTGGTTTCAACTTTATCTGCAAGTTGTCTGACGATACGACCGTTGTGGGCAGGATCTCAAATAATGATGATTCAGAATACTGAAGGGAGATAGAGAACCTAGTGGAGTGGTGCAGCGACAACAATCTCTCCCTCAATGCCAGCAACACTAAAGAGCTGGTCATTGACATCAGCAAGCAAAGTACTGTTCTCACCCCTGTCAGATTCAACGGGGCTGAGGTGGAGATGGTTAGCAGCTTCAAATTCCTCGGGGTACACATCTCCAAAAATCTGTCCTGGTCCACCCACGTCAACGTTACCACCAAGAAAGCACAACAGTGCCTTTACTTACTCAAGGAAACGAAGAAAATTTGGCATGTCAACATTAACTCTCACCAACTTTTACAGTTGCACCACATAAAGCATCCTATCTAAGAACAAAGAACAAAGAACAAAGAAAATTACAGCACAGGAACAGGCCCTTCGGCCCTCCCAGCCTGCACCGATCCAGATCCTTTATCTTAACCTGTTGCCTATTTTCCAAGGATCTACTTCCCTCTGTTCCCCGCCGTTTCATATATCTGTCCAGATGCATCTTAAATGATGCTATCTTGGCCACCTCCACCACCTCTGCTGGCAAAGCGTTCCAGGCACCCACTACCCTCTGCGTAAAAAACTTTCCACGCACATCTCCCTTAAACTTTCCCCCTCTCACCTTAAAATCGTGACCCCTTGTAATTGACAGCCCCACTCTTGGGAAAAGCTTGTTGCTATCCACCCTGTCCATACCTCTCATAATTTTGTAGACCTCAATCAGGTCCCCCTTCAACCACCGTCTTTCCAACGAAAATAATCCTAATCTACTCAACCTTTCTTCATAGTTAGCACCCTCCATACCAGGCAATATCCTGGTGAACCTCCTCTGCACCCTCTCTAAAGCATCCACATTCTTCTGGTAATGTGGCAACCAGAACTGCCGCAGTATTCCAAATGTGGCCTAACCAAAGTCCTATACAACTGTAATATGACCTGCCGACTCGTGTACTCAATACCCCGTCCGATGAAGGCAAGCATGCTGTATGCCTTCTTGACCACTCTATCGACCTGCGTTGCCACCTTCAAGGTACAATGGACCTGATCTCCCAGATCTCTCTGTACATCAATTTTCCCCAAGACTCTTCCATTGACCATATAGTCTGCTCTTGAGTTAGATCTTCCAAAATGCATCACCTCACATTTGCCTGGATTGAACTCCATCTGCCATTTCTCTGTCCAACTCTCCAATCTATCTATATTTTGCTGTATTCTCTGACAGTCCTCCTCACTATCTGCAACTCCACCAATCTTAGTATCATCTGCAAATCTGCTCATCAGACCACTTATACCTTTGTCCAGATCATTTATATATATCACAAACAACAGTGGTCCGAGCACGGACCCCTGTGGAACACCACTAGTCACCTGTCTCCATTTTGAGACACTCCCTTCCACCACTACACTCTGTCTCCTGTTGCCCAGCCAGTTCTTTATCCATCTAGCTAGTACACCCTGAACCCCATACGACTTCACTTTTTCCATCAACCTGCTTTACTAAAGTCCATGTATATGACATCTACAGCCCTTCCCTCATCAATTAACTTTGTCACTTCCTCAAAGAATTCTATTAGGTTTGTAAGACATGACCTTCCCTGCACAAAACCATGCTGCCTATCACTGATAAGTCTATTTTCTTCCAAATGTGAATAGATCCTATCCCTCAGTATCTTCTCCAACAGTTTGCCCACCACTGACGTCAAGCTCACAGGTCTATAATTCCCTGGACTATCCCTGTTACCCTTCTTAAACAAAGGGACAACATTAGCAATTCTCCAGTCCTCCGGGACCTCACCCGTGCTCAAGGATGCTGCAAAGATAGCTGTTAAGGCCCCAGCTATTTCGTCCCTCGCTTCCCTCAGTAACCTGGGATAGATCCCATCCGGACCTGGGGACTTGTCCACCTTAATGCCTTTTAGAATACCCAAAACCTCCCCCTTCCTTATGCCGACTTGACCTAGAGTATTTAAACATCCATCCCTAGCCTCAACATCCATCATGTCCCTCTCCTTGGTTGCATCACAGCCTGGTATGGCAACTGCTCGGTCCAAGACCGCTAGAAACTTCAGAGAGCCGTGAACATAGCCCAGTTCATTACACAAACCTGCCTCCCATCCATTGACTCCATCTACACCTCCCGCTGCCTGGGGAAAGTGGACAGCATAATCAAAGACCCCTCCCACCCGGCTTACCCACTCTTAAAACTTCTTCCATCGGGCAGGAGATACAAAAGTCTGAGAACACACATGGACAGACTCAAGAACAGCTTCTGCCACGTTGTTACCAGACTCCTAAACAACCCTCCTATGGACTCACCTCATTAACATTACACCTCTGTAGGCTTCACCCAATGTCGGTGTTTATGTATTTACATTGTGTACCTTGTGTTGCCCTATTATATATTTTATTTTATGTTATTTTATTTTCATGTACTTAATGATCTGTTGAGCTGCTCGCAGAAAATTCTTTTCACTGTACCTCGGTACACGGGACGATAAACAAATCCAAATCAACGTTATTGTGCTGCCTTGTGATATTTTGGTCGGTGGACATGGGCCCAAGTTGGAAGTGCATTTATTGACAGATTAAGGTCCATTTAAGGTAATTGAAAGGGCAAATAACTGCAATCTTGAGTGGCTCATGCGCTTTTACGCTCGGCGCACAAGCCACTTGGCCAGGCGGCCTTCAGGTTTTTAATGGATTTAAATCCAGGGTGGGATGAAAGGCCCACAGGCAGATCTATAGATGAATTGTTCAGAGGTTGGCTGTGAGTGATTTCGGCCTGTTTGATAGATTGTTTTGTGTATTTTTGTTGTCCTGGAGAACTTTGGGCTTTGTGAGCTTTTCCAGAGGCCTTCTGCCATTAAGCTCCTTCAGTGCAGAGACCTGTGGAAACATCGGCATAGAAATGGGGACTGTGTACTCTGCTGGAGGGACTTACTCAGAAGAAGAGGAGAGGGTCATTAGGGAGAGGAGGCATGTTGTCTGTAGACAGCGTCCCAAAGTCAGACCTATGGTCTGAGAGGCGCAGACAGAAGGGGAGCAGGTTCAGCAGGAAGTGCAAGCAGAAAGGTCCAGAGAAGTCATCATTATCCAGCAGGCAGAGTCTACAGACCAAGCTCCTGCTGCTTGGTTTGTCTGAGATTCAGTATCAAAGAAAGCTCCGCCTCTCCAGGGAAATTGTCACCCCAGTTTCTTTCCAGGGTCAGTGGGCGATCTATGTGATGTCACCCAATTAGCTGCCCACAGCAGAATCCAGCTAATCACTGATTCTGAAGGCCAGTATCTTTATTCACTTCAGGGTTGGCGAGGCCAGCCAGGCTGAGCGAACTAAAGACTTTGCTCCAATTGCAAGATTTCCCAGCACCCAGGGAGCCATTGACTGTTTGCATATGCCCATAAAGGCACCTGCGGGGGAGCCAGGTATCTTTGTCAAAGAAAGGGCTTCCACTCTCTCAACATTCAGATTGTGTGTGACCATAAGAGTGAGACTTTTCAGGTTTCTACCAGGCACCCTGGAAGCTGCCATGATGTGTACATCCTCTGTCACTCCCAGGTGCTAAGGCTCTTTGTTGCTCCGGCTCACTTGGATGATTGGCTCCAAGGTTATCCACTGAAATGGTGGCAGAGGATGTCACTGAGACACCCGATGACAGAAGCTGAGAAAAGCTATCGTCGCAGTCTTACCTCCACAAGGGTAATAATTGAGAGGACTATAGGCCTACTCAAGATGAAGTTTTGCTGCCTGAACTACTCAGGGGGATCACTTTAATATCTTTCTGAGTGGGTTTCCCTTATTGTCTGCTGCACCCTGCACATCTTGCTCTGTCATGTGGGGGGCCCATAAAGGCAGATCCTGTTCCACAGGCCACAGAGGACAATTCAATGTAGGGTCTGAGGAGAAGCCGGATGGGCCCCAGAGTCAGGAGCAAGATCCCGGTGTGAGGATCCTTATGGGAGCCCCGAGAGGCCTTGATTCAGAGGACTTTCAGCTATAAATCCAAAGCAACGAGTCAAGATGGTGGCAAGGGATATGCCACCTTACTGATCTCTCCTGATGAGGCAATCCTGTCACCATTAAGTCAAGGTCCGACTTCTGAAATAAAGTCCTTCCCCTGTGTCACACACACCACCTCCTGGCCTCCTCCCAAATGCAGGAAGCACACAAAGGCATTGCACATAATGTAACACTTCTATATTGAAGGCAAAGATACAAAGTGAACAGTACACATTTGCCAATGAAACGTAAATCACCTTATGTGATTGTGACTGAACATGACCAAAACCTTTGTTTGTGAGTGCTACGCCTTGGACTACCCTTCACTGGCAGTTAGATTGGAAGCAGCCTGCTGTCTCTGACACCCAATCAGCCTTGATGCCGTTGGCGGCCATTTTATGGTCGCCAGAGCCTGTGCGGAGGCATACAGCGCCATGGCTGGGCCTTTACTCCTCAGTCGTCTCGTCTCATCAGATGTAACGGTCACTGGCAGAAAGGTGGAGGAGTTGCTGCTATCATCCAGACTGGGAGTAGCCCGGAGACGTGAGCTGCAGCTTGTCCTCCAACATGAGGTTGGTTTGAACTTCCCTGCTCAACATAAAGGGACAGGCAGCTAGCAGTTACCAGGTGCCCATCCATCTCTCACACTGGCAGTGTCCTGCTGCGGTCACAGCAGGCTTTCAGGTCTGAACCCAACCCCAGATGACCCTGATTCAATTCATGGAGATACCTCTCCATGAGAGTCACCACTCTCCCTATGGAGACGACTGTGTGCTCAGAGCTCTGGGGTTTTGCAGTGCTCACACTCCGTATGGACTTCTCCAATACAAACAGCACAGCACGCAGACCCCATGCCTAATTATACCGCGCATTGCACTGGAAATCCAGCGACTGCTGCCTGACAAACAATTCTAGAGGCTCATCATCTGCTGCGGGCTTAGCACCGTCCTGGTCTCCAGCAATCTACTGACTGCCAGTGCACTGTGGACTCTTTGTCGCTGCCGGCTCCTCAGGCAAATGTTATGTGCCTTCACCACTGTGCAGTACGATCTGATCTGAGACACCTATGCCCACCAATGAACCTCTAATCTGCATTAGTGCATGGAAAAGAGGGAAGGTGTGACCTGGGTGCACCTGGTAGTGGATCATCCTTGGAGGTCAAGGGGAGCTCCTTGGGGTCCTTTTGGGGTAATGAAAATGAACCATCTGAGGGAGGAAGAAGATATGTCAGCATGAAACATAATTATGAAGTTAGAGTGCACGCAGTCTGGTTTCTTCTCAGAATGGACATCTGACTGAGTAATGGAAGAGCAAAGGGAATAACTAGATTTCACATGTCTTACATCCATATACCTATATGTCTCATACCCTACACCAATTTCTTCTCTTTCCATTGGACTCTTACCTTCATCTGACACGCCTGCTTGCCTGCCGCCTGTGGACCTAGGTCCACATTGCAGGTCATTTCCAGGACCTGCTCCTCCACCTGACTGAGGGTGAGAGGTCTGAAATCCCCCACCTCTCCATCCTTCCTCCAGCGCATTGTGGATCCTCTTCCGATGAATGGGAGGAAGTGCTTTCATTGGTCCCCCTCAACATTTGGGGACACTGAAACTTCCCATGCCACCTCACATAAGCAGATTCATTTGCTGGTCACATTACACATCACCCTGACATACACGCCAGCCATGGCCTATCATGGTACATGATTATGTGCGATATTACACTCTGCATTTCGCACCTATAAGCATCAACATGTGCTTCCACTCACAAAGGCATCTACCCAAGGTTCCACTTGGAATGAGTATGTAGCCTAGCAGAGTTTAGGTCATTGAACCTTTTCCGACACTAGGTGCAGGTTCTACACACAACGTCATGGTCACTGACCTGGGGCGGGATTCTCCGAACCCCTGCCGGGTCGGATAATTGCCGGGAGGCGGCATGATTCCCGCCCCCGCCGTCCACCGAATTCTCCGGCACTGGACATTCGGCGGGGGTGGGAATCGCGCCGCGCCGGTCGGCGGCCACGCGCAGCGGCACCCACGATGATTCTCCGGCCCGCAATGGGCCGAATCCTGCTGGTTCTTTGCCAGTCCTACCGGCGTAGATCAGACTAGGTCCCTTACCAGTGGGACCTGGCGGCGTGGGCGGGTTCCGGGGTCCGGGGGGGGGGGGCACGGGGCAATCTGGCCCGGAGGGCCAATCTGGCCCGATCGGGGCCCACCGATCCGCGGGCAGGCCTGTGCCGTGGGGGCACTCTTTTCTTTTGAGCTGGCCGTGTCAGCATCCGCGATGACCGGGGCAGCAGGGTAGCATGGTGGTTAGCATAAATGCTTCACAGCTCCAGGGTCCCAGGTTCGATTCCCGGCTGGGTCACTGTCTGTGTGGAGTCTGCACGTCCTCCCCCTGTGTGCGTGGGTTTCCTCCGGGTGCTCCGGTTTCCTCCCACAGTCCAAAGATGTGCGGGTTAGGTGGATTGGCCATGCTAAATTGCCCGTAGTGTCCTAATAAAAGTAAGGTTAAGGGGGGGGTTGTTGGGGTTACGGGTATAGGGTGGATACGTGGGTTTGAGTAGGGTGATCATGGCTCGGCACAACATTGAGGGCCGAAGGGCCTGTTCTGTGCTGTACTGTTCTATGTTCTATGTTCTATGACCGATGCGTAGGTGAACGCACCTCCGCGCTTGCACGGGGATGACGTCAGCGGCTGATGACGCTCCCGCGCATGCGCGGACTCTCGCCGGCTTGCAGAGTCCCTTCAGCCCTAGCTGGCGTGGCGCCAAAGGCCTTCAACGCCAGCCGACGGGGTGCAAACCACTCTGGTGCCGGCCTAGGCCCTGAAGGTGCGGAGGATTCCGCACATTTGTGGCGGGCCGATGCCGGAGTGGCTCACGCCAATCCGTCCCGCCGGGATGCCCTGCCCCGCTGGGTACGGGAGAATCCCGCCCCTGATCTGTCACCTCCGTCCAGGCCTTCATGTGAGGGAGCCTCCTCTTGCTGTCCCATGGCAGCAGGATGTCCGTTACTGCCTCCAGAAAGACACTAATGCACTCATCCAAAAAAGGGGGAGAAGACTCGATCCATCACACCTGTCATGGGCTCCGCCCAATGATGCCATCCTGGACACTGGAACTGAACTCTAAACCAAGAACAATGACCAAGGCGTTTTGAAATCCAAACCAGGTCCCTGAGGGTCTGAGCACAGACTTTCAGCTTCAGGTAGCTGGATACATATTTCTTGTTTCCAGAACTGGTGCCAGTGCTGACCCTCTCTCAGTGCTTGTTTCACACTGACTGGCAATGAATTGACCAACCAGTGTGAATTTGACATTGGGAACCGATTACAGGCAGGCGTGGATTTCACATCCGCTTCTGGTCCTGTTGATCATTCTCAAACAACAGGTTGAAAATTCAGGCTACGAGCTCTATTACTAACTTTTCAAAGAGGTCACAAAGATGATTGATGCCAAGTAGGGCAGTGGATGTTGTCTACATGGACTTCACTAAGGCCTTTGACAAGGTCCCTCATGGCAGACTGGTACAAAAGGTGAAGTCACACGGGATCAGGGGTGAACTGGCAAGATGGATACAGAACTGGCTCGGTCATAGAAGGCAGAGAATAGTAATGGAAGGGTGCTTTTCTGATTGGAGGGCTGTGACTAGTGGTGTTCCGCAGGGATCAGTGCTGGGACCTTTGCTGTTCGTAGTATATATAAATGATTTTGAGGAAAATGTAACTGGTCTGATTAGTACGTTTGCAGATCACACAAAGGTTGATGGAATTGCGGATAGTAATGAGGACTGTCAGAGGATACAGCAGGATTTAGATCGTTTGGAGACTTGAGCGGAGAGATGGCAGATGGAGTTTAATCCGGACAAATGTGAGGTAATGCATTTTGGAAGATCTAATGCAGGTAGGGAATACACAGTGAATGGTAGAACTCTCAAGAATATTGACAGTCAGAGAGATCGAGGTGTACAGGTCCACAGGTCACTGAAAGGGGCAACACAGGTGGAGAAGGTAGTCAAGAAGACATACGGCATGCTTGCCTTCATTGTCCGGGGCATTGAGTATAAGAATTGGCAAGTCATGTTGCAGCTGTATCGAACATTAGTTGGACCACACTTGGAGTATGGTGTTCAATTCTGGTCGCCACACTACCAGAACGATGTGGAGGCTTTAGAGAGGGTGCTGAAGAGATTTACCAGGATGTTACCTGGTATGGAGGGCATTAGCTATGAGGAGCGGTCGAATAAACTCGGTTTGTTCTCACTGGAACGACGGAGGTTTAGGGGCGACCTGATAGAGGTCTACAAAATTATGAGGGGCATAGACAGAGTGGATAGTCAGAGGCTTTTTCCCAGGGTATAGGGGTCAATTACTAGGGGACATCGGTTTAAGGTGTGAGGGGCAAGGTTTAGAGGAGATGTATGAGGCAAGTTTTTTACACAGAGGGTGGTGGGTGCCTGGAACTCGCTGCTGGAGGAGGTGTTGGAAGCAGGGCCGATAGTGACATTTAAGGGGCACCATGACAAATACATGAATAGAATGGGATACAGACTCCGGAAGTGTAGAAGATTTTAGTTTAGACGGGCAGCATGGTCAGCACAGGCTTGGAGGGCCGAAGAGCCTGTTCCTGTGCTGTACGTTTCTTTCTTTGTTCTGTGACTGAAGTAACAGAAGTGCTTTTATTTATCTGTTTCTTTTACCTGGTTGGGTTAGGTGGTCAGGAAAATTGTCTGGTTGGTTTTGGGAGGGGGGCTGGTTTGCTTGGTGATTGAGAGGTCAGCTATGTCTGTGCCTAGGTATTAGACTAGTTTTTAATGTCCCTAACATTGCTGGGTAACTGTCCAGGTAAGTACCACAGAACTGTCCAAAGTGTCCAACTTTAGCTGAGGGTTGGTGACATTCGCAGAGGAACTGCGGGTTGATGTCATTTTTCGTATCAAATAACACTTGTGATACACTTATAGGCAATGGTTTTAATTTTTATGTGCAGAATTCCTTGGGCGGGATTCTCCGTGAATCCTGCCCCCACCGGCCACCAAATTCTCCGGCGCCGGACATTCGGCGGGGCGGGAATTGCGCCGGTCGGTGGCCGCTCGCAGCGGCTCCCGCGGCGATTCTCCGACCCGCGATGGGCCGAAGTCCTGCCCGTTCTTTGCCAGTCCCGCCGGCGTAAATTAGACTCGGTCCCTTACCGGCGGGACCTGGCGGCGCGGGTGGGCTCTGGGGTCCTGGGGGGGTGCGGGTTGATCTGGCCCCGGGAGTTGCCCCCACGGTGGCCTGGCCCGCGATTGGGGCCCACCAATCCACGGGCGGGCCTGTGCCGTGGGGGCACTCTTTTCCTAGGCGCCGGCCGTGTCAGCCTCCGTGATGGCCGATGCGTAGGTGAACAACCCCCACCCCGTGCATGCGCGGGGATGACGTCAGCAGCCGCTGATGCTCCCACGCATGTGCGGACCCGCACCGGCTGGCGGGATCCCTTCGTCCCCGGCTAGCGAGGCGCCAAAGGCCTTCCACGCCGGCCGGCGAGGCACAAACCACGCCTAGCCCCTGAAGGTGTGGAGGATGCTGCACCTTTGATGCGGGCCGACACCCACTCCGTCCCGCTGGGACCCCTCCCCTCCCAGTCGGGTACGGGGGAATCCCGCCCACAATGTCCAGTTTTATTTTTGCCCAGAGTAATTCAAAACACCACCAGTTATAAAAATCACTGCTCTCTATTATTTGGACAGGCCCATTGTACGCAATTCTCTGCTCCCGCGTGGCACTGGGAAGGCCGTCGTGAACTCGGCCAAGTTTCACGACGGCCTCGGAGGCCGCTCCTCGCACCCTATTCACCCCCCCCCCCCCCCAGGGGGCTAGGAGCGGCGTTCCGTAAATCTCGGCCGCCGGGCCTTGACGCTTGCGTCAAGGCGGCGCGCCGGGAATGACGCGACGGCTGCACCTAAGTGATGTCAGCCGCGCATGCGCAGGTTGGCCGGCTCCAACCCACGCATGCGCGGTTGCCGTCTTCCCCTCCGCTGTCCCGCAAGACGTGGCGCTTGATCTTGCGGGGCGGCGGAGGGGAAAGAGTGCCTCCCTTGGAGACGCCGGCCCGACGATCGGTGGGCACCGATCGCGGGCCAGTCCCCTCCCGAGCACGGCCGTGGTGCTCACTCCCCTCTCTGCCCCCCACAAGCCACAAACAAAGCTTTGGCGCCATGTTCACGACGGCAGCGACCAGGTGTGGTTGTCGCTGGCGTGAACAGGTCGGGAACGTCAGGCCGCTCGGCCCATCCGGGCCGGAGAATCGCAGGTCGGCGTGAAAAACGGCGAACGGCGATTCTCCGAGCGCGGAGTGGGAGAATTGCGGGGTGTGCCAGGGCGGCGTGTCGTGAGTCGCCCGGCCCTCTCGCGATTTTCCCACCCGGCGTGGGGAGCGGAGAATCGCGCCCATTGTTTTTTACTCTTTGAACTATATAACATTAACCAGATGAAAGGAAAACTGGAGGTTTGAAATGATCGAGGAAATGCTGGAAATACACAGCACACCAGGCTACATCGAGAAGAAAAAAATAAACTAACATTTTCATGAAATTTTAGGGACCTAGAAACCATTATCTTCTACAAAAAATATAGATTTGTATGTTGACTAATTTCCAGTGATGAATATAAGAAATTGTAATATTTTAATAGCTTAAGTAATGTTATTAAAAACCTGAGTTAAAACTCTTACAGACAATATGTCTGCTAGAGCTTTGATTAGAAGCGAGGCAATTCTTGCATGGGAAGTGCTTTGCTAAATATAATAGAGATTATAGATTCATAGATTAATGAAAAACCATTTACCTGTTTTCAGATAGAGAGCAAATGTAATGCTGTAACAATTTGTGCCTGGCTAAACAAATTGAGGTATGTCTTGTAGCAACAGACAAAAGAATGCTGTGTGCTTTGAGTGCAGCTGGTATAGCTCATGGGAGGGGCCAGATCTGTCTGGAAAAAGCAGTGGCCTGCATGTCACTAAGTTGAGCAGAAGGTTTCCAGCTTGGTCCTAAAAAAAGGTTTCTCTCCAAGGACTTTGCACCAAATTAAGCAAGTAAAACCTGGTTGTTAACTTTATACATAAGTGGCATTTGAAATATATGGGTTTGCATAATTAGAATGGAGAGGCAGGTTTCGGGAAGCAAGTTAAGATATACACTTGTTAATTTTAAAACTATTTCTTTGTTGCTAATGTGCTCAATTCTGAGTTCAAATTAAATGAGTTTTAATATAAAAGCTCTCGACTGGTCAATGTTATCACTCCTGTGGTGCAGTAACATTTTCTCACAGTTTTACCAAATGTTCCAGACCAGGAACGCAACCAAAATTGGGATTCTGGTCCACACATATAACAGTAAATATATTTCTTGTTTTTTAATGACTTCAGAAACAAGTTATTTTGTATAATTTTGTTAAAAATAGCCAACATTAGTGCCTAAACATGTGTTGGTGCTGTCTGTGTTTTACAAATGTAAAACAAACTCCAGTGCGTTTAATATGGTAGGCAACTTAGGTGTACAGATTCCTTTTATGGTTAGCCACCCTTCATATTGGGAAAGGCTCCTTTCAGGTGCAGCTTGAGACATCCCTTACATCTTTTACTTATAATGCACATGTGAAACGTGATGCTCATTTTGAGGTACTTCTTTAAAATCATAGAATTTACAGTGCAGAAGGAAGCCACTCGGCCCATCGAGTCTGCACCGGCTCTTGGAAAGAGCACCCTACCATAGGTCAACACCTCCACCCTATCCCCATAACCCAGTAACCCCACCCAACACTAAGGGCAATTTTGGACACTAAGGGCAATAATCATGGCCAATCCACCTAACTTGCACATCTTTGGACTGTGGGAGGAAACCGGAGCACCCGGAGGAAACCCACGCACACCCGGGGAGGATGTGCAGACTCCGCACAGACAGTGACCCAAGCTGGAATCGAACCTGGGACCCTGGAGCTGTGAAGCAATTGTGCTATCCACAATGCTACCGTGCTGCCCTTAATGTGTTTGTGAAAATAATGTGTTTGTGACTGGTTGAATCATGCACCATGAACAGCATTCCCAGCTCCACGGTAACAGTGATTAGCACAGTTGCTTCACAGCTCCAGGGTCCCAGGTTCGATTCCCGGCTTGGGTCACTGTCTGTGCGGGGTCTGCACGTTCTCCCCGTGTCTGCGTGGATTTCCTCTGGGTGCTCCAGTCCAAAGATGTGCAGGTTAGGTGGATTGGCCATGATAAATTGCCCTTGGTGTCCAAAAGGATTGGGTGGGGTTACTGGGATAGGGTGGAGGTGTGGGCTTGGGTAAGATGCTCTTTCCAAGGGCCGGTGCAGAATTGATGGGCCGAATGGCCTCCTTCGGCACTGTAAATTCTATGATATGACAGCTAAACCAGATGAACCAAAGGGACAGAAAGATGCGAATAGGCCATTCAGCACCTTGAGCCTGTTCTGCCATTTAATAAGATAATGGTTCGGATGAAGGCTGCCCCCCGAAGTGCTTGTTTTAGTTTTTTACTTAACCTTAATATGGAGCTGTCGCAGAAAGGCAACTCCATATTGCATTCACTGGCTATGACCCAACACCCCTCACATAGCTGTTGATAATACAACAGTTCAGAGACAAAGTAGCTAAAATATTTCCTTCTGGCCCAATTAGTTTAGCTAAAAATCAGGTTGCGCAGGTTGCAAGAACAAAACTGGTAAAGGAAAAGAAAATCTTGTGGGCAGCATGGTGTTTAGCACTGCTGCCTCACAATGCCAGGGACCTGGGTTCAATTCTGGCCTTGGGTGACTGTGTGGAGTTTGAACATACTTCCCGACTCTGTGTGCGTTTCCTTTGGGTTTTCTGGTTTCCTCCCACATTTCACTGGTGGATTGAGCATGCTAAAATTGCTCCTTACTGTCCAAAGATGTGCAGGTTAGGTGGGATTATGGCGATAGGGGGAGTGGGCCTCGATAAGATGGTCTTTCAGAGGGTCGGTGCAGACTCAATGGGCTGAATGTCCTCCTAATATACTGTAGAGAGTCTATGGCCCTATAGTTCCTTTCACAACTTCATGATGTCCGAAAACACTTCCAGCGCAATCTACCCAAATGGGAACAGAGTCCCAGAATGACCGTGTTTAGCGTTGAATGAGATTCTGTTCCTATTCCTGGAGTCTCAGCAGGGAACTCCCCAACGAGACCGCACTTACTTCTGTTTACTGCACTGAGCAGCTCCGCTCGCCGGAACTCCTCAGTGCAGAAGATGATTGGGACGCCATTTAAAAACGGCGCCCTGATCTCTCAACCCCCACGCGACTCTGAACTCCTCCAAAGTCCCAACTCACTTATAAGGGGGTCCTTAGGCACCCAATCCCCGTCATGGGAAAAATACCAGCTTGGCACCTTGGCATTGCCAGCATCGCTCCCTGGCAGTGCCACCTGGGCACCTTGGCAGTGCCAGACTGGCGGAGCCAAGGTTCCAGGTGGCACCAGCAGTGCCAGGGTGCCACCCTGCATGGGGCTCAAGCACCTGGGTTGTAGGAAATGCACCAGCCATTGCACACATCACACTCTCAAGGACAGCAAATGACACACTCATACACAGTGAATTTTCTTTTTATTGTTGTCAAACATCAGGATGAGTAATTTCTATTTCTTCAGCGCTCTGAGTTTTCCTTTCAAGATCCCAATCACCACTTATAAAATTTGCTGGTTGTGCCAATTACAGTCGCTAAAAAAAAGGCACATTCCTTTTGGTTCATTTACTCACTGTGAATCCATTGCAAAACACAGGCAATTTCAGATTCTAAATTGTTATTTTGTTGCTGTGTCAGGTACAAAGGAACTGTGATCTTTGGTGCATTAAAGTATTGATTTTCAAACTGGGCTTTGCGTACCTCAAGCGACGTTTGTATTTTTCTGAATTTGTGGTCTCATTAATGTATTATTACTGATACTCTACACCAGGGGTGGGCAAACTTTTCCGTGCAAGGGCCACATTCAGAAATTCACAATTTTAAAGGGCCGCATAGTATATTAAGTAAAATAATTAATATTTAAAATAGCCAAAATAAAAGGTTTTTTAAAAAAAAAGAGCAATACATTTTTATTAATTAATATTTTAAAGTAGAAACTTTACATGAAACACATTTATTTGAAAAACAAAGTAACTCAGTTTAAAGAAAAAAAAGCAATTAATTTTTATTAATTAATATTTTAAAGTAGAAACTTCACATGAAACACGTTATGCCAAGCAATGATCACCCTACTCAAGTCAACGTATCCACCCTATACCAGTAACCCAACAGCCCCCCCCCCCCCCCCCATTAACCTTAAAATTAAAAAAAAAAAATTTTTTTTTAAAGAAATTAAATTTTTTAAATTTTTAAAAAAATTACTTGATCTTGGTGGGCCGCATAAAGACCTGCGGCCCGCGGGCCATAGTTTGCCCACCCCTGTTCTACACTAAGAAAAAGCATATTTGGCATGTGGTGGCCTGGCATCAATGAGGCAGAGGTTCTTTGTATGAACAAACAGTTTATTGATGATAAGGAACAATGGTACAGAGACTGCTGGCCTCGCTGCCCTGGAACAGCATGGTCCAGCCTTACATCTTTACTCCATGACTCCCCAATGTATTCTGCCTAGGACGGGACTCCACCCCCTGGGATGATCACCCACCCACAGACCCCAGAGCTAAGTGACACTCCTCTGCTGTGCTGTCTTAAAGAGACAGGCACCTCAAGCCACTGCATCCTTCCACCGTTTAACCTTTTAATACAATCTTCAAAATTAATCTAGTCAACACAAATTCTACATAAACATTAAACATACAAGTTAGACATTTGTACATCAATGTAGCATTTAATGTAGCATTTCTGCTGGTAGGCTTCAACTATGCACAGTTCCAAATGTAGTCTTGCATGGGATTCTTCCATACAGGCTTGCTGTTTTCTGAGTTCTGTCCTAGTCTCTGCGCTGACCAAGGACTACGTACTTTACTCTGCGGACGGTGTCACTCTGCAAACTTTCATTGGTACATTTCTGTGTCAAGTACCTTACTGTACAATACATGCAGGTACCCTCATCACAATACAACATAATCTTACGTCTTAACAGCTCATTCACAGACTCGGTCTGTCACTAGTGAAGGCGATGGTCGTGGTACTCTTTTTCTGGTACTCCGGTCGACTGATAAAGCCCTTTTCATTCCAGCATTTCTATTCTCATCTTTCCCATCGACCATGTTACCATATAAGCTCTCATGCATATCTATCAGTGTGGCTATTTCAACAATCTTATTCTGGCATGTCATCTCAGTTTCCTTCATCTACTATATCAATCAGTCCTCTTAGACATTTGGGGTGGGATTCTCCGTCTCCCCCCCCCCCCCCCCCCCCCCCCCCGGCCGGGTTGGGGAATCGCCCGGGGGGGGGGGGGGGGGGGGGCGGGATTCTCCAGTGCCGGTTTTCGGGCAGGGATGGCGCCGCACCAGTCGGAGGCCGTTGGTAGCGGCCCCCCTGGCAATTCTCCGGACCCCGATGGGCCGTGTGGCTGCCTGTTTTCGGCCAGTCCTGCCAGCGTGAAATGGACATGGTCCATCCCGGCAGGACCTGGCTTGGAGGGTGGTTTGCATGGTCCTCGGAGGGGGGGGGCGGGGGGATCCAGCCCCCGGGGGGGGGGGGGGGGGGGGGCACGGTGGCCTGGCCTGTGATCAGGCCCACCGATCTGCGGGCGGGCATGCGCCGTGGGGACACTCTTTCCCTCCGCTCCGGCTTCTGTCAGGCTCCGCCATGGCCGGTGCGGAGAAGAAACCCCCTGCGAATGCGCAGGATACACACCGATGGTTTTGCCCATGTGTCAGAACACGCTGGCAGTCCTGCGCATGCGCCAACTCGCGCTGGCTGGCGTGGGTGGCGTGGCGCCAGCCAATCCAGTGCCGGCCTGGCCCCCGGAAGTGCGGAGGATTCCACAACTTCCTGGCAGCCGGCGCCGGAGTGGTTCGCGCCACTCTTGGCGCTGGTACGGGCCGTCCCATTGATTGGGGAAGAATACCGCCCACGGAGCTCATTATTCTATAAATGGACATGGCGTTCTTTTCTCTAAAATATTTTTATTAAACTTGTCATTTTATATCAAAAAATATACAAATTACAAAATATTCAAAAACCAACAATAAACTAAAAGAACAAAAATAATAAACCAGTAAACCAAACCCCCCAGCTGATTCCCCCCCCCCCCCCCCCCCCCCCAAACAGCTGACAGTGACCAATTCCTTAAAATATGATATAAACAATGGGAACCCTTCAATTGACCCCCTTGAGGTGCAAACTCCATTAAGTCACCCAGCCACGCCGAAGCATGGCACCTTCAGCCTCCAACTCATCAGGATTTGCCTCCGAGCCACCAGCGAGACAAAGGCCAGGACATCTTACCCGTACCCACCCACAGCACTGGCAGGTCCAACACCACAACCATAGTCACTAAAGGACAGGGCTCCAGCTCAATGATCAGAATTACCGATATGGTCCTGTATAAAGAAACCTAAAAAAACAACCAGCTTGGTACAAGACCATAACATGTGTGTATGATTCGCAGGTCCTATCAAAGAAGCATGTACACCTATCCTCAACCCCTGCAAAGAAACAACTCATTCTGGCCTTAGTAAGGTGCACCCTAAACAGTACCTTGAGTTGGATCAGGCTTAGCTTCACGCAGGATGATGTAGCATTCACTCTGAAGAGGGCCTCCCTCCACACCTCGCACTCCAATATAGGCCTCTCCTCTCATTTAGCTTCACCCCTTCCACCAAAACCCTCCCCAAAATCCATCCATATACGCCAGATGTACTACCCTCTTCCGACCCTGGACAGGAAAGAAACCTCTCCAATAAGGTTGATAGTGGCACGACCGGAAATGTCGGGTACGTGGGTCAAACTAAGTTTCGTACCTGGAGGTTCCTAAACACATCTGAGCCTGAGAGCCCGACTTTTTCGTTCATCTCTTCCAGGATGGCAAAACGCCCCTCCAGGAATAAATCACTCACTCTCTCCAGCCCCCTCCCCACCTATCCTCAAATGTGGCATCTAACTACGCAGGCCGGTTCCTATCAATACAAGCCAACCTTGACATTGACCCCAACTTTAAGTGCTGACGGAGCTGCCTTCATATTTTTAAAGTGGCGACAACCATAGGATTTGCCAAATATTTTGCATGCGCAAATGGCAGAGACGCCATCTCCAGCACCCCAAAACTGGACCCCTTACACAACCTAGGCTCCATCCACACACAGGAAGACCCTGGGTCTCCCAACCACCCCAACACTCAGCATTGGCAGCCCAGTAACAAAACATCAAATTTGGCAGCGCCAACCCCTTGCCTGCCTCTCCCTCTGCAAGACCATCTCAATCCTCGGGGTATATGAAACCCGATATCAATCACTCAATCCCCGAAAAAACAACTTGGTTAAAAATACCAGAAGACACTGAAATAAGAGCAAAAATTTCTGTAAGATGTTCATTTTGATGGATTGAACCCAGCCCGACATGGACAATGGGAGGTGGTCCCACCTTTGCATGTCAGCATTAATCCTACCCAATAGGCTGGTAAAACTCAGTTTGCGTACCCGCGTCCAATCCCGTGCCACCTGGATTGCCAAATACCAAAAGCTAGTCCCTGCCAGTCGGAAAGGTAGCCACTCCAGACCGGCTCCCCTCCCCGATATGTTGACCACAAAACACTCACTCTTCCCTAGATTTAACTCCTGTCCATAAAAAGAGCCAAAGTTCTTCAGGATACTCAATCTGTCCCCTACAACAAGTCTGGGCCCCTCACATACAGCAGAAGGTCATCTGCAAACATCGACACCCTGTATTCCAACGCACCGCTAACTATCCCTCTCCGCTTCTTTGAAGCTCTCAGGGCAATAGCCAGTGGCATAATTGCCAATGCAAACAAGAGGGGAAACATAGGACACCCCTGCCTCAACCCCCTATGCAGCTGAAAAGACCCCAAACTCATGGTATTGTTATAAACGCTGGTAGAGGGAGCCTCATACAACCGCTGCACCCTCAACACAAAACCGGGGCCCAACCCAAACCTCTCCAACATAGCAAAGATGCCTTTTTTGCATCCAGCGACACATTTATCTTAGGTTCCAGCAGAACCGCTGGGGTGAGAACCACATTGAGCAATCGCCTCACATTGGATGATAGCGTTCAATCCTTCACAAATCCCGTTTGGTCTTCCTAACTACCTCTGGGAGACAGAGCTCCAACCTTGACACCAGGCTCTTGGCCAAAAGCTTTGCATCTACATAAAGCAATTAAATAGGGTAATACGCGCGCCAGAGAATCATTAAACATCCCCATCAATAATGGAGCCAGTTGATCCACAAATCTTTATAGAAGGAACCCATCTGGCCCCGTCACATTCCCTCTAATGCAGTTTGAGCCTCCTCCAATCTCAATGGTGCCTCCAGCTCATACCGCATTTCCTCCCCCACTGTGGGGAATTCCAGACCCTCTAAAAACTGCCATTCCCGCTGGTCCTCTGGCAGCTTTGACAGATAAAGCTTCTCAAAAAAGGCTCAAAATGCATCATTCGGCTTATCCGGGGTGGAACCCAGCCTACCCTCCAAATCCCTAACCTAAATAACTTCCCTAGTAACCTTAGTCGATGAGCCAAGGTTGGCCTTCTCCCCATACTCATACACACCCCTCCTCAATTGCCTCAACTGGTGCACTGCCCTGTCTGTAGGCAGCAGGTCAAACTGAATTTACAGCTTTTTCCTGCGTGCCAATAATTCCGGAGTTGGGTCACTCACATACCCCTGGTCCACTTCCAGGATCTCATTCACTAGCTTATGCCACTCCTTGTTGGCCTACCCATCCATGTGTGCCTTACATTATATGATCTCCCCTCTAATCACTGCCTTCAATGCCTCCCACAGAGTAGAGGGCGAGACCATTCTCAGTAAACTCTACATATTCTCTTCTGGCTTTTGAAATCTTCACACAGAACCCAATGTTGGGCAAAAGCCTTCATCCAACCGGTGTGCTGTGCCAGCTCACCTCCAACACTAAATCTACCAAATGCGTAGCATGGTCAGAGATAATCACCGCTGATTATCGCCCCAGGGAGAAGAGGCCTACCCAGGACAAAACAATTTATTCTTGAGAACACTTGTGAACCGGAGGAAAAAAATGAGAAGTCCTTATCCTCTGGCTGCATAAACCACAACCACAAGTCAGCATCTCCTGCCTCCTCCATGAACGCAGAAAGCACCTTCACTATCCTTGAAGAGGCTATAGACTTCCGCCTGGAGTGATCCAGCTTTGGGTCTAATACACAATTTAATCCACCACCCCCCTCCTCTTGTGAATCAGTTGGTGAGTGTCTAGATACAGTATTGGGGCCAACAACTACCTTATAAACTTTACATCATCCCAAGTCGGGGCATAGACGTTCACAAAAACCACCGACTATTCCTCCAGTGTGCCCGCAACCATCACATACCGAGCCCCGAACCTTCCGCTCCTGGAAGCAGATCCTTCTATTAATTGAAATCACTACCCCCTGCCCCCTGCTATCGAAGCCCAAGTGAAAAACCTGGCTCACCCTGGCCCTCTGTAGCGTCATCTGGTCCCGCACCTGCAGTAAAAACACATTGGTTCCTAAACGCTTTAAATGAGTGAAAACTCTCGCCCTTTTCACAGTCACCCCCCCCCCCCCCCCCCCCCCCCCACACCCTCCACTCCCCCATCCCCCTCCCCAGGCCCCAGAAGTTCCAGGTGACTAGCCTTGTCAGGGATTTCTCAATCCCCCCCTCCCAAGTCAGCTATTACCACAGTGATGTTTCATTCCTTCATTACAAATTCCTAGGACCCAGGCCCACCCCAAGGATGAGACCATGAAAATCCCCTGGTCACCGTTAGCTCTCTATATCCAATGTATCTCATCTGGATCCAATGCTTCAGCTGTTCCTCTTTGTTTCTGAGACTTCTTGTCAGCGTGTGTTAGTTTTACCCTTAGTCCATTTGTCTCATGGAAACTGTGCTCCATCAGCATTCAACTTTGACTTCCAAATCTTTGTTCTTCCTCGATTACTATGGTTCTCTTCTGTCCATAATACCTTTCTGTTGCCAAAAATGATCACAACCATTCTCTAGTTCTTTGCTCTGCCTTTGCAATCCGTTCAGTTTACCCATCTCTCAGTCTCTTTCAAGGTGAATCCAACATTCTCTTCTAACATCTACTCACAGTCTCTCCCCTTTCATGCTGTGCGAGGTTTTGGACCATTGCCATGTTCCTTATGTAGTGCTTGCATTGAACTCTACTTCAACATTTTTTCCTTCTTCTTATTATGTTTAGTGGGCAATTCTCCTGAATTACTAACTTGCCCCAACAGTTGTGTCCTTCCTTTGGGTTTGTCCACTGCGATGTCTTTCGTAGCACTCTCAAACTCCTAACAGTTTCTGCCTCTCTGCACAATATCCATTTCTCAAGCTCACCGGTATTTTCCACAAAACTGGCCGTTGATCACTCGAATGGAACTCCAAAGAATCCCAATATTGTCTCTTGTAAACTTCCATCTGCTTAAGTTTCTCTTCCCGGTCTTCAGTCCTCAAAGCTCCATTAGTCTTCAACATTGGAATTTCACCTTCTAAATCGCTACTATTTCTCTCCTCTGAGGCAATATTAGTATCCTCAATTTGAAGTGTGGCAGCTCTCTGTTCTTGAGAAATGAGTGATTCTTTGAGGATCTCAATATGTTGTTCCCAATCAGAATGTTAATTGTTTAATGGTTCAAGTTTGGTTTTAAGGCAAGGAGTTCAGATTCCTTATTGGACAAATCCTGTATTAACTGATCAATCTTATTTTTTAGAAACTTTGAGTGATTCTTGTAGATGATACAGGATGTGTGAACGCCATGGAACACTTCTTTGATGTCTTTCACTCTGAGACTAGCCGTTCACTCACTCATCACAAAACTGATGGCCTCCATTACAATGGGATTTCCTTGGTTCTACTTGAGTTCCACTCTATGACTTCTGTTGTTGAGTTCTGCTTGTGCTTTTTTTCTCAACCCCATTTTGTTTCTTCTGGCTCTAACTCTAGTTCCCCTTCCGCTGACTGGTGAATGTTGTACTGTTTCTTACTGACCTTGTACTGTTTCCAAGCCACTTCCACCTTCATCACAGTGCTTTTCTTTTTGTTTCTTTTCTTGACTTTGATGTAGCTTCTAGTTTAGATCAGGGCCACAAACTTCCAACTCATTTCCTACTTGTTGCAGTTTTCGGGTAAGTTAACCTAACTCTTTTCTCTTCACTCTTAGCTCTCCTGCTGTGGCTTGTCTTCTGACTAAGTACAGCTTTACCGATTGCGTGTAGTTCATTGCCAAAATTTCCAAAGAACTTATCACTTCGATACAAAGAGACAGAATGCAACCACATCTCATTGCCTTCAGCTCTTCATTTAATCCTTTCAGGTCTTTTGTTGCCCCCTTCCTGGGTTCTCTCCTTGGTCCCTCACCCCACCCACCCCCCTCCAGAGTCAGGGTAAACCACTTCTCCCCCCTCTCCAGGGTTACTTTCACTGCCTACTCTGAGTCTGGCGTCGTCTCCCCTTGAAGATTTATTACCACTTCCAACCTCCTGCGCTGCCTCTTCCTCAAGGTCTTCACTACCTTCTGTGAGATGGTCCGTTGCTTACAGAACCAATTTTTAAAGTTGCCTTCCATCCGGGGTATCTCTGATTTTCCTATCCCTTGTCCTTTGCTCCTTCTGGTGGTTGTTGCATTAATGTTATTGCTATCCCAGGTACCTCCCACACCAATGGTCTTACAGCATCAACCTGGTTACAGTAATACCCCTGATACTGACTACCACATTCACCCCCTGTTAAAAAAAGAGTCGGGCCAGGGTTGGTGGTCTCGCATTATACAGTGGTAGAGGTTGAGGTTATGGTGGTACCCGGTATACATTAGTACAATGTTTTGCCTCATTACATGTCCCAACTATTTACAGTATTTATTTACATTCAAAATGAAGCAATTAGTCGATCGGGGGCCCTGGTCGTCCTCTGCAATCGTCGCAGTTTCGGCGGTGATGCAGGCACCGGCTCGGGCATCTGTGGCTCTGGGTGCATGGCTTCGGCTTCTTTGGCAGCTTCATCACCCCTGGATGGGACCGGTGGGAGGGCGGATCCACCTGGGAAGGGGGCGGCTGTGGGGTGCGCCGGTGGGAGAGAGGCTGGTGGTGGTGGTGGGGGTGTGGGTGGGGATCCAGCGGGCGCCAGGTCCCATAGGGAGTCCGTATCCTGTCGGCTGTCGGGGTGCGCCACGTAGGCATATTGAGGATTAGCGTGAAGGAGGTGGACCCTCTCGACCAATGGGTCCGACTTGTGCGCCCGCACGTGTTTGTGGAGCAGGATGGGTCCAGGAGCTGCCAGCCAGGTTGGGAGCGATGTCCCAGAGGAGGACGTCCTAGGGAGGACAAGGAGGCGTTCGTGAGGTGTTTGGTTGGTCATGGTACACAGCAGTGATCGGATGGATTGGAGAGCATTAGGAAGGACCTCCTGCCAGCGGGAGACTGGGAGATTCCTGGACCATAGGGCCAGCAGGATGGTCTTCCAGACCGTTCCGTTCTCCCTCTCTACCTGTCCATTTCTCCGGGGGTTGTAACTGGTCGTCCTGCTCGAGGCAATGCTCTTGCTGAGCAGGAATTGACGCAGTTTGTCGCTCATAAAAGAGGACCCCTATCGCTGTGTATGTAGGTGCGGAAACCGAACCGTGTAAAGATACTGTAGAGGCCTTTTATGAAGGTGGCTGCGGTCATGTCGGGGCAGGGGATGACGAATGGGAACCAGGAGTACTCGTCAATCACATTCAGGAAGTAAGTGTTGCAGTCGGTGGAGGGGAGGGGCCCTTTGTAGTCCATACTGAGGCGTTCAAAGGGACGGGAAGCCTTTATCAGGTGCACTTGCTCTGGCCTGTAGAAGTGCGGCTTGCACTCCACGCAGGTTCAGCAGTTCCTGGTGGCGGTCCTGATCCCGATGGAGTAGGGCAGGTTGCGGGTCTTGATGAAATGGAAGAATCGAGTGACCCCCGGGTGGCAGAGTTCTTCATGGAGGGCCCGGAGTCGGTCCACTTGTGCATTGGCACATGTGCCTGCGGGATAGTGCATCAGGAGGCCCGATTAGCTTCGCGGGATACAAGATCTCATAGTTGTAGGTGGAGAGTTCGATCCTCCACTGTAAGATCTTATCGTTCTTTATCTTGCACCGCTGTGCATTATCGAACATAAAAGCAACCGACCGTTGGTCAGTGAGGAGAGTGAATCTCCTGCTGGCCAGGTCATGCCTCCAGTGCCGCACAGCTTCTACTGTGGGCTGGGCCTCCTTTTCAACTGAGGAATGGCTGATTTCTGAAGCGTGTAGGGTGCGTGAGAAGAAGGCCACGGGTCTGCCCGCTTGGTCCAGGGTGGCCGCCAGAGCTACGTCGGACGCGTCGCTCTTGACTTGGAAGGGAAGGGATTAATTGATTGCGTGCATCGTGGCCTTTGCAATGTCCGCTTTGATGCGGTGATGTTATCGAGGTATGGAAATGTGGCCTGCAAACCGTACTGGTCAACCATTTGGTCCATCTCCCATTGGAAGACTGAGACTCCATTTGTGACACCGAAGGGAACCCTTAGGAAGTGGTAGAGCAGCCCATCTGCTTCGAATGCAGCGTATTTGCGGTCGCTAGGGCGGATGGGGAGCTGATGGTAGGCAGATTTTAGATCCACCGTCGAAAAGACCTTGTATTGTGCAATCTGATTGACCAATTCAGATATGCGGGGGAGAGGGTACGCGTCGAGCTGCGTATACCTGTTGATGGTCTGACTATAATCGATGACCATCCTATGCTTCTCACCGGTCTTTACAACCACTACTTGAGCTCTCCAGGGACTGTTGCTGGCCTCAATGATACCTTCCTTCAGTAACTGCTGGACTTCCGACCTAATGAAGGTCCGGTCCTGGGCACTGTACCGTCTGCTCCTGGTGGCGACGGGTTTGCAATCCGGGGTGAGGTTCGCAAAAAGGGAAGGCGAGTCGACCTTGAGGGTCGCGAGGCTGCAGACAGTGAGGGGGGGGTATAGGGCCGCCGAACTTAAAAGTTAAACTCTGGAGGTTACATTGGAAATCTAACCCTGGGAGGGAGGACATAGAGGCGGAAATTTTAAAATTCCCTTCCCTGGACCGTGAGGTTCGCTACGCAGAACCCTTTGATCTCTACAGATTGAGACCTGGAGGCCAGGGAGATTATTTGATTAACTGGGTGGATGGGACGAGAACAGCGCCTTACCGTATTGGGGTGTATGAAGCTCTCTGTGCTCCCGGAGTCGATCAGGCAGGATGTTTTGTGCCTATTGATGAGCACGGTCGTCGTCGCGGTTGAGAGCATTTGGGGCTGAGACTGGTCCAGGGTCACCGAGGCAAGTTGTGGCAAAAGCTGGAGGTTTTCTTCGGGCGATGTGTAGTCATCCGAATCGGGGTCCTGAGACTCCAGCCAAGATGGCGGCGCCCACTGGTCGCACATGCCTGGGAGTGTGCAAAATGTCAAGCCCATAATTCCTAGTGCAAGCACAAATTCCGCTCATGCTGAAATGTATTCGACTAATGATTCACCCAGAAGAAATGGGATTCAGCCCAATTTTCTGCGAGTGGTACAACCAGAATTCCGGGTCCACAGTGTTTCATAATTGTGAATCATGATGATCATTGCTTCAAATGAAACAATTCAGCTGCTGCAAGACCAGAAAATGCAAGAATAGGGTGGAATTAGATAAATACAACAGACCTGAGAAAATCAGGTTTGTAATAGCAAGGACTTAGATTATATAAGGTAGAAAGATGATAAAAAGACTTCACCACCTCAGTCAGATGATTCTTTGAAAATAATAAAGGCCCTCCAATGCATGGGTGGCTGGTTTTCTTGACACAGAAATGAAGGAGAAAAGGTGTCTGCTGACGCCAATTAAATAAAAATAAACTTGCCCAGTTGTGTGGCTTTCAGAGTGCAGTCTGCGAGAATCTAATTTTGTCTGCTGCAATGAACCAATAGCGAATATCTGCGATGTTCCTTTAACACTCTTATTCGAATAATAATCGAGTTACCGACTATAATTCACTCAGAGTTCAATAATCTTGCTTTTGAGTATGTAACTGATTAAGAAAAGGACGTCAATTTCCTCAGGAGCTGGTGAGTGTTCTGGATGGGCAAAAGTGGTTTGGGAAGAAAAAAGGGGGCCCTGCTAACACCTGCTGCAGTATTCTCTGTCGGCGGGATCCTTTGCTCCACTGGCAGCGCACCCGTGCCCGCGCGTTTCCCGACGGCGTGGAGTGGCCTGCAATGCGAAACCCCATTGGCCGCCTACAGTAACGGAGAATCCCGCTGCTGGCAGGGGGGCGCACCCCGCCGGAAAATGTGGCTGGTGGAATGGAGAAACTCACCCCTTGGGCGCGATTCTCCCAAACCGGGAGAAATCGTAAGGCTGGCGTCAAACCCGGGCTGGTTTGACGCCAGCCCCCCCCTTCCCGACCGGGAACCGATTCTGGTCCCCGGTCGGGGCTAGCAGCCCGACGCCGTAAGCTCCGGCATCACGGGCTTAACGAATTTCGTTAAGCCCGCTTGCCCGAGTTAGCGCCGGCTGACGCGTCATATGACGTCAGCCGCGCATGCGCAGATTGGAAGACTCCAACCCGCGCATGCGCGGATGACGTCATCGCGAAACCCGCGCATGCGCGGGCCGGGATGCCCCTCAGCCACCCCGCGAATGGATACTGCGGGGCGGCGGAAGGACAAATAGTGCATGGGCATCGGGCCCGCTGCCCGCGATCGGTGGGCACCGATCGCGGGCCCATGGCACCCTTGGCACGGCCGTGGTACTGCCGTGCCAATCGGTGCCATGGTTATAAAATGCGAGTGTTTACAGCCGTTTTTACGAACGGCCAGACCAGGTGTGTTTGCCGTTCGTAAAAACGGCTGTAAAGGGCTGGGAACTCGGCCCATCGATCAGCTGAGAATCGCTGCCAGCCGTAAAAAAAACGGCGGCAGCGATTCGTATCGGGAGTCGGGCGTGGGGGGGGGGGGGGAGAATAGCGGGAGGGCGTCGGAACAGCGTGGCCGTAAAATTTTACGAGCCACGCTATTCTCCGCACCGTCGGGAGTGCGGAGAATCTCGCCCCTTATCTCCGCTCCGAAAGGCAGGTTTCAAGTAAAGCGGATGGGTGGTCATTCACCTGTTCTTTTGCAGCCTGAAGGAAGAAAAGGAGGTAGAACTGGCAGGATTATGTCATTTGCCAGAATTCCTACTTTTTCTACTTCCTCTGCCCACGTTTCTGGCATTTCATGCAAATGAATGATTAAGTGGAGCCCATAGAAATATTTCTGGTGAAAATCATGGTCTGGAATGCCAAACGAGAGAAATAAAAGGAAGTGATTTCAAATTAGCGCAGTGTATGCAGCAAGATCCATTGGCTTAATCCTTGCGTGTTTGGAAAATGTCCCGTTTTCCAGACCTTTCTGAGCAGTTAAGGGAAATCAGCTACAATAATAAATACATTTGTTAGTCATAGAGAAAGGTACAGTAAGTAAATTACTCACATTCAGAATACGATCATAAAGTTGTTCATTTCTCACTTCTGCTATGCTTAAAGACAGAACTGGTACATAAAAGAAAGACCCAGTGAACAAATAGTTATGATTATGCTTAGTTTTGTTGGTAAAGAGAGTTTAGATGGTATTATCATTGTAGATATTTGAGAAAAAAGCACTAATGGTATGTGCTATGCTATTTGTACATTCAATCATTTGCATGATAGGTTATGCTGATTGCCTGTAAATACATAAGAACATATATCAAGGTAGTACAGTATTTAAATGGATAAATATGTGGATTGCTAAAGAAAGAGACATGATGTCAAAGCTTTTCATCTTGAACTCACCAGAACAAAAATGCAAGAATACCAAACTTCAAAGAACAATATATATTCCAGTAGGAAAAGGTGATAATTAGCTAGCAAGTAGACTGTGATAGGTAGAGGCACTGAGAATGCACCAGAGAACAATAACCTCCCCAAGGTTTAGGGCAGCATGGTAGCATAGTCATTAGCACAGTTGCTTCACAGCTCCAGGGCCCCAGGTTCGATTCCCGGCTTGGGTCACTGTCTGTGCGGTGACTGTACGTTCTCCCTGTGTCTGCGTGGGTTTCCTCCGGGTGCTCCGGTTTCCTCCCACAGTCCAAAATTGTGCGGGTTAGGTGGATTGGCCATGCTAAATTGCCCGTAGTGTCCTAAAAAGTAAGGTTAAGGGGGGGGTTGTTGGGTTACGGGTATAGGGTGGATACGTGTATTTGAGTGGGGTGATCATTGCTCGGCACAACATTGAGGGCCGAAGGGCCTGTTCTGTACTGTTCTATGTTCTATGTTCTATGTAAGTGAGCTACATTGCGAACCCGATTAATAATCCAAAATTGATTGCTTGTGTAATTTTTACCACAATGTAACCTTTAGCTGTCTGGACTCTATGCTTTGGAATTCCCTCCCTAAATCTCCCCACCTCACTACCTTGCTTTCCCCTTTTAAGACGCTCCTTAAAACTTACTCCTTTGATCAAGCTTTTTGTCATCTATTGTAATAACCCCTTATGCGACTCGCTGTCAAATTTTGTTTATAATGTTTCTGTAAATTGCCTTGGGACTTTCATTACGTTAAAGGTGCTATATAAAATCAAGTTGTTGTTATGATTGTTGTTGATTTGTAAAATGATATCCAGTATAAGTATCCAATTAGGTGCAAGAGTACACATGGCTGTTGACAGTATGTCTTATGGGTTCATATAAAATTCTCTGTGTACTACTGTGTACTACTGGAGGCAAAAGGCATTAGAATAACAGAAGAATGCACTAAATATTCATCCATTAATGATGCCAACAGCAAGCCTAGCCCAAGATATTTCAGTGGTAATAAAAGTGTTCTGTGCAGGGGCTGGTTTAGCACACTGGGCTAAATCACTGGCTTTGAAAGCAGGCCAGCAGCACGGTTCAATTCCCGTACCAGCCTCCCCAAACAGGCACCGGAATGTGGTAACTTCATTGAAGCCTACTAGTAACAATAAGCGATTTTCATTTCATTTCATTTCCTCGGATCAGGTTTTATTTGTAAGATCTTGCATCAGATTACCTTGGAATGTGAGAAGTATCTGACATTCAAAGGTGAAGGGCAAGATTTTCCTCATGCTGCACGATCCTGCCTTATACTTTGGTGTTTTTGCAACTCATTCTAATTCAGGTTTTTTACACTTCAAATTATCTGGTAATCAATTCAAATCATCATATTCAAATTGAGTTATATTTAATTAAGAAATTACGGCAGTTAAAAAAAATGTAAGTTTCTTTTCACAACTCAAAACATTTGACAACATAAAATCCTCACCTGCAAAGCCAAAACGATTACGGTAGAGCTCTGAGTAAATTGTGTTTTGTTCTTTCAAAGATTGGTGACTGGTCAAAATTCTGTAGAACCCCATTGGGCTGCCAGATCACCCTATTGTGGGAGGCATGTGGTGCAGTGGTTAGCACTGAGATTGCGGCGCTGAGGACCCGGGTTTGATCCCGGCCCTGGTTCATTGTCTGTGTGGAGTTTGAACATTAGAACATAGGACAGTACAGCACAGAACAGACCCTTCGGCCCTCGATGTTGTGCCGAGCCATGATCACCCTACTCAAACCCACGTATCCACCCTATACCCGCAACCCAATAACCCCCCCCCCCCCCCCCTTAACCTTACTTTTTAGGACACTACGGGCAATTTAGCATGGCCAATCCACCTAACCCGCACATCTTTGGACTGTGGGAGGAAACCGGAGCACCCGGAGGAAACCCACGCACACAGGGGGAGGACGTGCAGACTCCACACAGACAGTGACCCAGCCGGGAATCGAACCTGGGACCCTGGAGCTGTGAAGCATTGATGCTAACCACCATGCTACCCTGCTGCCCCTACATTCTCCCCATGTCTGTGTGGGTTTCGCCCCCACAACACAAAGGTGTGCAGGTTCGGTGGATTGGCCACGCTAAATTGACCCACAATTGGAAAAAAAATAATTGGGTACTCTAAATCTTTTTTAAAAAGATCACCCTATTGTTCAAGCTGCTGACCTCTCGTGCAAGATTGTAGTCGACCCCCGCCTATTCTGAGTTAACTGCCTGTGTGGAGGCCGCTGGCTGCAATTGGCCTCAGTACCCTCTTTAGTCTTTATTGGAATTCAGTGCCCAAATAGAAATGTTGACAATGACAGAATCAGGTTCCGTTCTAATAAGTAAAATCGCATGTCCGCATTCACTGTCAACTTTAACCCATGGATAATGCTCATTTACTTTGCATGCTGCAGGGTATTTGTGGAATTCTCCACTTTTCATGGAGTAAACACTTCAAGTAGAGAGACAAAAGTAGCAAAAACAAATGTGAGAATAAGAGAAAAACAAAATTGGTGTTGATTTTGGATTTCTACAATAATGTAGAAAGTGACTAATGTTGGAAACGGGGCTATTCAATTGACTGGAGCAGTGAGAGGCAAGCTCCTGGTGACCGGGGAAGGTGAGAACTTGGCTGTCTTCTTTGGTACGCTGGTGAACAGCACAGACATGGAGGGGGTTGGGGTTGAGGGTGGAGGGAGGTGATCCTTGTGGGTTGTTGCACAGTTACTAGCAGTTGGCTGGAGTAAGAATGGTTGCACTGTTCCGACGGGGAATAAGCGGTAAAGATTATACCCACTGTTCCTCGTTAAAGGACTATTGTTTCCTGAAGACCCTGGGTGGATTTGGCCTCCTGCAGTGAGATGTTCTCCTCCTCTTCCAGCAGCTCTTTTCTGTTCATTGCCTCTGCCATGCTGCAGTCTAAACCACTGCATCCATGCTTGAGGGCAAATGGTCTACGCAGGATCCTTGAAGTCAGGGCCAAGTCTTGGATGAAGCTCTCTGGACATCAGCAACTTTAAATAACAGTACATACCACAAAATACTTGTATAAACTCATCAACAGCCATTAAGGCATCGATAAATAAATAAACAGTTTATGATCTCTTTATTTATGGCTGGTGAGGTCACTTGTGCTGCCAAACATCTTTCGCTGGAACATTGAACTCCAAAATGGCAGTTCTAGCAGCAAACCAGTGATACATCCTAAATTATGTCATTGGGCGGGATTTTCCGAAGACTCCCCCCCCCGCATCATGTTTCGTGGGGTCGGAGGTGGCCTACCATTGGCTGGCAGCAGGATCAGAAGATGCCGCCACCATCAACGGGATAGCCTGTTCTATGCACCCATGCGGCAGGGGTTTGTCGTTGGCGGGACTGCAAGATCCCACCAATGAGAACGGCTGAATTGTTTACACTCCCAGCATTTGTGTTAATGCCCTACTCAAGATTGTTTCCAATGTGGCTTGCATCATTAAAAACCATTGTGCTGAAATTATGGACACTATGCAACTGAAGTTTGGGCTTTTGTGTGTGTCACCAAAGTAGACTATTTTTTAAACCTGTTATTCAATGCAGTGACTGATTATATTTCAATCATTGGTCCAGAAGAAGGGACTGGGTCACAATTATCTCTCGTATTTTATTTTTCTTCCCAGCATTGTAGCACTTTGCCAAGTCCCTAACAAAACAAATGATACACTTCTGTCACATTAATCACATTAAATTTTAATGTTACTGCACTCTGTCACATTAGCGTGACAGCAGTGCAACAATTTGTAATGAATATCAGACCCTTTGATTTTACATTAATCTGTCAAACATTCAGTCAATTTTATTTTTTTTAAATTTGGTGCAGCATTGTGTTATGAATACATACCTCCAAGACATGGTGTGCATATTCTCATTTCTCTCAAGTCAGCAGGACAGGTAGATAAGATGGTTAAGAAGGTTATGGGCCTTTATTATCTGGGGCATTGAATATAAGAACAGGGAGATTATGATGGAGCTGTATAAAACCCTGGTTAGGCCCCAGCTGGAATACTGTGTGCAGTTCTGGTCACCGCACTATAGAAAGGAAGTGACTGCACTGGAAAGGGTGCAGAGGAAATACACCAGGATGTTGACTGGGCTGGAGTGCTTCAGCTATCAAGGGAGACTGGATAGGCGGAGTCTGTTTTCCCTGGAGCAGAGAAAGCTGAGGGGGAACCTGATTGAGGTGTACAAAATTATGAGGGACAGAGAGAGGGTGGACAGGAAGGTATTTTTCCCCTTATCAGAGGGGTCAATAGATTTAATGTAACGGCAGGCAGTTTAGAGGAGACATGAGTGTGACATTATACAAATGTACAGCATGTAAGAGTTAATGTTATGTTAAGCTTCGCCACTAGAGGGAGCTAAGAGACAGTACTATAAATTGCACTCGCTCTTGGGCTCAGGGAGGAGACTAGATCTGGAGCTGAAGAAGACAAGGGGCGGGATTCTCCGACCCCCCACCCCCGCCGATTCGGAGAATCGCCGGGTGCGGCGTGAATCCCGCCCCGCCGCTCCAATGCAGGCTGCCGAATTCTCTGGCGTCGGTTTTCGGGCGGGGGTGGGGATCCCGCTGCGCCGGTTGGGGACGTTGGCAGCGCCCCCCCCCGGCAATTCTCCGGGCCCCGATAGGCCGAGAAGCCGCCCGTTTTCAGCCAGTCTGGACATGGTCCATCCCGGCGGGACCTAGCTTGGAGAGCGGCTAGTGGAGTCCTCGGGGGGCGCGGGGGGATCTAGCCCCGGGGGGGGGGGGGGGGGGGGCATCGTGGCCTGGAACGCGATCGGGGCCCACCAATCTGCGGGCAGGCCTGTGCCGTGGGAGCACTCCTTCCCGCTGTGCCGGCTTCTGTAAGGCTCCGCCATGGCCGGCACAGAGAAGAAACCCCCGCACATGCACAGGAAACACTCCCGGCAGTCCTGCGCATGTGCCAATTCGCGCTGGCCGACAGAGGCCCTTCGGCGCCGGTTGGCATGGCGCCAACTCCTCCAGCGCCGGCCTAGCCCCTAGAAGTGCAGAGGATTCCGCAACTTCCGGGCGGCCCGACGCCGGAGTGGTTAGCGTCGCTCTTGATGCCGGTACTGGCCACCCCGCCGATTGAGGGAGAATCCCGCCAAACATTACAGTTAGTCAAGATATAATTGTTATAGTTAGTAGATAGAGATAGTGTTAGTGAATGTTGTTTAATTCTTACATGTATGTTTGTTATTCAGAATAAGTGTCAAACTGAAATTAAGTAGTGTTAATAAAATGAGTTTAGTTCTTCAAAAGAGCTTTGTGTATCTTTGTGATCACTCCACCTTCCATCCTGGAAACTCCTCAAAAAGATCACTACAGTGAGGAAAGCTGTTTTCACTTAGAGGGTAGTTAGACTCTGGAACTCATTACCTGAAAGGGTGGTAGAGGCAGGGACCCTCAACTTTCAAGACGTATTGAGATCAGCACTTGAAATGCCACAGAATACAATGATATGGACAAGTGCTGGAAAATGGGATTAGGATAGGTAGGTGCTTGATGGTCAGCATGAATGCAATGGGCCGAAGGGCCTCTTTCTGTGCCGTAAAACTCGAAGACTCAATGACTCTATTCCTTTATTTAGGCTTTAAATTGCTGGAGGAAAAAGCTTTCAGTGGTTTGGTGGCCCTGGTGATTTTCTGGAAACCACCTGACTGAGATGAGTTTCCATTTTGAACTCAGTTTGGGAACAGATCAAAAAGGAGAAGGTTGCTAAACGCGCCCTCCCCTGCCTTGTCTGAAATGTAGCTATCCATATCCAGCTAGAAATAATCATCTCAGTATAACCCGTCTGTATTTAGAAAACTAAGAAGCTGAGATGAGAGGGAGATTCCAGGGACGTTAAATCTGCTCTGTTCTCCTCAACACCAAAGCTCCTTTGGAAGGAAGCTCCAGGCAGCTACTGTGACCAGTGATCCATCTTCACATGCAGGAGCATCAGGTCAACAGTGCCAAAATCCTTTCAAATTAGGGCAGCACGGTGGCGCAGTGGTTAGCATTGCTGCCTCACGGCGCTGAGGCGCAAGGTTCAATCCCGACTCTGGGTCAATGTCCGTGTGGAGTTTCCACATTCTCATCATGTTTGCGTGGGTTTCGCCCCCACAACCCAATGATGTGCAGGGTAGTTGGATTGGTCATGCTAAATTGCCCCTTAATTGGAAAAAATGAATTGGATACTCTAAATTTATAATTTTTTAAAAATCCTTTGAAATTTATCCTTTTACAAATGTTCCCATTGGCCAAATGGAGTTTCTTACCTTAACCCTCTACATAGGCCCTATTTGTTTTGTTCTTTCTGTCTGTGAGTGTGTGCGTGCATGTGCATGCATGTGTGTGATTGCTATAGTTTCATGTCTGAATTATAAATTGAATGTTGGCCCATGTTTGCAACTTGCTTGCAAAAATTCCTTTGCTTTCAAAATAATGCAATCATTCTGAGATTAATGTAAGAAGCCTGGTTAAAATCTCTTTTATTCATGGAAAGATACCAGGGCCGCGATTCTCTGCAGCCACGATGGCTGTTCTCCCAACACCCCCAAAATGGCGTGTCCGGTTTTCCGACATGCCGCTCAGAGAAACGCGGGCCGCCATTTTTCACGGCGGCCCGCGATTCCCCGACCCGGATGGGCCGAGCGGCCTGCCGTTCCCGACCTGTTCACGACGGCGGAAACCACACCTGGTATCTGCCGTCGTTACATGGCATGCCAGGTAAGTGTGGGGCCTAGGGGGGGCGGATCGGGGATCGAGCACCACAATCGTGCTCGGGAGGGGACTGGCCCGCGATCGGTGCCCACTGTTCGTCGGGCCGGCATCTCAAGGGGACGCATTCTTTCCCCTCCGCCGCCACGCAAGATCAAGCTGCCACGTCTTGCGGGGCGGCTGAGAGGAAAGATGGCAACCGCGCATGCGCGGGTTTGAGCTGTCCAACCCGCACATGCGCGGCTGACGTCATTAGGCACCGCTGCGGCGTCATTCATGGCGCGCCGGGCCTTGAAGCCAGGGACAAGGCCCGGCGGCCGAGTTTCCCGGTACGTCCACCTATCCCCCTGGGTTGGGGGGAATAGGGGGCCGGGAGAGGCTTCCGACGCTGTTGTAAACCTCTCCAGGTTTCACGACGGCGTTGGGCCTTGCGGACAATTCCTTCTGATCCATTAGAATGATATCTCTCACAAGGATGATGAGGAATTACACATTAATGTCTCTGGGGACAAATCCCGGTGGGGGAAGGCTCCCTGAAGAGAACCAGACCAACTTTATGGTCGGTACCCGGAGTGGGGTGGTAAAGAAAGCAACAGCAGCTCCCAAAAAAAAGCGGGGGAAGAAGACCAAAATGGCGGCCGGTGGAGCACCCGAGGAATGGAGGAAATGGGCGGAGGAGCAGCAGGCCGCTCTCCTGCGCTTCTTTACGGAGCTGAAAATGGAGCTCTTGGAGTCAATGAATGCGACGACCACCAGGCTGATGGGAGCCCAGGCGACCCAAGAGGCGTCGATTCGGGAGCTGCAACAGGAGATGACTGTGAGGGAGGAGGAGGCCACGGTCCTCGTGGGAAAGGTAGAGGTGCACGAGGCACTCCACCTGAAATGGCAGAGCCGTTTTGAGGAGCTGGATACCCGAATGAGGCGGAAGAACCTGAGGATCTTGGGCCTGGCAGAAGGCCTGGAGGGGTCAGACCTCCCGGGATATGTAGCAGAAATGCTGAGCTCCCTGATGGGGGCAGGGGCCGTCCCTTCGCCCCTGGAGCTGGAAGAGGCCTACAGGGTCATGGCTAGGAGGCCAAGAGCAAATGAGCCCCCGAGGGCGGTGCTGGTGCGGTTCCAGCGACTCAGCGACCGTGAGAGAGTGCTGGAGTGGGCCAAGAGGGAAAGGAGCAGCAAGTGGGAGAATTCGACGGTGAGGGTCTACCAGGACTGGAGTGCGGAGGTGGCAAAGCGGCGGGCCCGGTACAACCGGACGAAGGCGGTGCTACATGCAAAACGGATCAGGTTCGGAATGCTGCAGCCAGCGCGCTTGTGGGTCACCTACAGGAACCAACACCACTATTTTGAGTCCCCAGAGGAGGCGTGGGCCTTTGTACAGGAAGAGAAACTGGACTCGAATTAGACCCAGGGGATACTTGGCGGCCGTAGCCGCTCGGGTACTTTCAGCTGAATTCTTTGTTTGGATTTTGAACTCTTGCTGTGGTTTTTCTTCTGATGTTTTTTCCCCCTTTGCCAACTTCCCTTAGTTATTGTTATTGTGGTTATTCATGGTTATTTATGGTTATTTATGCTGTTTGGTAGAGGGCGACTGTTAAGTACATTGTTATTTGTTATTTATCTGTTATTTATAATGTTAAGTTGGGGAGGTGGGACGGGGGGGAGAGCAGATCGGGGATATGGGCTCCTAGGGGGGGGTTCTTTTACAGGCATGGACGGGGACGGGGGTGGAACTGAAGATGGCGGGGTGGGGTGTGGCAGGGCGAAAGCGCGGGCTTTCCTCTGTTTTCCCGCGCGCGGGGCAGAGGAGGGGGGAGGGGAGGAGTGCGGGACGTGGCTAGCAATGGCGACCTTTCCCGCGCTGGAGCGGGGCCAGGGAGGAGTGGCAAGGGGGGGGGGGAGGCCCCTCCCCGAGCCGGGGGGAGTCGGAGTGGGGCAGGAGCAGCCGGGTCAGCGTGAACCAGCTGACTTACGGGAGTACGATGGAGGGTACATCGCGGCTAGGAGGGGTCCTAGCCTGGGGGGGGGGGAGGGGGGTTAGGGAGGGACACCGGGTTGCTGCTGAAAAGACCAGAAACGGGAAGTGGAGGACTGGAGAGGTGGGGGGAGGGGGACATCGCCATGGGGAGCGGGTCAGAAGGGGAGGGTCGACCCGGGGCGAGCAGGGAACAGGACATGGCTAATCGGCAGGGGGGGGGGGCGGGTCGTCCCGCGACCCGGCTGATCACTTGGAACGTGAGGGGGTTGAATGGGCCGGTCAAGAGATCAAGGGTATTCTCACACCTGAAGGGACTGAAGGCTGATGTAGCAATGTTACAGGAGACCCATTTGAAGGTAGTGGACCAGGTTCGCCTGAGAAGGGGGTGGGTGGGACAGGTGTTCCACTCTGGATTGGACGCAAAGAACCGGGGGGTGGCGATTCTGGTGGGAAAGAGGGTGTCGTTCGTGGCGGAGGAGGTGGTGGCGGATAAGGAGGGTAGGTATGTGATGGTGAAGGGTAAGCTGCAGGGGGAGAAAGTGGTGATGGTCAACGTATATGCCCCGAACTGGGATGACGCGGGTTTTATGAGGCGCCTATTGGGCCTCATTCCGGGACTGGAGGCAGGGGGCTTGATCATGGGGGGGGACTTTAACACAGTGCTGGACCCCGGGCTAGACAGATCGAGCGCAAGGACCAATAGGAGGCCGGCAGCGGCAGAAGTGCTGAGGGGGTACATGGAGCAGATGGGAGGAGTAGACCCATGGAGGTTTGGTAGGCCGAGGGCGAGGGAGTATTCCTTTTTCTCCCACGTCCATAGAGTGTACTCCAGAATCGATTTCTTCGTGTTGAGCAGGGGGCTGATCCCGAGGGTACGGGAAGCTGAGTACTCGGCCATTGCGATCTCTGATCATGCACCGCATTGGGTGGATGTGGAAATGGGGGAGGCGCGGGACCAGCGCCCGCTGTGGCGGCTGGATGTGGGGCTGTTAGCGGACGACGAGGTGTGTAAAAGGGTCCGGAAGAGCATTGAGAGCTATCTGGACTTGAATGACACGGGGGAGGTGCAGGTGGGGATGGTCTGGGAGGCCCTGAAGGCAGTGATCAGGGGAGAGCTGATCTCCATAAGGGCGCATAGAGAAAGAAAGGAGAGGCAGGAGAGGGAGAGGCTGGTGGGGGAGCTATTGGAAGTGGATAGGAGATATGCGGAGGCACCAGAGGAGGGGCTGCTGGAAGAACGGCGCAGCCTGCAGGTCAAGTTCGACCTGCTGACCACCAGGAAGGCAGAGACGCAGTGGAGAAGGGCACAGGGCGCGGTCTATGAGTATGGGGAAAAGGCGAGCAGGATGCTGGCACACCAGCTTCGCAAACGAGATGCGGCTAGGGAGATTGGGGGAGTGAAGGAGAGGGGCGGGAAGGTAGTGCAGAAGGGGCAAGAAGTGAACGGGGTCTTCAGGGATTTTTACAAGGAGTTGTATCGGTCTGAGCCGCCGACAAGGAGAGGGGGAATGGAGGACTTCCTAAACAAATTGAGGTTCCCAAGGGTCCAGGAGGGGCTGGTAGAAGGGCTGGGGGCGCCAATAGGGCTAGAGGAGCTAGTCAAGGGAATAGGTCAGATGCAAGCGGGGAAGGCGCCGGGGCCAGATGGGTTCCCGGTGGAATTCTATAAGAAAAATGTGGACTTGGTGGGACCGGTACTGGTACGAGCCTTTAATGAGGCGCGAGAGGGGGGGGTTCTGCCCCCGACAATGTCGCAGGCTCTGATCTCCCTGATATTGAAGCGGGATAAAGACCCCGTGCAGTGCGGGTCCTACAGGCCTATCTCGCTTCTGAACGTGGATGCCAAGTTGCTGGCAAAGATCCTGGCAGCTAGAATAGAGGATTGTGTGCCAGGGGTAATCCATGAGGACCAGACGGGGTTCGTGAAGGGGCGGCAGCTCAACACGAACGTGCGGAGATTGCTGAATGTAATTATGATGCCGGCAGTGGAGGGGGAGGCTGAGATAGTGGTAGCGCTGGACGCGGAGAAGGCATTCGATAGGGTGGAGTGGGAGTACCTGTGGGAGACGTTGAAACGGTTTGGGTTTGGGGAAGGGTTTATTAAGTGGGTGAAGTTGCTCTACTCGGCCCCAACGGCGAGTGTAGTGACAAACGGGAGGAGGTCGGAGTATTTCGGGCTCCACCGAGGGACCAGGCAGGGATGTCCCCTATCCCCCCTACTTTTCGCACTGGCGATTGAACCGTTGGCGATGGCACTGAGGGGTTCAGGGGGGTGGAGAGGACTGACTAGGGGAGGGGAGGAACATCGAGTATCGCTGTATGCGGATGATCTACTGCTGTACGTGGCAGACCCAGAAGGGGGAATGCCGGAGATAATGGAACTATTAGCAGAGTTTGGGGACTTTTCGGGGTACAAATTAAATTTGGGCAAAAGCGAGGTTTTTGTGATACACCCGGGGGACCAGGGAGAGGGTATTGGGAGACTCCCCTTCAAGCGAGCAGGAAAGAGCTTTAGGTACTTAGGGGTGCAGGTGGCAAGGAACTGGGGGACCCTCCACAAGTTGAACTTTTCCAGGCTGGTGGAACAGATGGAGGAGGAGTTTAAGAGGTGGGACATGGTACCGTTGTCGCTGGCGGGGAGGGTGCAGTCAATCAAAATGACGGTCCTCCCAAGGTTCTTGTTTTTATTTCAGTGCTTGCCCATCTTCCTCCCTAGGGCCTTCTTCAAAAAGGTGACGAGTAGCATCATGAGCTACGTGTGGGCGCATGGCACCCCAAGGGTGAGGAGGGTCTTTTTGGAGCGGAGTAGGGACAGTGGAGGGCTGGCACTGCCCAATCTCTCGGGGTACTACTGGGCGGCAAATGTGTCAATGGTGCGCAAGTGGATGATGGAAGGGGAGGGGGCAGCTTGGAAACGAATGGAGAGGGCGTCCTGTGGCAACACAAGCCTGGGGGCCCTAGTAACGGCACCATGGCCGCTCCCCCCCACGAGGTACACCACGAGCCCGGTGGTGGCGGCCACCCTCAAGATATGGGGGCAGTGGAGGCGACATAGGGGTGAAATGGGAGGTCTGTTGGCGGCGCCAATAAGAGGGAACCATAGATTCATCCCGGGGAACATCGACGGGGGATTTCAGAGCTGGTACAGGGTGGGCATACGGCAGCTGAAGGACCTGTTTATAGAGGGGAGGTTTGCGAGCCTGGGAGGGCTGGAGGAGAAGTTTGAGCTCCCCCCGGGAAACATGTTCAGATATTTACAAGTGAAGGCATTTGCTAGGCGGCAGGTGGAGGGGTTTCCCCTGCTCCCCAGTAAGGGGGCGAGTGATAGGGTGCTCTCGGGGGTCTGGGTCGGAGGGGGGAAGATATCAGACATCTACAAGATAATGCAGGAGGCGGAAGCAGCATCGGGGGAGGAGCTGAAAGCCAAGTGGGAAGGGGAGCTGGGAGAGCAGATAGAAGACGGGACGTGGGCGGATGCACTGGAGAAGGTCAACTCTTCCTCCTCGTGTGCGAGACTGAGCCTCATTCAATTTAAGGTGCTGCATAGAGCTCACATGACGGGGACAAGGATGAGCCGGTTCTTTGGGGGTGAGGACAGGTGTGTCAGATGTCTGGGAAGCCCAGCGAACCATGTGCATATGTTCTGGGCATGTCCGGTGCTGGAAGGGTTCTGGAAGGGGGTGGCAAGGACGGTGTCGAAGGTGGTGGGGTCCAGGGTCAAACCAGGATGGGGGCTTGCGATCTTTGGGGTCGGGGTAGAACCGGGGGTACAGGAGGCTAGGGAGGCCGGAATACTGGCCTTTGCGTCCCTAGTGGCTCGACGAAGGATATTAATTCAATGGAAGGACGCGAGGCCTCCAAGCGTTGAAACTTGGATTAACGATATGGCTAGCTATATTCAGCTAGAAAGGATCAAATTTGCCCTGAGAGGGTCGGTACAGGGATTCGCCAGGCGGTGGCAACCTTTCCTTGACTTTTTAGATCAGAGGTAGACGTTCGGGGTCGTGGCAGCAGCAACCCGGGGGGGGGGGGGGGGGGGAGGGGGGGAGAGGGGGAGGGGGGGGAGGGGGGGAGAGGGGGGGGGGGGGGCAGCAAGGGTCGTGGGGGGACACGCACGACTGTAACGCGGGCAAGCCTGCTCGCTGCTCATGTCCGAAACTGTAGGCTGCCTTGGTTGTTAAGGTTGCCTGGGGGGGGGGGGGGGGGGGGGGGGAGGACTGGTGCGCGCGAGAGGGCGGGCGAGGGAGGGACATTTGCCTAGAGGGATTGTGTTGTAAATAATTTAAAAATTAGTAGGGGTAAATGTCTGTATGGAAAAACTCTTTCAATAAAAATTATTTAAAAAAAAAAAAAAAAAAAAAAAAAAAAAAAAAAATGTCTCTGGGGGGCTCGTTGAGTACAAGTTCTCATGGTAACAGGCTGAGGCCCATCCAGCTGGGACTCGTTACTGAGCCTTTTAAATACTGTCCCAGAGTGGACCGGGTGTCCCATGTCAGTCCTGGGCTGGGACACTAGTGTTTTATGCTGCGCGTGCGGCTTTACTTTTGAGTTTAAAAAAATTGGTTTAACCTTTATCTTTGGATCTCCTGGATTACTATAATTAATAAACCAAAATGACTTTGTAGGTTGCTAAGACTTATCCCTGACTGGTTTACAAAATGCAAGGTTAAGCTAATGGAATTGGTGGATAAATTAAAATTAGAATTAACCACAGGGGTGTGGAAAGCAGACATAATTGAGGTAACAAGCACAACATTTGAAACTGGAAGGGATGCAAGTGAAGCCACATTCTCTGCGGATGAGTCCATTGAGTTTGGTAGGATTTAGTTTCAAATGAAGTAGCTTGAGCAAGAAAATGAAAGAGCAGAAAAAAAGAGAAAGAGCGTTTTAGAACCTGGAACAGAAATCTCAGGCAAGGAAGAAGGATAAAGAAGGAGAGACAAAGGAAAATGGAGGAACACGAAAAGCAGCTGAATTTTCCGCCATCGGGATTCTCCGTTTTGCCGGCAGCCTGGTGGTTTCCCGATGGCGTGGGTCTGCGCCACAATGGGTAACCCCATTGACCAGCTGGCGAAATGGAGAATCCCGATGGCTTGCCACACCAGAAATCTGGTGCAGTGGAATGGAAAAACCCGCCCAAGGTATCTAAATGCATGCAGCATTTGAAACAAAGCAGATCAATAGAAGTAATTAACGGGCGTGGTGTACAGACTCCGTAAATTGTAACTACATGATAGGACAGGGTATAAAAAAAGAGATAATGGGAGCTTGTCAGAACGGTACGGTGATAATCATGGGAAATTTAAGTCAACATTGGAAAAATCAGATGGGCATAGATAGTGTAGATGAATGTTTTAGAGATTTCTTATAACAGCACATTCTGCAGCCAACTAGAGGGCTGGCTATACTGTACCTGATTTGTGAAATGCGATTGGATTAATTGATTACCTCATAGTGTAGCAGCTAGGTAGCAGCGATCATAATGTGATTGAATTTTACATTAAGTTTGAGGGAGAGAAGAGGATATGCAAGGCTAGCATTTTAAAGTTAAGTAAGGGTAATTGTGAGGGCATGAAAGCAGAGTTCACTAAACTGAACTGGCAAATGTGCTTCAGGGATAGATCAATAAAGGCTCAATGGCACACATTTAAAGAGATATTTTAGAATAGACACATTCCAATGAGAAAGAAAATTTCCAAAAGTAGGGCCATCAAGACATTATGGAACTGAAAGAATTTACACAAAGGTAGGTCAGAATATTGGAAAGAATATAATGAACAACAAAGAACGACAAAAAGATTGATAAGGAGGAAAGATGTAGAGTAAATCTAGTAACTTAAAGACAGATAGTAAGATTTCAATAGATATTTAAATAAGAAATGAGTCAACAAAGTGAGTGTTAATCCTATATAAAGTGCATTTGGACAATTAATAATGGAAAGCAGAGCTATGGTGGATTAATTAAACAGGTATTTTGCATTGATTGCCACTATATGGGACACAAGTACCATCCCAGAAATGGTTGTAAACGGAGAAATGGAAGGGAGGGAGGAACTCAGAAAAGTTACACTGAACAGGGAAGTGGTATTGAGCAAATTATTGGATGCGGGCTGACAAATCCCCAGGATCACATGGACTTCATCCTAAGACCTCGAAAGAAATGACTAATGAGAGAGTTGGTGCATTGGTTTTAATTTTCCAAAATTCCCTGAATTCGGCAATGGTTCCATTTGATTGGAAGTTAACCAATGCAAATCCTTTATTCAAAAAGTAAGGGAGACAGGACGTAGGAAACAGCAGGTCAGTTAGCCTAACATCTGTCAGGGGCAACATGTTCGATGTGATAGCAGGACACTTGGAAAAATTCAAGGCAATGACGCAGAGTCAATGTGGTTTTGTGAAAAGGAAATAATATTCAACCAATTTATTGAGAGTCTTTAAAACAATCACATGTACTGTAGATAATTGGGAACTGGTGCATATAGTGTACTTAGATTTCAGACTGCATTTGATAAGATCCCACATTGAAGGTTATTGTGGTAAATGAAAGTTCATGGTGTCGGGGTAATGTATTGGCATGGATTAAAGATTGGCCATCTTGCTGACTAACAGTAAACAGAGTTCCATAAATGGTTTATTTTCTGGTTGGCAGGATTTGATGAGTTATGTGCCACAGGGATCGGTGCTGGGGCCTGAACGTTTTACAATATTATCAATGATTTGGATAAAGGGACTGAAAGTATGGTTGCTCAATTTGCTGACGACATAAAGATAGGTAGGAAAGTAAATTGTGAAAAGGACGTAAGAAGGACACAAAGGAACATGTCAAGGTTAAGTGAGTGGGTACAAATCTGACACATGGAGTGTGGGCAATTTAGAAATTGTCCATTTTGGCAGGAAGAATTAAAAAGAAGCTTGTATAAATGAGAGATTTCAGAGCTCTGAGGTGCTGAGGGATCTGGTGTCCTTGGGCATGAATCACAAAAAGCGTGATTAACCTGAAGCCATGAGACTTCATGGGGCCCAGAGTTAATGTTGAGGACTCTCAGGGCAACTCCTTCCCGACTGTAAGATAAGGGTAAGATACTGGCATGGATAGAGGATTGGCTGACCAGCAGAAGGCAGAGAGTGGGGATAAAGGGGTATTTTTCAAGATGGCAGCCGGTGACTAGTGGTGTGCCTCAGGGGTTGGTGTTGGAACCACAACTTTTTACAATATACATGAACGATCTGGAAGAAGGAACAGAGGGCACTGTTGCTACGTTTGTAGACGATACAAAGATATGCAGAGGGACAGGTAGTATTGAGGACGCAGGGGGCTGCAGAAGGACTATGACAGGCTCGGAGAGTGGGCAAAGAAGTTGCAGGTGGAATACACGAGAGGGGACAGTCCTGGTTTAACTTTAGGTAACAAATCCGGGCAAGTGGTTGCAGGCATCGATCATAACTCCATTAGAAGTTAAAGAGATGGCGTAGTTACAGGAAAAGGTTCCAGGAATTCTTTTTTGATGTGTGATGACCCGAGCAATGGCTAAGCAAAGTCCATCAGCGGATATTAAAGTGATACCACAGAGAGATATTCGGTCAGCTAAAACTTTCTTTGGAGACCTTGGATAATCCAAAACAAATTTGAACTTCTCTAATCAAGGCTCAACAAGCCAATCCAGAGTTAAGCAAAATAACACAATCAGCCCAAATTGAAGCTGAGGGAATTCTGGAATGTTATTATTTTAAAAGTGGGGTTCTGATCACGAAATGGAGACCTCCTAGTAGACCTGCAGATTAAGAGTGGACGGCTATTCATCAGATAGTGGTACTGCCTAAATATCATGAAAATGTATTATACATTATACTCATTATACACATGAGGCAAGTCATGTACAAAGACTGAAAATGCAAGAGCAAATAAACATTTTTGCTGGCCAGGTTTTCACAGGGCCTGGAGCAGATTTGTAAAATGTGCCATTGTACCAGCTGGTGGATAAACCTCAACCTATAATCAAACTGGCATCCTTAATTCCAGGACCAGAACCATTTAGCCGGGCGTAAGTAGACTGTGTGGGACTGTTGCTGAAAACAAAAGTGGGTCAGCTGTATATCCTTATTATTGGGTCTGACAACTCCATTTATAGAGGCTATGCCTTTGAGAACAAGTACAGCTACCTGTCCCTCTGCATATCTTTGTATCGTCTACAAACGTAGCAACAATTAGAGAGAAATCATCCCAGGTATTTTACTCGATATGGGTTTTTTGTTTTGAATAATATTTTATTATAGGTTTCATATTTAACAAACATGAACTGAACTACAACACAACTGTGAAAATTATTTGAACATGGTACAATTGTCGCATTAACTACACTAAATTTAGAGTTATAGAAAAAATACCCAATAAGAGATAAATCCAATTCCCCCTGTAACCCACCCATAAATCCTACATCCCCCCCCCCCCCCCCCCCCCCCAACAGCTGATGCTAATTAACTCTTTGAAGTATGAGATAAATGGCTGCCACCTCGGGTAGAATCTCTCCACCGACCCCCAGATGGTGTAATTGACCTTCTCCAGGTATAAAAAGTCCATTAGGTCACCCAACCAGGCCCAGTCACGAGGCAAAAGCACTCCCCATCCCAGCAGAATGCACCTTTGGGCTGTCAGTGAGGCAAAAGCGAATGCATCTGCCCTCACCCCGATCCGCAGCCTCGGCGAGTTCGACACCTCAAAAATGGCCACCAATGGACAAGGCTCCAGATCAATGTTAAGAACCGCTGACATGGTCTTAAAGAAGTAGACCCAAAAGCTCACCATCTTTGAACAAGACCAAACATGTGGATAAGGTTGGCGGACCCACGAGAACAACGCTCGCACCTGTCCTCCATTCCATCAAAGAATCCGTTCATCCTGCTTTTGACTAGATGAGCTCTGTGCACCACTTTGAGTTGGATGAGGCTGAGCAGTGCGCAGGATGAGGTGGAATTTACTCTAAAGAGAGCCTCATTCCACATATCATCGTCTAAGATGGGTCCCAACTCCTCCTCCCACTTTGCCTTCACCCAATCAAGCGACGGAGATTGTAGTGAGATGGTCCTCTCATAGATATTTGAAAATCCCTCCCCCCCCACCCCCCACCAGTTCTTGCCAACTGTAAGATTTTGTCCAACAGGGAAGGTTGTAATGCCAAGGGAAACACAGGGCAACCCCATGGACAAAATTGCGCAGTTGAAAATATCAAAATAGATGTGACCCTGATGGTTGGAATTTTACTGAGAACCCTCCCAACTGGTGAGCCGTCCATATATAAACAGGTCTCTGAAGCACTCTAGCCCCTTCCATGCCTTAAAAGTTGAATCCAAACCCGATGGCACAAACAAATAGTTACCATTTATAGGAGCCAATAATGACGTGGCACTCAACTTGTAATGCCTGAGCTGCCTCTATATCTTCAAGGTGGAGTTGGCCACTGGCTTTAAGGTATATTTCGTTGGAGAGAGTGGAAGTGGTGCTGTTACTAGCGCCCAGAGGCTCGGCCCTTTACATGAACGTGCCTCCATCCTCCCCTATATGTGTCCCATTCTCTGTACCACCCCAATACCTTCTCCAGTAATACATGAGGAAATTGGGTAGTGCTTGACCACCGAACTGTTGGCCCTTCTAGAGGTACACCCTGTGAATTCTCAGCACCCTACCCACCCATATAAAGGAATTCACTAACATGTTCATTCTGGCAAAGAACAATTTTGCAAGAAAAATAGGAAGGCATTGGAACAAAAATAGAAACCTTGGCACAATGTTCAGTTTGATGATTGAACTCTGCCTGCCAGGACAACAGGCTACTCCATCTCTGCAAATCAAGTCTCACCTTATCGAACAAACTTATAAAGTTTAACTTATGAAGCCTATGCCAATCATATGTCACTTGCTTGCCTAGATACCGGAAACTATCTCTGGCCCTACGGAAGGGCAATACCCCAGATTGGCTCCCCTTCCTGAGGGATTAACTGAAGAGTACTCACTTTTCCCCAGGTTTAATTTCTAGCCCGAGAAGGAGCCAAAGCTGCTCAGCAGTCTCATGACCTCATATACAGGGGAGACCAAGGCTGGGATTCTCCCCTACCTGGTGGGGCGGGGAGTCCCGGCGTAGCGGAGTGGCGCACCTTTGGGGGCTAGGCCTGCGCCGGAGTGGTTGGCGCCACGCTGACTGGTGCCAAAACCGGCGCCAGTGGCCTTTGACGCCCGTCAGCCGGGGCTGGTCGAAAGGCCTTCGCCAGTTCGCGCATGCGCCGGTGCGTCAGCTGCCTCTGACGTCACCACCGGCGCATGCGCGCTGGGCGATTCTCTTCTGCCATGGTGGAGCCCGTGGCGGTGGCGTAAGAAAAAGAGTGCCCCCACGGCATTGGCCCGCCCACCGATCGGTGGGCCCCGATCGCAGGCTAGGCCACCGTGGGGGCAGTGAACCAACTGCTTTCTGCAACTCGAATATCCAGAAGAACTCTGCAAACTGCTTGTTTTCTCATACTGTCCAATTTTCCCTGCGTTCTTTGTGAATCTCCATTTTAAGTCGGGAAGTGGCCAATCCAGGTGGCTACAATTTATAATTTTGTTGGAATTCTCTGGAAATTAAGAAATGTAACGGAGAATCCAGCCGGCGGGGTGAAACAGAAATGTGGTGCGGCGGGGTGGAGAATACAGCCCATTGCATATGTTTTCCTCTGCACTTAGTAATGAAATGCATTTCAAAATGGTGGTTCACTCCTTTAGAATGGAGGCATGTTATGAATACATATTAGTTACTGCTTTCAGAGGCTGGAAGGTCCTGATGATTTTCAGGAAACAACTTGACTGAGATGAGTTTCTGATTTGAACTTGTTTTTTTGGATTCAGTTCAGGAATAAACTGAAAAGTAGACAGTTGCCCAACTTTCACTTTCACTCCCCTGTCTGAAATTTGGTGTAGTTATCAGTATCCAGTTAGAAATCGTCATCTTAGTGTAACTTGTTTGTATTTTGAATCCTGGGAAGCTGAGATGAGAGGGAGATCGCAGGGACATTGATCATGCTCTGTTCTCCTCTACACCAAAGCTCCTTTGAAAAGAAGTTCCAGACAAATGCTGTGACCAGGAATCTGTCTTTGCAAGCGGGAACACCAGATTGACAGCATCAAAGCCTTCCACCTTTATTCTTTTGCAGGAAAACTTTACGCACAGGTGCGTTTTCCCCTTAAACACCAGCCTTTGCAGAGACCCTCTTTGTTTATCCTGTGTGTGTGTGTGTGTGTGTGTGTGTATGTGCTTGCTGGGAAATAAAAGGTTGGTGCGGTCTTATTACTAGAAAATGAATTAAGCAGAGAGAAGCCAATGGAGTTCTTTCTAAAATTAAATAGGCATCAATTGAGTTACTCTGTGGTAGAAAAGAAAACCCTGGGATTGCTACTGGCCCTTAAACATTGAGAGGAATATAATCTGTCACCCCTGTAAAGAAACAGTACTATACACTATTGACCATAATGCCTTGGCCTATGGAGAAAAATGTGACTCAGTATGTCAGACCGTTGCCTTTTTTGATTACAAATTTCAGTCACTTCATTGCAGTGTTAATGTAAGCCTACTTGTGACACTAATAAAGATTATATTTATATTTTTGAATGTTAACCAGTTTTTGCAACTTGCTTTTAAAAATAAGTTTTGTTTCTTAATAATTCAATCATTCTGATTAAGGTCTCTTTTATTCTGGATCTAACAATATAAAATTAAACAATTGGCCATTTTGGTGAGTGAACAAAACATTTGCACTTATGGTGCGACCTGTGGTGTAATGGAGCTAGAGAAATTGCTCACTCTTCCCAGCCCGATCGTAACAAGTGAGATGAAGGCCAAAGTGTGCTGAGTGGAACTATTGACAATTATTTTAGCCTCACCATGATTTCTCCCAAATATGCGAATAATCTCATTAGAATAATCGTGGCAGGGGAGCCACAACAGAGATTCCCATTATACTGTGCAGCCAGAATCACAAGGTTCAACTTGAACTCATTTCACTTAAACTTACTTGCTGGGTTTTTGCTGTCTTTCCACAGGCAAGAAACCAGTGAGGTTCTTCTATATATATTCTGTTTTGTTCTGCTCTTGACATAGCATAAGCTGCTTCCTTGATGTGCACCCTGACAAAGGAAGGTTCAGACTTGGAGATAGCTTTAGCACATTTATTAAACTGTTAACAATTCTCCTACTTGGATTGGACTCTCCCATTAATCCTGCTATAGCTACTCAGACTGACAAACCAGTCTGCTACAATCCAGGTGGTAGGTGTGATGTGTTGAATCAGCCCTGTGTACACACTGAGTGTCTCCACTGGAAAGAGGAAGATCATGTATTCTGTGTCCTTTTATATGGGTTAGTGTAATGCCCTCCTGTGGTAGTGTCACCTCTGTGTGTATCGTGAATGCCGATTGGTTGTGTCCTATCTTACTAACCTATTGGTTGAATGTCCGTATGTCATGTCTCTGGTGCTCCCTCTAGTGTCTATCTAGTCTACATGTATTTACATTAACCCCTTGTGTATTTACAGTGATGCATATCACCACAAATTCAGCTAGGCCTCTGACAGTGGCAGTGAGACCCTGAAGATATTTTAACCATAGGCTGGTGTGGAGACACTGTTGTGGCTCATCTGCAAGGCCAGCCTAACAGGAATGGGAGTAAGGCCAGAATAGGCCTAAAAACGCAAAGCTTTTCACTCTTTCAGAAGGTCAATCAGAGTAAAGCACATTGCTGTGTCTGGAGTCACGTATGGGTTAGACCAGGTAAGAGCAGCAGGTTTCCTTCCCTCACCATTGACTCTGTCTACACCACCTGCTGCCTTGGGAAACCGAGAAGCATAATCAAAGACCCGGGTTATTCTCTCTTCCAACCTCTTCCATTGGGCAGGGGATACAAAAGTCTGAGAAGACCCATGAACAGATTCAAAAATAGCTTCTTCTCCTTCTCTGCTGTTCCAGACTCCTGAATGACCCTCTTATGGACTAAACTGATCTCTTCTCACATCTTTACTGAGTAGTACTCTGTGTACTTCACCCGATGCCGGTGCCTATGTATTTACATTGTGTATTTACGTATGTCCTCTGTTTTTTCATGTATGGAGCAATCTGTCTGGACTGTATGCAGAACAATACTTTTCACTGTACCTCGGTACACGTGACAATAAACAAATCCAATCTAATCTAAATGGTATCAGTGAACCAACTTGATATTTGTGAGAGTCCGGTATTTTCATTGTCAACATTATTGTTGTCTATCAATTCAGATTTATTTATTTAATTCCGTTTAAATTGCCCAGTTGCTGTGCTGGGATTTGGGCCCCATATCATTAGTCCACACACTCTAGGTTACTTATCCAACATAACCTTTAATTTTCGACTGTAGTGTCTGGAACTTTTGTTATGAATATGTAATTTCATGATTCAAATATTCTAAGCATCTAACATATAGTTCAGGGATTGAAATTTTTAAAGTAAATTAAATGAAACACCCCAGTTTGAGAAGTTTATTTAAAACACCAAACAATAGATGGTCCCTCTCTGGGCTTCATGATGTCGATGGAGGATGCGAGCAACCCGACTAGGAACAGTGTCCCACAGCAAGTACATATAGCTGGATGTTTCCCAGTGCTCGGAACGCTGAGAAACACCACGCTATTCAACTCCCATTCATAGGGTCTCAGCGGGCCACACTTAATCCCGTTTTTTGCACTGGGGAGCTCCATTCGTTGTACCTCCTCAGTGCAGAAGGAGATCAGAACACCATTTTTAAATGCCCTCCTGTTCTCTCAGCCCCAACGCGACCCCGACCCCCCCCCCCCCCCCCCAAAAAGCCCAACCCACCCGCGCAGTATGCCTCTGGGCCCGATACGGAGTGTGGGGAAAATGCCAGCTTGGCATATTGACAGTGCCAACCACCTGGGCAGCCTGGCAGTGCCAGGGTGGCACCCAGATGGGACTCCTCAGATGCCAGGCTGGCAGTGTCAGGGTGCCTAGGTGGCCTGTGAGCCTCCGACCCCCTGGGAGACCCCCACGAATGTCGTTCCGGGCCTGGGAGGATACTGTTCTTGGAGGGGGGGTTTGGCCTCAGGAAGCTTGGGGGTTGGGAAGGGTGTTGGGCCACTGGTCAGGTTGGACCAGGCCTGTGGAGGGTGCTGGAGCCATGGGGTGGGTGGGGGGGAGTTGTTGGAACTCTGAAGGAATATTTAGTTAGGCTTTGGTGGGGTGTGAGAGGTCGGGTCTTGGAGGGTGGGTGGTGGTTGTTGGGCCTCAGGGATGAGGTGATCAGGGAAGGGCGTCTTGGGTCACCTCAGGCCTGGGGTGGGGTGGGATGAGAATCAGGCCCATTGTGTTGAATGTTTGGAGGAAGCTGGGTGAGTCCTCTAGAGATAATAGTAGGGGAGGGGATAATCCCTGGGAGGTCAGGAGATACGGGCATAGTCCTATGGATGGGATAGTCAGCAGTTGATAAAAGTAGGAAGGGGTGGATGTTGGGAAGAGTCCCGTGTTTGGGGGAATCCCGTGTTTGGGGGAGGGTTTCATCCAAAGTTTGTGATTTAAATCACATTACCCGATGGCTTCCAGTGCAGGGTAATTGCCCAGGGGAGTTTGCACTTCTGGACAAATGCGGTGCAAACCTTGCCCTTGAATCTCCAAAGGGGTTTCCCCAGCTCAGCTTTGGAGTACCCCTCCAATCTGATGCTGAAGTGTCAATAGATAAGGTCCACAAGTGTTAACTACTTGCTTCATTTAATTCTTGCACACTAAAAGTTTTTGTTTAAAACATGATATCTTATTTCCTAATTCTTTCAGTTAATAACCAGGGAGTTATTTTTTTTTAACTTTAAAGTATCCAAGGCCGGAATTCTCCCCTACCAGGCGGGGCGGGGGTCCCAGCGTGTCGGAGTGGCGTGAATCACTCCGGCGTCGGGCCGCCCCTAAAGGTGCGGAATTAGGGGCCAAGCCCTCACATTGAGTGGGTAGGCCCGCGCCAGAGTGGTTCCCACTCTGCCGGCTGGCATGAACGGCCTTTGGCGTCACACCAGCTGGGGCCAAAGGACCATGCCGGCCGGCGTAAGTCCGCGCATTCGCCGGGCGTCATACCGGCGCATGCGCAGGGAAGGAGGTCTCGTCCGCCTCCGCTGTGGTGAAGACCATGGTGAAGGCGGAAGAAAAAGAGTGCCCCCACGGCACAGGCCCGCCCGCCGATCGATGGGCCCCGATCGCGGGCCAGGCCACCATGGGGGCACCCCGGGGGGGGGGGGGGTCGGAGAATCCCGCCCCCCCCATCTTTTTTTTCTATTTACGGGGCAATTTAGCATGGTCAACTACCCTGCACATCTTTTGTTTTGGGTTTGTGGGGATGAGACCCACACAGACACTGGGAGAATGTGCAAACTCCATACGGACCGTGACCCAGGGCCGGGATCGAACCCAAGTCCTCAGCACCATGAGGGAGTAGTGCTAACCACTGTGCTGCCAAGTTCAAATTGTTACCGAGATCATAACACCTTTAAACTTTATTACACAGCCACCTACTAACTTAAAGACACTGACTTGCACGCAGCCAATATGTGAGCTTTCACTTTGCTTCACAGCTCAGAGGGAGCAATGACAGAACATTCTTCATGCACCTATGTGCAAGAGATATTTAAATATAATGCCTGCACTACTTATGGCATGGAATTAAAATTGTTTGGCAGGAAAGAAGGAATTGTGAACACAAATTAGAAAGGAACAGAAATTGCATTGCAAATGATTTTCTCCCCAAGCTCCTCACATTTTCTGAGATAACACAGATTCTGCACCCAGAACACACTGGGCTTCCCAGGTCCTTTATTAAAATAATACACAAAGGAATTTAATTGGAGGATGTTTTGTGTTCCACCTGCATAGGTTGATTTCAACATTAATAATTCAAACATTTAAAAACTGGGGTACTATCAACTCACAATCTATTTGGAAGGTGTAAATCTATTCATTTCACCTTGATGAGCAGAATTCTAAGAAATTAATAAAGGTTCAAACCATAATTTGGAACTTGGAAAGAAGAGATCACCAGAGAGTTTTAACATTAGCTAAGTCCCTGGAATCATGATAATGTGAAATGTCAGAATTATTTGTACAGCATCAAAATATTTTCCTCATGGTTGTTCAGTACTCTCCAATTTATAATCTGACATGCTCACAGTAAACTAGTATGTACTCAGGTCAATTTAATCTTCTTTTGGTCTTGTTTGATTTTCATATTCCAGTGGGCATCAGAGACATGGCTGTACTCTCTCACACCATTGATTTCAGTGATAGGGGAGCCCGAATGAGCGAAAGTTGTGACAAATTTACTTCTGCTGCAGTCCAAACCGGTTGCACCTTTGCAAGAGCGGCACAGTGGTAAGCACTGCTGCCTCACAGTGCCAGGGATCTGGGTTCGATTCTGGCCTAGGGTGACTATGTGGAGTTCTCCACATGTCTGGGTGGGTTTCCTACGGGTGCACCAGTTTCCTCCCACAGTCCAAAGATGCGCAGGTTATGTTGATTGGTCATGTTAAATTGCTGCTTGGTGTCCAGGGATGTGCAGGTTCGGTGGTGTTACGGGCTTTCAGGGATAGGGCAGGAGCCTGGTTAGGGTGCTTTTTCAGAGAGTCGGTGCAGACTTGTGGCCTCCTTCTACACTGTAGGGGTTCTGTGATGCTATGATGTCACAAGCATGCTGTGGCTTGTACCAGAAGCATGCAGTGTGGGCAGATCATGATATCAACCAGAGTCTAATGCTTCTTTGGTGCCCTTTTTGGACCTCACAAGTATTGTTGATGCCCTCTCTTAATCAAACAGTGCAAATGTTTAAAATTCAATATATATACTTGCTGCAAATAGGTTAAGTTTCCAATGTTTGTAAGAAGAAACACAATTTGTGGTTTAACACCAAACTAAGGTGAATGATTAGCCGGTTGCTTCAATGATCAGGAGATAAATCTTCCACATATATTTAGAAATATTCACACCATTCAGCATTTTTCATTTGATCTTTTGAGTTCTTCCCAATGTTCCTAAGTTCTCTTTGAAGGCACGGTGACTAAAACTGTGCCTAGTATTGTAATAAGATCTGACCAATAAATTTGCAAAGGCTAAAACAGAGTTTTGGTTTGTATCCAGCTCTGTGAGGGTTCTCACCTAAAGCTGATTATCATTTCTGACGTGAGGTTCACAGCCAGCTTTACTCAACCACAGCACTGAATAATGTTGTTTCCCATATAATTGTTACCTGAACTGGAGGTCCCTCTCCTGATTGCTGTTTAATGATCCTTGCTGGAAATTACCATCTGTGATATCCAAAAAGGGCAGAACTTGGCTCAGTCATGATGTTCTCCATAGTTCAATAGCCTGGTAAACATTCACTGTTAATGATTGCACATGAGGAGTATTCAGTTGAACCAAGCCAATATTGATGTGATTCAGAGAGAAAATAAGGAAGAGGAAGAAATAAGTTTTATATATTATGAAGATCAGTATGAAATTTTTTGATCAAAAGATAATGAGTAAACATTTTAAGTAGTGATTGTATCACATGATGGCTATACAGCTGGCCGATGTTTTAAAATGCAGGCTCATTTCTCCATCGGTAAAGGACAAAATTGTATTATTTATGTCATTCAAATTTTTGTATCGTTCTTTATTAGGTGGCTGTTTTAACTATTGGTTTAGAAAATAGCATAATTGCTTTCTTCTGTGAGGAATTAGCACCACAGGAGGCTGCTGCACGTTCCGTGGCAAGAAAAAGCAATCCATATATATGCAGCATAGAAAAACAAATCAATCAAATAGTATAAAAATTATTTTTTTACTTAAAATAAGCAATTGTGGAGTAATCCTTCAATGCTGTTAAAACAAATGGATTGTTAGTATTTTACACAGTTTGTCAAAGACAAATGCTTTCAAAAACAATTCACAAATACAACCTTCAATTTTAAGAGCTGCAGTCTTCGAGGCAAATTATAGCACAGGTTTTAGAGAGTTAGGTCATGATTCTTGACATTGATATTTTCAAACAAACAGGTTAAGGAATTCTCATACCTTTTGGTGTTTCTGGTCATGGTGTAGAACTTTATCTACCCTAAACCAGTTAATCAGTGTAAGTGGGCTTTGGGCACGTCCCGACCCTCACGAGAAGCTGGTGTAGGGTCAGTGGGGTACATCAGTTCAAATGGTGGAAGTGGAAGTTGTAGCTAGAATCTAAAGAAAAAATAAGATTTTTTTTAAAGATCATCTTAATGTGACCCTTTTGCAAAAGGAATTGGAATTCACCCTTATAACATCCTTTCAGGGAGCTGGATTTCCCTTATGGTCTTTCTCCCCATCCCTCCTATCTATGTGTGGAGAATTTACAAATGTGGAGGCCCCAGATTGGCACACATTAACAAAGAACAAACAAAATTACAGCACAGGAACAGGTCCTTCGGCCCTCCCAGCCTGCGCCGATCCAGATCCTTTGTCTAAACCTTTCGCCTATTTTCCAAGGATCTACTTCCCCCTGTTCCCCGCCCGTTCATATATCTGTCTAGATGCATCTTAAATGATGCTATCGTGCCTGCCTCTACCACCTCCGCTGGCAAAGCATTCTAGGCACCCACCACCCTCTGCGTAAAAAACTTTCCACGCAAATCTCCCTTAAACTTTCCCCCTCTCACCTCGAAATCGTGACCCCTTGTAATTGACACCCCCACTCTTGTTGCTATCCACCCTGTCCATACCTCTCATAATTTTAAAGACCGCAATCAGATCCCCCTTCAACCTCCGTCTTTCCAACGAAAAGAATCCTAATCTACTCAACCTTTCTTCATAGCTAGCACCCTTCACACCAGGCAAAATCCTGGTGAACCTCCTCTGCACCCTCTCTAAAGCATCCACATCCTTCTGGTAATGTGGCGACCAGAACTGCACGCAGTGTTCCAAATGTGGCCTAACCAAAGTCATATACAGCTGTAACATGACCTGCCGACTCTTGTACTCTTGATGAAGGCAAGCATGCTGTATGCCTTCTTGACCACTCTATCGACCTGTGTTGCCACCTTCAGGGTACAATGGACCTTAACTCCCAGATCACTCTGTACATCAATTTTCCCCAGGACTCTTCCATTGACCATATAGTCTGCTCTTGAGTTAGATCTTCTGGGTTGTTGCCCGTGCCACGTGATAGTGAGATGAGGAATAGGGAGAGAGAGCAATTAAACACGTGGCTACAGGGATGGTGCAGGCGGGAGGGATTCAGATTTCTGGATAACTGGGGCTCTTTCTGGGGAAGGTGGGACCTCTATAGACAGGATGGTCTACATCTGAACCTGAGGGGCACCAATATCCTGGGGGGGAGATTTGTTAGTACTCTTTGGGGGGGTTTAAACTAATTCAGCAGGGGCATGGGAACCTGGATTGTAGTTTTGGGGTGCGAGAGATTGAGAGTAGAGAGGTCAGGAGCACAGTTTTGACTTCGCAGGAGGGCGGCAGTGTTCAGGTCTGTGGTTTGAAGTGTGTCTATTTCAATGCCAGGAGTATACGAAATAAGGTAGGGGAACTGGCAGCATGGGTTGGTACCTGGGACTTCGATGTTGTGGCCATTTCAGAGACATGGATAGAGCAGGGACAGGAATGGTTGTTGCAGGTTCCGGGGTTTAGGTGCTTTAGTAAGGTCAGAGAAGGGGGCAAAAGAGGGGGAGGTGTGGCGCTGCTAGTCAAGGACAGTATTACGGTGGTAGAAAGGATACAAGATGGGGACTCTTCTTCCGAGGTAGTATGGGCTGAGGTTAGAAACAGGAAAGGAGAGGTCACCCTGTTGGGAGTTTTCTATAGGCCACCTAATAGTTCTAGAGATGTAGAGGAAAGGATGGCGAAGATGATTCTGGAAAAGAGCGAAAGTAACAGGGTAGTTGTTATGGGAGACTTTAACTTTCCTAATATTGACTGGAAAAGATATAGTTCGAGTACATTGGATGGGTCGTTCTTTGTACAATGTGTGCAGGAGGGTTTTCTGACACAATATGTTGACAGGCCAACAAGAGGTGAGGCCACTTTGGATTTGGTTTTGGGTAATGAACCAGGACAGGTGTTAGATCTGGAGGTAGGTGAACACTTTGGAGACAGTGACCACAATTCGGTGACCTTTACGTTAGTGATGGAAAGGGATAAGTATACCCCGCAGAGCAAGAGTTATAGCTGGGGGAAGGGCAATTATGATGCCATTAGACATGACTTAGGATGTGTTGGTTGGAGAAGTAGGCTGCAAGGGTTGGGCACACTGGATATGTGGAGCTTGTTCAAGGAACAGCTATTGCATGTTCTTGATAAGTACGTACCAGTCAGGCAGGGAGGAAGGGGTCGAGCGAGGGAACCGTGGTTTACCAAAGAAGTGGAATCTCTTGTTAAGAGGAAGAAGGAGGCCTATGTGAAGATGAGGCGTGAAGTTTCAGTTGGGGCGCTTGATAGGTACAAGGAAGCGAGGAAGGATCTAAAGAGAGAGCTGAGACGAGCAAGGAGGGGACATGAGAAGTCTTTGGCAGGTAGGATCAAGGAAAACCCAAAAGCTTTCTATAGGTATGTCAGGAATAAAAGAATGACTAGGGTAAGAGTAGGGCCAGTCAAGGACAGTGGTGGGAAGTTGTGTGTGGAGGCTGAGGAGATAAGCGAGATACTAAATGAATACTTTTCGTCAGTATTCACTCAAGAAAAAGATAATATTGTGGAGGAGAATGCTGAGACCCAGGCTATTAGAATAGATGGCATTGAGGTGCGTAGGGAAGAAGTGTTGGCAATTCTGGACAAGGTGAAAATAGATAAGTCCCCGGGGCCGGATGGGATTTATCCTAGGATTCTCTGGGAAGCCAGGGAAGAGATTGCTGAGCCTTTGGCTTTGATTTTTAGGTCATCATTGGCTACAGGAATAGTGCCAGAGGACTGGAGGATAGCAAATGTGGTCCCTTTGTTCAAGAAGGGGAGTAGAGATAACCCCGGTAACTATAGGCCGGTGAGCCTAACGTCTGTGGTGGGTAAAGTCTTGGAGAGGATTATAAAAGATACGATTTATAATCATCTAGATAGGAATAATATGATTAGGGATAGTCAGCATGGTTTTGTGAAGGGTAGGTCATGCCTCACAAACCTTATCGAGTTCTTTGAGAAGGTGACTGAACAGGTAGACGAGGGTAGAGCAGTTGATGTGGTGTATATGGATTTCAGTAAAGCGTTTGATAAGGTTCCCCACGGTCGGCTATTGCAGAAAATACGGAGGCTGGGGATTGAGGGTGATTTAGAGATGTGGATCAGAAATTGGCTAGTTGAAAGAAGACAGAGAGTGGTAGTTGATGGGAAATGTTCAGAATGGAGTTCAGTTACGAGTGGCGTACCACAAGGATCTGTTCTGGGGCCGTTGCTGTTTGTCATTTTTATAAATGACCTAGAGGAGGGCGCAGAAGGATGGGTGAGTAAATTTGCAGACGACACTAAAGTCGGTGGAGTTGTAGACAGTGCGGAAGGATGTTGCAGGTTACAGAGGGACATAGATAAGCTGCAGAGCTGGGCTGAGAGGTGGCAAATGGAGTTTAATGTGGAGAAGTGTGAGGTGATTCACTTTGGAAAGAATAACAGGAATGCGGAATATTGGCTAATGGTAAAATTCTTGGTAGTGTGGATGAGCAGAGGGATCTCGGTGTCCATGTACATAGATCCCTGAAAGTTGCCACCCAGGTTGATAGGGTTGTGAAGAAGGCCTATGGTGTGTTGGCCTTTATTGGTAGAGGGATTGAGTTCCGGAGCCATGAGGTCATGATGCAGCTGTACCAAACTCTGGTACGGCCGCATTTGGAGTATTGCGTACAGTTCTGGTCGCCTCATTATAGGAAGGACGTGGAAGCTTTGGAACGGGTGCAGAGGAGATTTACCAGGATGTTGCCTGGTATGGAGGGAAAACCTTATGAGGAAAGGCTGATGGACTTGAGGTTGTTTTCGTTAGAGAGAAGAAGGTTAAGAGGTGACTTAATAGAGGCATACAAAATGATCAGAGGGTTAGATAGGGTGGACAGCGAGAGCCTTCTCCCGCGGATGGAGGTGGCTAGCACGAGGGGACATAGCCTTAAATTGAGGGGTAATAGATATAGGACAGAGGTCAGAGGTGGGTTTTTTACGCAAAGAGTGGTGAGGCCGTGGAATGCCCTACCTGCAACAGTAGTGAACTCGCCAACATTGAGGGCATTTAAAAATTTATTGGATAAGCATATGGATGATAAGGGCATAGTGTAGGTTAGATGGCCTTTAGTTTTTTTTTTCCATGTCGGTGCAACATCGAGGGCCGAAGGGCCTGTACTGCGCTGTATCGTTCTATCGTTCTATCGTTCTATCTTCCAAAATGCATCACCTCGCATTTGCCTGGATTGAACTCCATCTGCCATTTCTCTGCCCAACTCTCCAATCTATCTGTATTTTGCTGTATACTCTGACAGCCCCCCTCGCTACCTGCAACTCCACCAATCTTAGTATCATCTGCAAACTTGCTAATCAGACCACCTATACCTTCGTCCAGATCATTTATGTATATCACAAACAACGGTGGTCCGAGCACGGATCCCTGTGGAGCACCACTAGTCACCTTTCTCCATTTTGAGACACTCCCTTCCACCACTGCTCTCTGTCTCCTGTTGCCCAGCCAGTTCTTTATCCATCTAGCTAGTGCACCCTGAACCCAATGCGACTTCACTTTTTCCATCAACCTGCCATGGGAAACTTTATCAAATGCCTTGCTGAAGTCCATGTATATGACATCTACAGCCCTTCCCTCATCAATTAGCTTTGTCACTTCCTCAAAGAATTCTATTAGGTTTGTAAGACCTGACCTTCCCTGCACAAAACCATGCTGCCTATCACTGATAAGTCTATTCTCTTCCAAATGTGAATAGATCCTATCCCTCAGTATCTTCTCCAATAGTTTGCCTACCACTGACGTCAAGCTCACAGGTCTATAATTCCCTGCATTATCCCTGCTACCCTTCTTAAACAAAGGCACAACATTAGCAATTCTCTAGTCCGCCAGGACCTCACCCGTGCTCAAGGATGCTGTAAAGATATCTGTTGAGGGCCCAACTATTTCGTCCCTCACTTCCCTAAGTAACCTGGGATAGATCCCATCCGGACCTGGGGACTTGTCCACCTTAATGCCTTTTAGAATACCCAAAACTTCCCCCTTCCTTATGCCGATGACCTAGAGCAGGGGGGGGCAAACTACGGCCCACGGGCCGCATGCGGCCCGGCAAAGGTATTTCTGCGGCCCACCAAGTCATTTTAAAAAAAAAAAATTTTTTTTTTAAATTTTTTTTTAAAAGGTTAATGGGGGGGTGGGCTGTTGGGTTAGTTACTGGTATAGGGTGGATACATTGACTTGAGTAGGGTGATCATTGCTCGGTACAACGTCGAGGGCCAAAGGGCCTGTTCTGTGCTGTTCTATGTTCTATATGAGGCGCCCAGAATCATAACCGGGTGAAGTAATTATTTTACTTAATATACTATGCGGCCCTTTGTGAATTGTGAATTTCTGAATGTGGCCCTTGCACGGAAAAGTTTGCCCACCCCTGACCTAGAGTATTTAAATATCCATCCCTAACCTCAACATCTGTCATGTCCCTCTCCTTGGTGAATACCGATGCAAAGTACTCATTAAGAATCTCACCCATTTCCTCTGACTCCACGCATAAATTCCCTCTTTTGTTTTTGAGTGGGCCAATCCTTTCTCTAGTTACCCTCTTGCTCCTTATATACGAATAAAAGGCTTTGGGATTTTCCTTAACCCTGTTAGCCAAAGATATTTCATGACCCCTTTTAGCCCTCTTTATTACGTGTTTGAGATTTGTCCTACTTTCCCGATATTCCTCCAAAGCTTCATCAGTTTTAAGTCGCCTAGATCTTATGTATGCTTCCTTTTTCATTTTAGCTAGTCTCACAATTCCACCCTTCATCCATGGTTCCCTAATCATGCCATTTCTATCCCTCATTTTCACAGGGACACGTCTGTCCTGCACTCTAATCAACCTTTCCTTAAAAAACTCCCACATTTCAAATGTGGATTTACCCTTAAACAGCTGCTCCCAATCCACATTCCCTAGCTCCTGCCGAATTTTGTTATACTTGGCCTTTCCCCAATTTAGCACTCTTCCTTTAGGACCACTCTCGTCTTTGTCCATGAGTATTCTAAAACTTACGGAATTGTGATCGCTATTCCCAAAGTAATCACCGACTGAAACTTCAACCACCTGGCCGGGATCATTCCCCAATACCAGGCCCCTTCCCGAGTTGGACTATTTACATACTGCTCTAAAAAACTCTCCTGGATGGTCTTTACAAATTGTGCTCCATCTCTGCCTCCAACACTACATGAGTCCCATTCAATGTTGGGGAAGTTAAAATCTCCCATCACGACCACTCTATTGCTCCTACATTTTTCTATAATCTGTCTACATATTTGTACCTCTACTTCATGCTCGCTTTTGGGAGGCCTGTAGTAAAGTCCCAACAATGTTACTGCACCCTTCCTATTTCTCAGCTCCACCCATATTGCCTCAGTACTCGAATCCTCTACAGTGCCCTCCTTAATCACAGCTGTGATATCATCTCTGGCCAGTAATGCAGCTCCTCCACATCTTTTACCTTCCTTTCTATCCCTCCTGAAGCATCTATAGCCTAGGATATTTAGTTGCCAATCTTGCCCTTCCCTCAACCAAGTCTCAGTAATACCAATAACATCATATTCCCAGGTACTAATCCAAGCCCTAAGTTCATCTGCCTTACCTGCTACACTTCTCACATTAAAATGCACCTCAGACCACATTGGCACATGTATTGAATTCCTCCTCCGCAGATTTCCCTCTTCTGACACGTGACTAGTTGTACCCCTATTCATTACTTCCAAATCAATTCACCAAATCTTCTTCAGCCATTCAAGGCACCTATTCTCAGTCAGGCTGAAATGGTCAGGATCATCAGTCATACAATAGTTTGTCTTCTAATCCACTATTAGAAGAAGAGAGTAGGGAAAAATGGGTCCTTTTCAGATTGGCAAGTGGTAACGAGTGGAATGCCACAGGAATCAGTGCTGGGCCTCAACTATTTACAATCTCTTCCAATGACTTGGGAGAAGGGACCCTGTGTGGTTGCTAAATTTTCCAATGACACCAAGTCAGGAATGTAAGTTTCAAGAGGAGATGGAAAGTGAACTTGTCCAGTTTGGCAGGAAGAATAAAAAAGCAGGACATAATTTAAATAGAGAGATATTGCTGAACTCTGATGTATGGAGGGATCTGGGTGTTTTGGTTCATGAATCACATAAAGTTAGTACGTATTTATAGCAAACAATTAGGAAGGCAAATGAAATGCTGGTGTTTATTGGAAGAAGAATGGAATATAAAAGTAGAGAGGTTTTACTGCAGTGGTGCAGGGCCTTGGCAAGACCACATCTGGAGTACTGTGCACAGTTTTGGTTTCCTTATGTGGAAAAAGTGGATAATTGCTTTAGAAGCAGTTCAGGAGTGTTTCACTCAACTCAGCCCGAAGATAAAAGGCTTATTTTACAAAGAAATGTTGAACAGGCTGCACGTACACTCATTGGATTTAGAAGAATGACAGGTGATTGTATTGAAATACGTAAGATCCTGAGGGGACTACATAAGATAGATACCTTGGGGAACAGAACTAGGGGACACAGTTTAAGAATCATGGGCGGGATTCTCCGACCCTCAGCAGGTCGGAGAATCGACGGGGGCGGCCCCGCCCACACCAGCTGCTGAATTCTCCAGCGCCGGGGTTTTAGCGGGGGCAGGAATCGCACCGCGCCGGTCGGCGGCCGCTGGCAGTGCCCCCCCCCCCGCCGGCGATTCTCCGGCCCGCGATGGGCCGAGTGGCTGCCCATTTTCAGCGGGTCCGCCGGCGTAAATCACGACAGGTCCTTACCGGCGGGACCTGGCTCCACGGGCGGCCTGCAGAGTCCTCAGGGGGGTGCGGGGGGATCTGGCCCCGGGGGGGGTGCCCCAACGGTGGCCTGGTCTGTGATCGGAGCCCACCGATCCGCGGGCAGGCCTGTGCCGTGGGGGCACTATTTCCCTCCGCACCGGCCGCTGTCAACCTCCACCATGGCCTGTGCGGAGAAGAACCCTCCTGCGCATGCGCTGGGATGACTCCAGCACACACTGGCGCTCCCGCGCATGCGGCAACCTGCGCCGGCCGGCGGAGGCCCTTTGACGCCGATTGGCGTGGCGCCAAGCCCTTCGCGCCAGCTGGCGCGACGCCAAACACTCAGGTGCCGGCCTAGCCCTTGAAGGTGTGGAGGGTTCCGCACCTTCGGGGCGGCCCGATGCTGGAGTGGTCCAGCCACTCCTCGGCGCCAGAGTGGCCCGCCCTGCCGGTTCGCAGGGAATCTCGCCAAAGATGTCTCCTTTAATTTTTTTTCTCAAAGGGTCATTAGTATGTGGAATTCTATTCCCCAGACTGCAGTGTGGGCTATAGAATTGAGTTAGACTGATTACTGGTTGATAAAGGATTTGAGAGGTATGGAGGGCAGACAAGAAAGTGGAGTTGAGCCCACAACCAGTTCAGCCATGGTCTTATTGAATGAAAGAATGGGCTCAAAAGGCTGAATGGCATATTCCTTCTATGTTCTTATTCTTGCTCATGGGAAGCAATATTCTTCAAAGAAAAACATGAGTCCAATCAGTTGCTAAGACTACATCAGTAATGTTGGCATTTTGTTCTGACCCCTCTTGCTGTCGTCAAATAGCATGAGTTGCCAATCCTGGGAGAAATTGGGGGAATTATTAGGTTCATTCAAAATGGTACTGTCAATTATACAAAGAATAATGCATGCTTAGGAATGATTACAATACAGTAATCTCATTGAAAGTAACCTTGTAAGCTAGCCAGTGAAGATGCAATAGTCTATAGATTGCGGGGTTATATTCACTCACCGGCATTTATCATTTATTTATAATCCCTATCTAAATTATTTTAATTTTCGAAATAAGTTTTTAATTCCGATTTTAGTTTTGTTTTTGCATTATCAGCAGAGGTTGTGGTTAATGTTAACTGTTGTTGAATTCTGTGTTCCGCATGTGTAATAACATTCAAAGATTACAGAGCAAGATAGCGATTTTGGGATCATAGTGGATGAATCATTGATAGATCACAAATAGAGTGGTGAGGCTTTGGGAAAATAAATTATGTTTGAGGTTATATTGTTTGAACAGTATAATATTAAAGTGACAGCATAATGCTTAGGCTGACATCAATACATTGAGAGCATTTTGGTCAATTGGGATCCCACACATGGAGGTAATTTTAAGACCTTTGAGAAGGGAAAGGCCTTTATCTCCTAGCTCATCGCCCTGAAAAAAAGTTTGAGGAGTTGGAGCTATTTTTGTAAGAGAAACAAAAAGCTTTAGAGTGTTACAAATTCAGTTCTGCTGTAAGGACCTAGGGGTTCTGTGTCCTCAGTCGTTCTCACAACTTCTCACTGATTTTCTGGGAATTGACACAAAGTGTACATCTATTTTCATGGTAATATAACACAGGGTGTGAACAACAGATCATCAGAGCTTGATATTTGTATCTGTCACATCATGTATCTTTAATATCTCTGAAAGGCAGCCCATGCAAACTGAGACCTGATACAAACAACATGTTTTACTTCACACTAAGTGGAACATACAGATTGACAATCAAATTTGGACTTATCCAGTTCAATTTAGGATACATACAAAGAACATGCCACGCTTCCCCACATCAGTGAGTCATCTCACTTGATTTATAAAAATATTTAACTGCTCCCAAAAATAGATGTAGAGGTCGCAATGCACATTTGACCTATACCTGTTCCTTTCGATGTGGACATCACACACATTTCATGGTGCCTGCTCGTTTAAAGGACAGTAGAATGCACCCCAATGCGAAACCCACTTTTGAGTGACAGACACCTCAGTGATCCACAATAAATCCTCATTGCATTAAGGCACTGATAGAAATTTCTAGAACTTAGTGTATTTCACTTTAACAAGGTTTGTAGGGACAAAGAAATGGCATTTTGGGAGAGCTGTTCTGAGATGGAGAATGAAAACTCTGAGTACTATTCACCATGATTTACTTTCAGTTGCATCGCCACTCTCACTGTCAGTCCATCGGAGGCTGCTAGTTTGTGCATGAGGTGATCTCATTGGGGGCACAAGGGCATTCAAGACTTGCACTATTTAAATCTAACATGAATCTCTGAAACGGGAGGTGCATTCTGGCAGGAGCAGGTGTTGAAAAATGGCTGGGAAGAAAGTCAGAGCAGGAAGAATCCTGAATAATGATAGAACAAGGCAGAGTGTGCTCCCAAAGTTTTCAACCACAGGACTGGAGGCCTTGATACAAGAATTGGAAAGGTGGAGAGATATCTTCAATGCCCAGGAAGCCAGCCATTCTCTGATTTTCCAGGGGGGCTCAAATGCCAATGGCACAAGAGACTGGCACAAAATGAAGGCATCAAGACTGCTGCCTGATGGCATTGACGTATATGCACTGAGTGTGGTCACAAACCAGCCGGTAATTATCCAAGTGGATGTTGTGTTATTCACCCTGGGGTAACATGGGCTGCAACTGGATGCAGTTGTACTTGAAAGTAGACTCCAAACTGTGATGTTAGTTCAATACGCTTTATTGAACTTGTTAAGCAGTGCACACAGTTCACTGTGGGTTTGACGCTCTACTAATCTAAGCGTGCTTACTATAACTAACTAGACCAGACTAGCTCTGAGCCACGCGTAGAAGGTGCTAACTGATATATACACCCTGACTGTCACTACAGTTGTCACCATTGGAAAGAGGCAGAGTGCTGATGCCTCGTGTGTTTTATAGTGGGAGACTACCTTCTAGTGTTATGCCTGGTGATTGGTTGTGTTCTGTCCTGTGTGTTGATTGGCTGTACTGGGTGTCTGTCACTGCCTGCCTGTATCTTATTATGTACATGAGTTCATATCATGACAGTGGAATCCCTCAGAATTGTCATGTAACTTGTGTAAAGATAAATGTATACAGTCAATGCACAATGGGGAAGCCTGCAATTCTGGTTAAGCACATGTTCACTCTGATTGTGTCTCTATGGCATCTCTTTTGCTGACAGAGATTCAGTGACTTCCCAAATTCAGCAGTGGACTGGGAGATGTTGTTGATGTCGTCCTCTCCAGCCTTGGAGGAACATGACACAAAAAGGCTCATAACCATGGTTCCCTTCATAACAACTGGCAATGTCATCCTTTCCCTGCTCTAACACTGCAGTTCCATTTGCGACAGGCAGCAGATTACACGCACATCAACTTGGTGGAGTAGATTCCTGAATGCACTGTTCCTCAATTACACTAAGATAGGAGAACTACTCCTTGAAGACCCTGGGCAGATATGGCAACCTAGGTCATAGACTCATGGAATCATAGAATTTGCAGTGCAGAAGGAGGCCATTCAGCCCTTCGAGTCTGCACCAGCCCTTGGAAAGAGCACCCCACTTTAGCCCATGCCTCCACCCCATCCCCGCAACCCAGAAACCTCACCCAACCTTTTTGGACGGTAAGGGCAATTTATTATGGCCAATCCACCTAACCTGCACATCTTTGGACTGTGGGGGGAAACCGGAGCACCCGGAGGAAACCTGCACAGGCACTAGGGGAACGTGCAGACACCGCACAGACCGGGAGTCGAAACTGGGACCCTGGAGCTGTGACACAACTGTGCTAACCACTGTGGTACCGTTGTCCCTTCTCTTTCATCTTGCACTTCCAAAGGCATATGTTCAATTTTCTTTCTTTCTTGATTTCTGCCCTCCCTCCCATTTCCTCCTTTTACTATCTCCCTGTCTTCCCTGTTTTTTTCCTTTTATCTTTCTTTTCTGCATCTTCTCTTGGATTCTCAGTGGGCCTGCCACCAGCTCTTTACTTAGGCCTGTAAATTATGTCATTGGTGTAATTCCTATGGAAGTCCGAGCATACCGACTTGAAATGGTGGTCCATGCCAATCCGTCCTCCCGGGTCAGTAGAACTGTCCATCAAATGGAGATTCCAATCTCTTAACTCCATTCAGCTCAATTGTCCTCTGCCAGCTCATCTTAATGAGCAATTTCATCAATTTTAATGTTCTTTCATGAGTTGGATTATGTTAATTAACAATTGGATTGAAGAATAACTGGATGTCATACACATAACTGAAGCAATCACAATGTGTCTTTGAAATATGTGGCTGGACCCCTCTCAAAACGGTAAGCTTGAAAACAACCAGCAATCCTCTCAATAGATTTATTAATGCAGATTGGAATAGTTTAGTTTGCTTCTGAACTCTTTTTTTTATTGTGATTGAATAGCAGGAACAGATTAAAGCAGGGCAGAATTTCTCCATTTTTCTTCAACATCTTTCCATGCTCCAAGCATTTGTGCTTTTAACAGGCACATGGGGCTGGATTCTCCGCCCCGCCACATTTCTGTTTCACCCCACCAGCAGGATGCTCCGTTGCGCCAGCCAGTCAATGGGGTTTCCCATTGTGGGGCAGACCCACGCCATCGGGAAACCCCCGGGCTGCCAGAAAAACGGAGCATCCCACCGCTGGAGAATCTAGTCCACGGGCTCCAGTGTAGGATGGAAAATCAATGGTGAACTGCAACACCTTAAATGTCCAGTGCAACAGGTTTGTATATGTAGGGTGCCACAGATGAGCACAACTCTGATGTTGTTGTCCCGACAAATTCAGGGTCCGTCTTTCATAGCGGGAAGATCTGAGTTTCTGAAGTGAAAGATAGTTTTGTTATCTAATATTGGCTGCGATCTACTGACTGCATCTCACCTGAACGGGGGCACGACGTTGCCGGAAGAAGCTTCCCCCAGGCTTCCCGACGGCCGGTGTGTCTTGCGGTGGGTTTGTGCTGACGCCAAATCGAACCGGCTTCCGCATCTTCCATCCTACCCAAGGAGACCCCTGCTGGGTACCGATCAGTACCGGTCCATGCAAACATGGACCAGCCGAAATGGCACTTGGGTGTCCCTCAGGCCATTGGACAGGGACAGGGCCTGGTGGCCCTCTGGCACCCAAGCACCAATGCACTGCCAAGTTGCCTGGGTGGCACTGCCTGGCTGGCAGGAGCACAGCCAGGGTGGCAGTGCCCTGGTGCCCATGAAAGGAGAGCTGAGGGGGTATGAAGGGTGGGCCCTCAGCGACCCCATAGCGGGGAGTCCTCACTTGGCGGGGAGCGGGTGTGGGGTAATGCCCATTTTGTGAGTGGTGGCATTGTCTTTGGTGGGGGGTGTTGGGACCCCTCAAGCTCACTTACAGATCAGGAAATCCTTTTAAAATGGTGGTCTGATCTCTGAAGAGCCTGTCTGGCCAGCAAATTCAGCTCCCCAGTGATGCAAAAAATACGAAGTGTAGGTTTGTCAGAACATAATAAGAACTTAAGAACTAGGAGCAGGAGTAGGCCATCTGGGCCCTCGAGCCTGCTCCACCATTCAATCAGATCATGGCTGATACTTTTGTGGACTCTGCTCCACTTACCCGCCTGTTCACCATAACCCTTAATTCCTTTACTGTTCAAAAATCTATCTATCTTTGCCTTAAAAACATTCAACGAGGTAGTCTCAACTGGTTCACTGGGCAGGGAATTCCACCAATTCACATTTCTTTGGGTGAAGAAGTTCCTCCTCAACTTAGTCCTAAATCTGCTCCCTCTTATTTTGAGGCTATGCCCCCTAGTTCTAGTTTCACCCGCCAGTGGAAACAACCTCACTGCTTCTATCTTATCTATTCCGTTTATAATTTTATAATTCTATAAGATTCCTCCTCATTCTTCTAAATTCCAATAAGTATAGTCCCAGTCTACTTGGCCTCTCCTCATAAGCCAATCCTCTCAACTCTGAAATCAAACTAGTGAATCTCCTCTGCACCCGCTCCAGTGCCATCCTTTCTCAAGTAAGGAGACCAAAACTGTACACAATACTCCAGCTGTGGTTTCACCAACACCCTATCCAACTGCAACATAACCTCCCTGTTTTTAAACTTCACCCCTCGAGCAATGAACGGCAAAATTCTGTTTGCCTTCTTACTTACCAGCTGCGTCTGCAAACCAGCTTTTTATGATTCATGCCCAAGGACAGAAAGGCCCCTCTGCACAACAGCATGCTGCAATATTTTTATCATTTAAATAATCGTCCACTGTGCTGTAATTCTCACCAAAATGGATGACCTCACATTTACCAACATTGTACTCCACTTAATGCCAGACCCTTGCCCAATCATTTAATTCCAGACACTTGCTCACTCATTTAAGCTATCTATATCCCTCTGCAGACTTTCAGCGTGCTCTGCACACTTTGCTCTACCACTCATCCTACTGTTATCTGTGAAATTTGAAACATTACACTTGGTACCCAACTCCAAATCACTGATGTAAATTGCAAATGATTGCGGTCCCAACACTGATCCCTGAGACACACCACTAGCCACTGATCGCCAACCAGATAAACACCCATTTATCTCCACTTTGCTTTTTGTCAGTTAACCAATATATTACCCAGAATGACATGCACCTTTATCTTACGCAGCAGCCTTTTGTGCGTCACCTTGTCGAATGCCTTCTGGAAATCCAGATAGACCACATCGACCGGTTCCCCATTTTCTACTGCCCTCGTAATGTCCTCAAAGAATTTCAGTAAGTTAGTTGAACATGACCTGCCTTTCATGAACCAATGCAGCATCTACCCAATGGGGCAATTTCTATCCCAATGTCTTACTCTTTCTTACTTGATAATAGATTCAAGCATTTCCCCACCACAGAAGTTAAGCTAACCGGCCTATGGTTACCTGCATTTTTGCCTACCTTGTTTTTCAAACAGTGGAGTCACATTTGCTGTTTTCCAATCTACCAGAATCACCCCAGAGTCCAGTGAATTTTGGTAAATGACCACAAGCGCATTTGCTATTTCCCCGCCATCTCTTTTAGTACACTGGGATGCAGTCCATCAGGGGCAGGAGAAGCCCCATTAGCTTGCCCATCACTACCTCCTTAGTGATAATGATCATTTTTGGTCCTCACCTGCCATAGCCTCCTTGCCATCAATTATTGGCATGTTATTTGTTTCTTCCATTGTGAAGACCGATACAAAATACCATTTCCTCATTTCCCATTATTAAATCCCGCTTCTCATCTGTTGACCTTAGCCACTCTTTTTCATTTTATATGTTTGTAGAAACTTTTGCTGTCTGTTTTTATATCCTGAGCTAGTTTACTTTATATCTTACTTTTCTTTGGAACTGTTTTCGTGCCTTTCTGTTGACTTTTAAACATTTCCCAATCCTCTAGTTTCCCACTAATCTTTGCCACTTTGCATCTTTTTTCAATTTGATACCCTCCTTTATTTCCTTAAATATCCCTTTCCCTACAGTCCTTCTTTTTCACTTGTATATACTTGACCAGAGAGAAACCCCCCAGGCCCAAAAAAGTGACTAAGTGTGGTTAAATAGTGGAGGGGAACTCGCCGACAGAGCCGGGGAGAACCTCCCAGCCAAACCCGCCTCAGAAACATTTCCGTTAGATCGCGCCACAATTTCTAAATCTGATCTCACTCATATGATTTGACCATACTCTTGAGGCTTCTTGAGAAAGCTTGCAGTACTTATTTGAATGAATATAAATGGATTTTAATGTTTAGATTGCAAAACAGCATTGCGGCAAAATCAAATTACCTTGACTTTGATTTGGACAATTCAACTTTGGAGGAATCATTAAAGGAAAATGTAATTTCAAATCAAATCATTGGCCAGTTCGGGAAATTACTTGCATTATGATCCACAGTGCTTTACTAAATATTTTGGATAATTTCTTGAGACCGCATTTTATCAACAATTTATACGTATTGTTTTGAAATGATTTATTGTCACATGTACCAAAGTACAGTGAAAAGTATTTTTCTGCGGCCAAGGGAACGTACACAGTACGTACATAGTAGACAAAAAGAATAATCAACAAAGTACATCAACAAATAAGCAATTGGTTACAGTGCGGAACAAGGGCCAAGCAAAGCAAATACATGAGCAAGAGCAGCAAAGGACATCGTGAATAGTGTCTTATAGGGAACACATCAGTCTGAGGGAGAGTCATTGAGGAGTCTAGTAGCTGTGGGGAAGTAGTTGTTCCAATTCTAGATGTGCGGTTCTTCAGACTTCTGTACCTTCTGCCTGACGGAAGGGTCTGGAAGAGGGCAAAGCCTGGGTGCGAGGGGTCTCTGACAATGCTGTCTGCCTTCCTGAGGCAGGAGGAGATGTAGACAGAATCAATAGGAGGGTGGCAAGCTTGTGTAATGCGTTGGGCTGAGTTCACTGCACTCTACAGTTTCTTGCAATTTTGGACCGAGCAGTTGCCATACCAAGCTGTGATGCAGTCGGATAGAATGCTCTCTATGGCACATCTGTAGAAATTTGTGAGCGTCGATGCAGACATGCTGAATTTCTTTAGCTTCCATAGGAAGTAGAGACGTTGTTGGGCTTCCTTGACTGTTGCATCAACGTGAGTGGACCAGGACAGACTGTTGGTGATGGTGGCCCCCACGAACGTAAAGCTATCGACCATCTCCAGCTGCAGAAAATAATGGGGGAATGTGAAGTTTATCCTGACTAAACAAGTGATAGTTTTCCTCTTCTCCTTCATTTGCATTATTTCAATGGGATCATGTTATCTGGAGGGACTTACAACTTGTAGGCCAGAATGTTACATCAAGATCCAGTGATGACACTTTGATAGTGCGTATTCCAATGCTGATTTCTATCTAAAATCTATAATTTTTGAGGTTTGGCATTAGTTAGTTCATTTGTTTTAAGCATTAATTTTGTTCTTAGCCATTTACATTACTTCAATTTATAGTTTGAGACATGTGGATACCTGATGTGAGGAATTTTCTTGCGATCAATACTCACAATTTGCTAATTAAGATCTAATGAACAGGAAATCCATTTTACTAATCTTTTCGAGCCGGCAAGGAGAATATTGTTGTCGTAATGAGAAATATAAAAAAGTATTTCCATTTGTTATTCACCTTGTCAAACTACCATTCCACCAATCCACCACCACTCTCCTCCATCTGGCTGAACACTTCCTCTCACTGAACAACTTCTCCTTTAACATGTCTCGTTTCGTCCAAACCAAAGGTGTGGCTCTGGGTACCTCCATGGGTCCCAGTTTTGCCTGTCTCTTTATGGGGTATGTGGAACATCCCTTGTTCTAGTCCTACTCTGGCCCCATCCTGGGCTGGTTTAGCACAGGGCTAAATTGCTGGCTTTGAAAGCAGGCCAGCAGCACGGTTCAATTCCCGTACCAGCCTCCCCGAACAGGCGCCGGAATGTGGCGACTAGAGGCTTTTCACAGTAACTTCATTTGAAGCCTACTCGTGACAATAAGCGGTTTTCATTTTTCATTTCATCCCACAATTCTTTTATCAGTATGTTGACAACTGTTTTGGTGCCACTTCATGTTCCCATCTGGACCTGGAAAAATGTATTAATTTCGCTTCCAACTTCCACTCCTCTAGCACCTTCACGTGGTCCATTTCCTACACTCCTCTTCCCTTCCTTGACCTTTCTATTTCAATTTCTGGAGATAGACTGTCCACTAGTATCCATTACAAACTGATTCCCACAGCTACCGTGACTACAGCTCTTCACACCCGATATCTTGTAAGGACTCAATCACATTCTCCCAGTCCCTTCGCCTCCATCGCATCTGTTCCGATGATGCCACTTTCCAAAAACGGGGCTGCTGACATGTCTTCATTCTTCCTTAATCATGGCTTCCTACCCACTGTGGCCAACAGGGTTCTCAACCGTGTCTGACCCATCTACCGCAACTGTGCCATCACCCCTCCCTCCCAGAACCAAGGTGGGGTCCCCCTTGTCCACACTTTTCATCGCTTGAGCTTCCACATTCAGAGGCACATTACCGCCTTCTGGACTTACGATTGAGTTCAACAGCTTCAGACTATGAACTCTCTCCTCCACCTTCACCCCATTTTTATTTGCATCCATTTATTTTCATTTCTTCCATTGATCTGTTTTTCCCTCACTTTGGTTCCCCCTCCCCCCCCCCCCCCCCCCCCCCCACCCCACTTGGGCCATTTGTTCCCCCACCCCACTTGGGCCATTTGCTCCCCCACCCCACTTGGGCCATTTGTTCCTCATTTCCCTTTGACACACCGCTCACCTTTATTCAGCCATTCACACACTCTAATCTCTTTATGTGCCACTATTAGCACCATTCTTAGCCTTAATCACCCCATTTGCATTCCCTTTTTCTTTCTGTGCATGGCATCTTTGTCAATCCCGGGTATCGCTGGCCCTCCGTCCAGCCCCCCTGCTCCATGCCTCCCCCACAACAGCATAAATCTGACCTTGTTTCCAGTTCTCTCCAGCTTTGACAAAGAGTCAACCAGTCTCCAAACATTAGCTCCCTTCTCTCTCCACAGATGCTGCCAGACCAGTATTGTCCAGTATTTTCTGTTTTTGTTCCATTTGCTATATTTCTGAATAGCCTATTATTATCTGGCATCTCTATTAGGCTTGTGACATTCTCTGGTGGTTCAGTCACGTAAATGTTTACTGTTTTATTCTGATGTCTTAATGTTAATTTTATTTCCTTAATTGTTTTTATTTCATCCTGGATTTGAAATGCACTTTCAGTAATCAAATAGTTAATAAAAGTGACAGCTAATGAGTCTTTTATACCCTTCCCTCAAAAAGTTTCAGATTTATAATGGTGTGTTATATTGTTCATGATCCTATATCTTTAGCTTCTGAGTTAGTCTCAATTCAGATTCTGTATCCGTTCTGTCATTTTGGTCTGTTCTGTGATACAGGTTAGGGTTAGGGTAGGTTAATTGACTAACTCCCAAATCCATATTTTGGTTTGCTTGAGTTCATATTATCAGGGATCAAGGCTGGGATTTTACAGAGTGGGAGGGAGCATGAAGGAAGGTAGGGGCCCATCACTTTCCTGCCATCTCTGGAATGTTATCAGTGGCAAGGGAGGTTGTGGATGGTCCCCCAGCCCCTAAGCCAATTGATCACTTAAAAGACCTCTTCCTGTTATAGCTGGTATTTTGCTAGCGATGGGTGAGTATTTTATCAGCTTATGAGACTTCCAGGTATATCCTGATGGCCACCTTGCGAGCAGGCAGGTGGGCCCTTTTGATTGGACACCTTGTGTCCCATGGAGGGGGCTCCCTTACTGCAAGGGACACCGAACTGAAAGAACCCGCTGCCTCCCCCGTCTTCAGGACCAAACATTTCTCTACCTCTTCTTCCTGTCTGGCTGGACAAACCCCCACAAACTCATCTTACGTCTGGGGCCTCCTCCATGATAGCTGATCCAGACCTGCTCAAGTACCAGAAGTGGCCATTACTTGCTGTGTCACTACTGGGACAAGAGCTGTTGACCCTTCGATAGGTTGGCAGTGGGATGTCATTGCTTAAAGTGATGGAAGAAAACAATTAATTGCCTGAAGATAGTAAAATCCAGGCATGGCATGATCAGCTGAAGTGGGGTTGCCCCTAGCCCGCCAGCTGGTGTACACTGTTGCCACGTACAATTCTAGCCCAGATTCTTTACTAGATATCTCAAATGACGAATGTGTATTGTAACCTGAGTATAATTGTCATCATCACAGTTCAAAGCATATTCTAACAAACATGAGCACAGAGAAAGGATTTCTGTATTTTGCAAATAACAGGGAAGATGCAGTCCAAAAACAATTATTGTAACAACTGAAATGTGCTATTTTCTTACTTCAGGAATAATCTTGTAATAATATTCTAATTGGTTTACAGATATCATGATAGCCAAGATGTCACAAGCAATTTTCTTGGAGCAATGTGGCTTATTTCTATCACCTTTCTCTCCATTGGCTATGGTGATATGGTACCGAACACATATTGTGGGAAAGGAGTTTGTCTACTCACAGGGATTATGGTAAGTAATATGTTTCAGCAATAAGAAGCAAAGGACCAGAATGTCTTTCATGATCAGCAGACATCTCAAAGTACTTTACAATAAAGTCCTTTGATGTGTAATCTCTGTTGTAATGTAGGAGATAAATCCACCAATTGCACACAGCAAGCTACAACAAGCAACAACATGACAAATAACCAGATCATTTGTTTAAAAGCAAATTACTACGGATGCTGGAATCTGAAACCAAAAGAGAAAATGTTGGAACATCTCGGCAGGTCTGGCAGCATCTGTAGGGAGAGAAAAGAGCTAAAGTTTCGAGTCCAGATGACCCTTTGTCAAAGCTAAAAGACAGAGAAAATGGGAAATATTTATACTGTGGAGTGAGAGAATGAAGGATGAGTCATAGCCAGGGAAATGGGGTGCTAATAGCCACAGAAACCAAGGGAAAGCGTGCTAATGGCAGTCCCCAGAGAGGACAAAAAGTGTGAAAGGCCAAACAGCAGAGAAACTAAAATCAGAGGGTAAACTATGACAGGGGAAGGGAAGGGGAAGGAAAGGGGAGGAAAGGTAAGGTAAGGGGGGATAAGATAAGGGGCAGTAAATATATATAATGAAAGACAAGAAAGAAATGGTAAAAGACAGTTAAAATTAAATGGGCTGTAAGTAATGCTCCTGCTGAACAATGCATCAACCACAAGTATGACACGTCTGTGGGCAGCAAATTGTCTTTTTTAAACTAATTTTTATGATGTGATGGTTCCTTTTAATATTCTTTCACAGGATGTGGGCATCCCAGGATGTTAGACCAGCATTTATTGCCCATCCCTAATAGCCCTCAGAATGTGGCCTTCTTGAACCACAGCAGTCCATGTGTTATAGGTAAACCCACAGTGCTATGAGGAAGGGAGTTCCAAGACTTTGTCCCAGCGTCAGCGAAGGAATAGGGATATATTTCAAGGTCAGGATGGTGTGTGACTTGGAAGGGAACTTCCAAGTGGTGGTGTCCCCGTGCATTTGCTGCCCTTGTTCTTCTAGAGGGTAGAGGTTATGGATTTGGAAGATGTTGTTTAAGGTGATTTGGTGTGTTGTTGCAGTGCATCTTGAAGATGGACACTGCTGCTACTGTGCGCAGTAGTGGACGGAGGGAATGTTGAAAGTAGTGGGTGGGGTGCAAATCAAGCAGGTTGCTTTGTCCTGGATGGTTTTGAGTTTCTTGAGTATTGTTGGTGCTGCACACATCCAGGCAAGTGGAGAGTATTCCATCACATTCTTGACTTGTTCCTTGTAGATGGTGGGCAGTCTTTGGGGAGTCAGGAGGTGAGTTACTCGCTGCAGAAGTCCAAACCTCTGATCTGCTCTTGTAGTCACAGTATTTATATGGCATGTCCAGTTCAGTTTCTGGTCAGTGGTAATCCTCAGGATGTTGAGAGTGTGGGATTCAGTGATGGTAATGCCATTAATTGTCATGGGGAGGGTTGAATTATCTTGTTGGAGATGGTCTTTGCCTGGTATTTGTCATGCCTGAATGTTCTCCAGGCCTTTCTGCGAATGGGCATGAAGCTGAGTGTCTGAGGAGTTGCGAATGGTGCATTCATCAACGAATATCTCCATTTCTGACCTTATAATGGAGGGAAGGTCATTGATGAAGCAGCTGAAGATGTTTGGGTTCTAGGATACTACTGGCAAGGCCAATGTTAATTACACAGCCCTCATGGGGTGATACAACAGAATATTTTGCTAGGTCACGTAAGAGTATGTAAGAATGGACAACATTGTTGTGGAGCTGAATGAATTAATAATATGCAATCGTGTTCAAATTCGGAATTAAGTATACAGTCATTTCAGTCTTGTATTTCAAAAAGGAGAAACAGTGCTAGCTATATGCATTAAGTATAAGTTGGACAGGGCTGTAAAATTAATATATTTTATTAACAAAAGAAAATGTGGCCGTCTATAGCACTTTTGGGTCTAGAAATTGGTTTGAACCAGCATGGGTAAGCCGCAGGCCTCATTTACATGAGGATGGAATGCTGAAAATGTCTGCATGGTGTCCCCATGCAATTTGCTGCCAAAAAGGATTTCAATTTTGGGCAACTAAATTGCAAGGTTGCTCCTGCAAGAGAGGAAAGTAGTTGGGAGGGTGTGGAGCATGCAACAGTCTTCTTGCCTAAATGTGGAGTCAGGGATAGCACTCCTGTCTGATCATTCCAACTCTACATTCAGTGAAGTATTTTTGTTAAAAGCTTATTTATAGCAGCCTTCAGCAATCTCTTTAAAGATAGCCATTTAGGTCGTATACAGGGCATGTTTACCTAAACGGAGCTGGCCTTACATTTCTTTTTCCTTTATTCGTTTTGAATGGGATGTGGCCGTTGCTGACAAGGCCAGCATCTTTTGACTATTCCTAGGTGCCCTTGAACTTAATGGCATGCTAGGCCACGGCAGAGGGCAGTTACGAGCCAGCCACATAGCTGTGGACCCAGAGTCATACGTAGCTAAAGGACATTAATGAATCAGATGGGTTTGGACAACAATTATTCGTAGTTCCATGGTCACCATCACGAAGACCAGCTTTCAATTCCAGTTTTATTAATTCATTTAAAACTCCACCAGCTGTCATGGTGGGATTTGAACACATATTCCCAGGGCATTAGCCTGAGCCTCTGAATTATTAGTCCAGTATTATTACTACTATGCCACTGTCTCCCCGCATCCTAAGGGGTGGACGAAGCAGCCCACTTGATTGACACCCCTTCTGAAAACATTCACTCCCTCCACCACCGATACACAGTAGCAGCAGTGTGAACCACAAGATGCACTGCAGCTACTCACCAAGGCTCCTTAGGCAGCAGCTTCCAAACCCAATACCAGTACCATCCAGAAAGACAAAGGTAGCAGGTACCTAGGAACACCACCACCTGGAAATTCCTCTCCAAACCACTCACCATCCTGACTTGGAAATATATTGTTATTCCTTCACTGTCACTGGGTCAAAACCCTGGAACTTGCTCTCTAACAGCACTGTGGGTGTACCTACACCAATGCACTGCAGCAGTCCAAAAAAGCAGGGCCGGGATTCTCCAATACCCGGCGGGGCGGGGGTCCCGGTGTACCGGAGTGGCGAGAACCACTCCAGCGTTGGGCCTCCCCAAAGGTGCGGAATTCTCCGCACCTTTAGGGGTTAGGCCCGCGCCGGAGTGGTTAGCGCCCCGCCGACCGACACGAACAGCCTTTGGTGCCCCGCTGACCTGCGCCACGGCTGGCCGAAAGGCCTTCGCCGGTCGGCGTGAGTCCGCACATGCGCCGGTGCGTCAGCGGCTGCTGACGTCACCCCGGCACATGTGCGATGGAGGGGGTCTCTTCCGCCTCCGCCATGGTGGAGGCCGTGGCGGCGGCAGAAGAAAAAGAGTGCCCCCACGGCACAGGCCCGCCCACCGATCGGTGGGACCCGATCGCGGGTCAGGCCACCGTGGGGGCACTCCCCGGGGTCAGATTGCCCCGCGTCCCCCCAGGACCCCGGGGCCCGCTCACGCCGCCTGCTCCCGCCGGCACCAGAGGTGGTTTAAACCACGTCGGCGGGAGAGGCCTGACAGCGGCGGGAGTTCGGCCCATCGCGGGCCAGAGAATCGCCGCAGGGGGCCTGCCGACTCCCAGGTGGCGGAGAATTCCGGCCACGGCGGGGGCGGTATTTACGCCGGCCCCGGGTGATTCCTCGACACTGCGGGGGGTCGGAGAATTCCGCCCCAGATCACCACCAATTTCTCAAGGGCAGTAAATGCTGGTCTAGCCAGCAAACGCCACATCCCATGAATGAATAAAGAAATACACTTTTACAAAGGAAGATTCAAACTTATGTTTGGCCCACATTTTCATATGCAAAGGACCTAACAGCTGGTTCAGGTAAGGGCATTGGAGGTTTCCTATTCTACCGGTATATCAATGTGGTGAGCAGGCACTTCCATTGTGCTATTTGGGTTCATGGATGCCTATTTTGCACCTGGAAAATATGCATGGCACCACTGAACTTCTACACTTGTATTATTTTGGCGAGATAAGCAAAATGTGCCATAATTTGGTATGGTAGAGAATCTAATGGTCTGTGCTGTTAGATATGCTCTTGTACATTTATGTTTTTACATTTGTTGTGTTGCAAGTTGCTGGAAACATGAGTTGATAATGTTCCAGTGAGAAACACCAAGCCTCTGGGGCCTGAGTGAACAGGGTAAGCAACTTTGTAGCACCGTGTATTAGCACTGTTGCTTCACAGCACCAAGGTCTCAGGTTTGATTCCTGGCTTTGGTCACTGTCTGTGCGGAGTCTACACGTTCTCCCCGTGTTTGCGTGGATTTCCTCCAGATGCTCCGGTTTCCTCCCACAAGTCCTGAAAGACATGTTGTTTGGTGATTTGGACATTCTGAATTCTTCCTCAGTGTACTCAAACAGGTGCCGGAATGTGACAACTAGGGGCTTTCATTGCAGTGTTAATGTAAGCCTACTGGTGACAATAATAAAGATTATTAGTGGGATTCTTCGACCCCCCGCTGGTTCGGAGAATCCCTGGGGGGGGGCGGCATGAATCCCACCCCGCCGCCCCGACACTGGCTGCCATATTCTCCGGCGCTAGTTTTCGGGCGGAGGTGGAGTTCACGCCATGCCAGTCAGGGGTTGTTGGCAGCGCCCCCCCCGGCAATTCTCCAGCCCTAATGGGCTGAGCGGCTGTCCGTTTCTGGCCTGTCCCGCTGGTGTGGATTAGGCATGGTCCCACACGGCGGGACCTGGCAGGTACTTAAGCTGGTGCGGTCCTCGGGGGGGCGCATGGGGATCCAAGCCCGGGGGGCCCCCATGGTGGCCTGGCCCGCGATCGGGGACCACTGATCTGCGGGCAGGCCTGTGCCATGGGGGCACTCCTTCCTTCCACGCCGGCCCCTGTAGGGTTCCGCCAAGACCGGAGCGGAGAAGACAACGCCCTGTGCATGCGCCAGAATATGCAGGCCGGTCTGCACATGCGTTGATCCATGCCGGCAGTTCCGCGCATGCGCGCGATCACGCAGGTCCTTCGGCGCATGCGCTAATTCGCGCTGTCCCTTTGGCGCCGGCAGGCATGGCACCAACCCCTCCGGCGTCCTCCTAGTGTGGAGAATTCTGCACTTTTTGTGGCCGTTGACACCGGAGTGGTTCACGCCGGTTTTCCAGCCGGTGTGGGGACTGAGTACCGCGAATGGAGAATTCCGCCCGCAATCTCCTTAACTAATCAGATCAAAGGAGTGTAAAATTATCCACAGATGGTGTGAAAAGGAAGTTTGGGTGAATTTTATGTCCAGATATAGAAAGGGAAAGAAAAATTAGACTGAGAAAGAGAGAAAAAATAGCCATTGGTAAAATAAAAAAAATGTGTTAATTTTTAAATCTCCAAAACCATTAAAACCTGATCAAATAAGACTCCAAGCTTGAAATTGATCATTTTCAGTGTCAGAGAGGTTGATTGTCAAAAGTGAGTACTCAGTGCATCATTAAAATGGTAATCAGCTGAAATGATCAAAACTTAACATTTGTACCATGTTCACTTTGTATTTACCGCACAAATAATATTTTTTATTCTTTTAATCTTTTTAGTGTCAAATGTAGGCTTATATTAACACTGCAATGAAGTTACTGTGAAAATCCCCTCGTCGCCACATTCCGGCTCCTGTTCCGGTACACGGAGGGAGAATTCAGAATGTCCAATTCACCTAAGAAGCACGTCTTTCGGGACTTGTGGGAGGAAACCCACGCAGATATGGAGAGAATGTGCAGACTCCGCACAGGCAGTGACCCAAATATAGTGGGCTGGATTCTGCGATCCTGCAGCTATGTCTGCAGGATCCATCTGGTCTTACGACCAGAAAGTCGACACCGCCCCCGCACCGATCCTTCATCCGTTGGGAGGCTAGCATCTGTGAAGCGGAAAGCCGGCTTTACCTGCAGATACGGCCGGAGAATGGCTGGGTCCGTGGATGCGCATGCATACGGCGGCGGCCTGTGACGTTCACGCCATGCAACATGGCGCCAGCCGTGTGGGGACCCGGCCTGCCAAAAACTGCCCCCTATTAACCAGCCTCGCCACCCCTGGACCCCCTGTATCTTGAGTCATTCCGTAATGGGTGTACAGCAAAAAGCATCAAGACCTCATGAATGTATCTGGACTGCAGGCAGCCGCCACACATGGTCCTCGAACGGTGTGAGCACCCGCAAGCGATGCCCTCGGGGACTCGGCCCATTGGGGGCAGAGCATCGGGGGAGGGTCTCAGGTGATGTCCTGAGGCTGTCCGTATGGCATGCGGCGTACTCCCCAAGTAGCCATTTTTGAGGGGGCGGAGAATCGTAAAAACAGTACTGCCCCCAATTCCGGCATAAACAGGGATTCTATGGCCGAGTCAGTGATTGGAGAATCCAGCCCAGTAACTTTGTGTCAATCAGGGTGTTTCAATAGTGAGCTAGACAGCCAGGTACTGCTCTTGTGAAGGTCACAGCAAAGTGGCTCCGCTCAGGCAAACATTTTTGGTTGTAATCATGCAAACCTTTCACACTTCATCTCAGAGTAGGCTTCAAATTGACAGTGACTTGGGGATTGCAGAAATAGATATCTCTCCTTCCCCATTTGCACTGGCTTTTTAATAGTAGTACTAAAGACGACTTTTCAACCGTAACAACTCTATTTATGTATCTTGAGTCATTCCGTAATGGGTGTACAGCAAAAAGCATCAAGACCTCATGAATGTATCTGGACTGCAGGCAAGCAGTGTGAGAGCACTTTATTTTATCTACAACATGAATACCCCTAGGTGTCTTTCTTATATTCATTTCATTCTTTAACAATTCAGATCCTCAATGGCAAAAATTCTTAGTGCCCATATCATGTTACAGTTCTTTTTTCAAGCAATTCTACACCCCAAGTTGCAATACCAGGCTGCATTGCCTCGGTGTTAAATATCACCTGGGCTGAATGCACACGTGGAAACCAGGAATGGAGAGTTGCATGTTCATTCATTGACATAGAAGGAAAATCATGTGGGCAGAGCTCCATTTCGAAGTGTGGAACCTTCCAAACTGGATTTGCTGAGAAATGCTGAGTGAGCAGAAGATAAAGATAAGAATCTGCTCTTTATAGTTCCACATCCATTTAGCCCCAGACTAATAGATTTGCCTTGCTAGACTTAATGAGAACAAATGTTTCAAAATTGTTTTATCATTTTATTACTGGAGCTAATGTTACTGTATGCCATGTCCAGGCAATTAACGGCCACACATTAAAGATAAAAATGTGTCATATCACCGAGAAATACATATACTTCCAATATATATTTGAATTGACCTTTCGTGATTATCAAGGGGAAAGATTTCAGTCTTGGAAATTAGCATATTTTTCTACATTTGGCATTCCCAGGAATATCGTCGACCAGATGCTCCCTGTACTCTGCCCAATCAATCGCAACTCCGGAATAGCTACCTTTTCCTATTTCCAGCAATTATTTCTCTTTTAATTATGCAGATCTTCTAAGTAATTTGTCATTGTGGTGCTAATTGTGGATAGTTTAATGTTGTGGACTTTGAAGGGTGTAATTTAATGCGTTCCCCATGGCAGATTTGGTGGCGGGAAGGCAGGAGGGTGGTAAGTGGGTAAGTGGGAACACCACTGCCTTACTGTCGGCACCCTGGTTAAATCGGTAGCAGGATCCCCTTCCTGTCCCATTGCCAAGTGAGGCCCATAAGTGGGGAATTAATGGCAGCTGAAGGGCCTCATGCTACTGTCACTGATATGAACACAAGGTGGATTGGCCATGTTAAATTGTCCCCAAGTTTCTGAAGTGTAGGTGGGGTTACTGGATTGCGGTGATAGGGTGGGGCTTGTACCTAGATAGGGTGTTCTTTTGGAGGGTCAATGCAGACCCGGTTGGCTGAATGGCCTCTCTCTGCACTGTAGTAATTCTATGTTTCTATGTTGTTGCAATGCTGCAGAGCTTGGTCCAGCCACAAAGGGTCCTGGCTGAGGGCATCGTGAGCATTGGCTGGGTGTTGACTGACTGGACCATTACCAAAACAGTGAGAAACATGTCTCACTCACTGAGGGGCATGCCCCTGTCTCAGTGCACCATGGTTGAGGGCATCAAAACCATTGCTCAGATGAGCTTGGTCCTCCCGGACTGGCAGAGGCAGGTGCTGATGGCACCTCTGGAGCTCACTCCTGTCTCCCATCCATCGCACGGAGTAACCCGGAGTCCAGCGAGCACCCCGAGGAAGGGGAAAATTATGGTGCGCATGTTGGTTCCCCCCGCATGGCAGGTGCTGGAACACTTCAGTGCTTTTGAATCCCCCCCACCTGACACTGGCGCATCTCATGAGCAACAGGCAGAACAGGACGACACACCATCACTTGTGACACCCAAAAGTAGGCCGGACCCATCCAGCTCCAGACCCTTCAGAGGACTGCCGCCTAGTGCATTACAGGACAGAGGGAGGGCATTCAGAAAACCGCCTCCACTTCTGTTGTGCTGTCTGGGTAACATTGAGGAGGAATGATGGGCCATGTAAGATAAGGAAGGTAGATGGTACTTAGGTTGGCACAGGAGGTGTACATAGACGATAGTTAAGGGTTCAGGCATACGATTGTGCAGGGTCACCACTAAACAAGATTGCATCACCAGTCTAAACTGTCTCCAACCTCTATCTGATGGTTGTGTAGGATGGGTTGGGGGGGAGTGGAGGTTGGGGTGGTGTGGGGCACAGCAGGGCGTCAATGACACATCAACATCCCACATGGTGACCCTCTCAGCGAGAAGTGGCAGGGCATGGAGACAGTAGTGTGAGCCTGCCTTGTATGACAGCATCGCCAGTGAGTGAGCCCTAACTATTCAGCGTCTCCCACAACACCACCTCCAAGATAAATGGGCCCATGAGAAGGAGTTGCCAGCACACATGCAGGGGTCAGCCAGTGAACAGTGGAAAGTCATCCTGAAGACAGGAGTCAGACTTTGTCAAACAATCAGTAGCACCAAAACTCATCTCAGAGTCGTCATCATCCACCGTCCCGTGGACAAGATCCACTTGCCAACCCAGGGCCAAAATTTTTATTTTTTAAAATAAATTTAGAGTACCCAATTCATTTTCTCCAATTAAGGGGCAATTTAGCGTGGCCTATCCACCTAGCCTGCACATCTTTGGGTTGTGGGGGCGAAACCCACGCAAACACGGGGAGAATGTGCAAACTCCACACAGACAGTGACCCAGAGCCGGGATAGAACCTGGGACCTCGGCGCCATGAGGCAGCAATGCTAACCACTGCACCACCGTGCTGCCCTCCACGACCAAAATTCTGTGGTGATGCTGGTATGACCCTCAGAGGGGGAAGGGGGAGCTGCGATAATGGGAAAGATGGAAGGCTGGGGGGTGGGAGGAGGAGGGGAGGTGGAGTGAGAACTGAGGAAGAGGCAAAAGGTGGAAGGACTGAGGGAGAGAGAAGGGCACATTCAGGGAGTGGAACCCTTTCCGAATAATGAAGGGCAGCCCTTGTCAAATCAGTGCTCGGATGTCAACATGCGTGCCATTGATCACCCCCTGGACCTTCATCATGTAAGCGAAGCGATGGTGGGAAATCCTGCTGCTCAGCATCTTATTCGGCGTGGTCCAGGGCGGGGTTCTCCGAGCCCGCGCCAGGTCGAAGAATCACCGTGGGGCACGCGAACCCCGCCATGTCGCTCCGACGCTGGGCTAGCAATTCTCTGGCAACCAGAGAATCGGCGGCAATCGCGCTGGCGTTGCCGGTCGGGGGCCATTGAAAGTGTCCCCCGCGGCGATTCTCCACGCTCGACGGGCCAAGTGCCCGCCGAGTCCCGCCAGCGTCGTTCGCATATGGTCCTACCCGGCGGGACCTCACCGTTCTGGCTGTGGGGGCCGTCCTGGTGGGGGAGCTAGGGCAAGGGCAGCCGCCTTCGGGGGGGGGGGGGGGGGTAGGGGGCCCTCAACGCTGGCCATGCCTGCGATCGTGAGCTACCGATCGGCAGGCATGCTCATTCCGGGGTGGGGCGGGGGGCCTATGATCCTCCGCGCCGAGTCCCTGTGGGGTTCTGCCATATTGCCCGGGGGCCGGCATGGAGATGGGCGTAGCGTGCATGCGCGGACCCGCGCTGGCCATGGCGCTCACATGCACGGATCCGCGACGGCCATGTAGGGCCAGCTTTCAGCGCCAGAGCAGCGCACAGCACTCCGCCGCCATTCTAGCCCCCAAGGAAGGGGTGAATGACTGGGCCTGGAGGCCCGTTGACGCAGCATTGCTCGCGCCAGTTTTGACGCCAGCGTCAACAATTGGCCGGGATTTCAGAGAATCACGGCCCATGTCTTTTGGGACTTGTGGGAGGAAACTGGAGCACCTGGAGGAAACCCATGCAGACATAGGGAGAACGTGCAGACTCCACACAGACAGTGAAACAAGCTGGGAATTGAACCTGGGACCCTGGAGCTGTGAGGAGCAGTGCTACCTATTCCAGGGTACCCAGGTGGCACCAGCAGTGCAAGGGCACCACTCCCCTAGGACACCCTACGAGTGCCGTTCCTTCTGATCCCTGTTTGTGACGACAGGTGCTGAATGGCACTCGTCCGATATCTCTGAGGCGAAGGGGTTGAATCTTAAAGCCTCAGGTACCTCGGGAGTCTGCAGTGCCAAGGGAGAGCCAGGGGCTACCCTGTCCTGTTCCTGATCACCCAGGGGTCCCCAATGTCCTGGGAAACCCTCTAGGTGCTGTTAGCCCTGGTCTATGTCTGTGTGGACCAGTACTAAACAGCGCCGGTCCAGGCCTTGCTGGGAGGATGTTAGATCCCAGGCACTGGGAGAATCTGACGCAGACATATTTACATTAGTGTAACAGCTCATTTAAATATGTATATCTGCATCTCGCCCAGCGTGGGCAAGATCCCGATAGGCATGTCTCGCGATTCTGATGAATCTTGTGAGACCTCTCGGGGGTTTTGTATCTCGCGAGAGATCTCTCACAAAATTCACCGACCTCGTTGCAGCGCCAAGTCGGGCGTGATGAGACCAGTAAATCTCGCCCTTTAGTGTCCCAAATAGAGAATCCAGTCCCTGAGCTCATAATTCTAACCTGGATTAATTTACATCTCAGAGTGGAAGGACAGTAATTATACCCCTCTCACCACCCATCCACCACAGCCAGACGTAAATATTGAAATTTCTAACTCAAGTAGTGTTAAAAGATGTTAATTTGTTTCATTCTTTTTGTATTCAGGGCGCAGGCTGCACTGCTCTGGTTGTAGCTGTCGTTGCCAGGAAGCTGGAACTTACCAAAGCAGAAAAACATGTGCATAATTTTATGATGGATACACAACTTTCTAAACGAGTAAGCTTCCTTTTTTCAAATTGAAGTAAAATTGGGTCAGGAAGGTGGTATTTTCATTAATATTTCTTGGGCATCCAAAACTGTATTCATTGTTAAATGGGAGTTGGGGAGTGGGGGGGGGGGGGGGGGGGAATCAATTTGAGAACATCGTTGTTTAGGCTTTTTGTTTTGACAGTTCCTGTGTATTAGAATTCCACTGGTACACTGTGTAACCAATTCCTGTCACCTTGCTGCAAGTCTTTGTTCACAATTTAAATGCAATGTGAGTAATCGGCTGGCAAGGAAAAATATCGAAGATGATGATGTGGCATGTATCTGAAAATTCTTTTGAAGAAATGAAAGATAGATTTCAGTTCATTTTCTAAGATTTACAGCACTGACAACAGGGCACATCAAATCCGATCAGTAGATGAGGACATCTTAAAATACTAGGCAATAAATGGGTAACAACAGCATTTAGTTCCATTATAAAATTATTTTTTTGCAGAAAGCTGAAGGGAAATATTGCATGGATACTAAGCTGCAATCTATTTGGCTGCCGTAACGCTTTTTTTATGTTGTTCTGCAGCTCAAACAGAAACCGCCCCCTGATCCACGCATAGCGTAGTGCTTTGGTCCAAGTCGACATTATTTAGATTACTTTTAATAAAACAGACAACCTTCAGTGTTTCAAGACCTTGACATACTGTAGATAAACCTGCCGTTAGTTTGACTTGTCCTGACACGTTTAGATTCTTACACATTGATGCAGCTCACGCTGCAACATTTGGATTTCTGCATTTAACAGTGCATCTGCCTTCACCTGTGGTTGCTGAATCATTTCTGGATAAATAATAGTGAACACCATTAAGCTCACATTCTTTGACAGCAAATGGTGGCTCAATACAAAGGTCATGAGGACAGATATAGTTATACCTCAAGCGGTCACCAAGCGAATTAGAAGTGATTTATCAGAACACATTAGCTTTGGCTTTGTGCTGTATTATCAATTATGCCTTGACTTTGATTTTCAATAGTTAAATTTACTGTCACCAATTAGCTTGAAAAGCTCAATAACAATGGTGCCATTTGTAACTTCTCTGATGCAGGCCTGATATATTGGGAAAGATGACATAAATCTAAAACCACAATTAACTATACTCCCATTGCACAGCAGGTTCTAGAATATTTATGTGCCACAGCAAATTTCAAGTCAGAATGACAAATGAAATGTAATTTAAAATGTTTGTAATTGCTTTTAATATCGCCATAACAGACTATAATAAAAACATAGACATGGACCCTTAGGGGGGGGAATCTTAACAAAGAAAAATGGGTGGGTTCAGTTGGGAGGTTAAATTGTTAAAAATCCAAATCCTGCCTCCAATCCGATTTTTAACGCAGGTGAGATTTGGGGGGCAGACATCCCATCCGCTCCCAGGAGGTGATTTGGGAAGTGAAATACTATGATGATTTGTGGATCATTTCCAATTTAACTGTGGAAAGCTGGATTTCCCAAGCCTGAGGATGCTCTGCATCCATAGGAAGCCCAAAGGCTGTTGGATCTCGGAGGTAAATGCCGTTCTACTTACCTGTTGGATCCAGTGTACCTGCCTTGTCAACACCATGTGATTAGATACTCCCACCTGAATCTTTCTATCCTTCGAGGCCTCCAATATTTCTGTACCCATTGAAGGCTCCATAGTCCCTCCAGGTGCTTCAACTTTCCTCCATTGCCCACCATCCATCACCACCAGTGAGACCCCAGAACACTGGTCAACTACCCCCACCCCCCACCAACCCACCCCCTCCCCCGGCCTTCAATAATTCCTTCAAAGCTTCCTTTCATCACCACCAAAGCCTTTAATCCCACATCCCAATTGCTTTTTCCCACTCCTAGGCCTCCAAACTCCCCAAACCAGTCGTGTTACTCACCTTCAATCTGTCACACCAACTTCCCCCTCCCACCAGCCTCCAATTCCTCAAGTGTCCAATACCTGAGTCCAACCTCCCCTCCCAGGCTGGGCATCAGAGATATCTGTGGCTTCTTCTCCAGCAATCCACTGCTGAGTGGAATCCAAGCTTGACAGTTATGCTGAGTCTTGATGGGGAAACTTCAGTGATGTTGGATGCATGCCGCGGAGTCAAACTTCCACATCATGAAAGGAAATCCAGACTTCTGGGATCTCCACATGCCACTGGGGGAGTGAAAAAGTTCCAACTCTCCCTTAAATGTTGTCGTAAACCACAGATCCTGATTGTGATAGAAGAATTGTATTGGGGTCTTTTGCTTCATAGATTTGTGTGTATTATACAATCATGCTATGCACTCAAAATGGCATTGAAACTTACTCTAAGCTTTCTTATGCAGGTAAAAAATGCAGCTGCCAATGTACTCAGGGAAACATGGTTAATATATAAAAACACAAAATTAGCTAAAAAGATAGACCATGCAAAAGTGAGGAAGCATCAACGCAAATTCTTGCAAGCCATCCATCAGTGAGTACGGCTCCTATCTTTGACAGTGCTTTTATTTTGCAGAACAACAGGATAAAATTACGATTAATTTTAGTAACAAAAGAACAAGAGTGTAAAGTAGCCTTCCATCACTTTCTACTTGAGTCAGGTGTTTGTAAAAATTAACAATGGCAGGACACTAACTTGCAATTGTTTGTGTCACCAGTTTTCAGACCACATGTACACTTCTAAAAATGTTTTTATATCTTCAAATGATGGTTCATCTCTGTGCTCAAACTTTGAACTACAAATGTCTAATTAATGTGTTAATACTTTTAATACCTAGACTTTTGATAATGCAGACTTAAATGGAGGAGGTAATTCTGCGATTGTGCACTCCCATTGGGGAACCAGATTCACGGTGATGGTGAATCCCAGAACTGTGTGATAGCTTTGACTCAAACTTTGCCCCCTTCTTTCCAGTAATGATCAGCAAATTACCCTCTTACAAAGACAAAAATTCAACATTTCTGCCCAGGTCCCTTTTGTGCAACATAGTAATAATTAATACTTTTGAATGTTCTTGCTGATTTGTGAAAAATAATGCATCTATTTTTATTTTATTTTATGATGTTGCATTGGTTTTATGTCAGTCCATCTATTTAACCCTTCGAATGGTAACATTTTTGCAAAGCTTCCAAAGGTCATTCAAAATTATAATTCTTGATGTGTACAGCACTACCAATCTGAGTAAACATTTATAAATCTGCACACTAATGTCATTGTTGGAATTATATTCCAAACATTCCAAATTGCATTATTTCATAATATCCATTTTGAAGAATTGTGTGATGAAACAGTTTTAGTGAAACCTTTACTTTTGGAAGGGTTAAATTAAATGAAAGATGTTTGTTTGTACCCTAGTCTGTTCTGATATGAAACTGTTGTGTCAAATTGATATTATTTTACGCTTTGTTTTCTGGTATACCTTATTTTACATTTACTTTTTGTTTGTCTTTTTTATTTCTACAAAATGAAACTAGAGCTCGAAAGTAAGTCGCCCATGTTGTATTCCAAAGATTTTTTCAAGTCTGTATGCATGCAAGAAAAAGGTATTATCATTGTGAATCCAATGGTTTGGCCACTCCCATGAAAACCTGATCAGAAATCCTGATCTAATCTGTGATAAGTGAAATTCAGATGGAATGAAGCAGCAGTAAGATGGCTGTATTAAAAAGATAAGGGATAAACTTTGTCCTAATACTGATTTTGTTTCATTTATTTTGCTCTTGCAGCTAAACTTTCCTCCGAAAAATCTATTAGAAAAAATTAGAAGCAATTTTGCAATAAGATAAATTATATATTGACATAATTTAATAAATTTCATTAGCAGCTAGAATGTGATGAATCATTCTCAATACTGTCAGTTACTATTAAGTGGCACAGTTTGAATGATTGTGCTTGAAAGGACTTGGCATTCTCTGTCGAACGTCTAATTTAATTTTTTTTAATGGAAAAATAGGAACATACCTAAATAGGTATAAAGTTTAGAAAATGCAAGCAATTTTCTTCTGTGACATGCAGAAAGAATAAACTAGATAACCATGTTCTTTCTGGAATAAGAGATTTTACTTGATTCTTGCACTAAAGTTTAAAAATAAACAAACATAAATCTTGTAAAAGGCAAGAGAATGTGTTCTGTGGGGTGTGATTAGTCACTATGAATGACAATGGCTTGTTCAATGGGTAATATTTGATTGTAATTTGATACTTAAAATTGTTAGATTGCCTCTGCTTTGCACATGGGGTATTTTCTGAGTTTAAAACACAGGGGATGTAGATGGAGACCTGATGCACTTCCAGGAGTTTGCATTTGGACAGTCATGGACATAAAAATGGGAAGGTAATGACACAGGACAGATGTACCTGTGCACCCAATTTATTTTCATGGGTCTTTACTTAACAGAGATGCCAATGTGACAACACCCTCACTCAACAACTGAGCCTCAGCGCTTCCCCAATCAGGCCTGCAGTGACAATAAACTTTCCCCTTCAAACATTTAACTGTAAATTCCTTGTCTGGGGTCTTCCTGTATTGGGATATATTCCGTGCTATTAAGAAGGCCTGAATTTGCCAATGAGAGCGAGTTCATGGCCTGTGAGTGTACTGTAGGTGCATAGCTGCCCTCTTGCATTTGTGGAGAACATTGACCTAAACTTCCTGTGCAGCCAGGTTGTACTCATTACATGAATTGATGATACAATGATGCTACTTTGGACCTGCCAGTTGCAGATTTTAGCTCTGATTGGTGGGTTTCTGAGACAGTGTTTATGAGACATTGTCCCAAATCGCTTTCCAGAGGCTGGACAGATGCCGGAAGATGCGTGTCGGGACTGTTACGACACCCTGGGCTTGTGCACGGTTAACTCCAGCCCCACTTGACCTGGAATCCCAACACAATTGCAATTAACTTGGCTGGCCAACAACTGCAGTTACCAAGTTTGTAAATTTAAACACAATTAATTTTATTAATAACAATAGCTATAATTAAATATGCAGCAAATACAACTGGTTAACTATTATCTAATTCCTTGCCCTCCGTCTTTAATCCGCCCCAGCCTCTACACGTACACAGGACAAACAAACTCAGAGAGGAAAGTGGGGTGTAAATGAAAGGAAAAGGATAAGAGTCTCTGTTTCAGGTGGACATCTTCCAGCACACTTTTCTTCAGTCTAGGTCTTCAGTTGGAAGTTTTTGTTTTCAGTCTGTAGATTCATCCAGGTCTCAAAGTACTACTCTGCAGGTTCAGAAAACAGCAGATAGGCAGTATTTCTGGCACGGGAGAGAGAGAGAGACAAATACTCACAACTGCTCCTCTCTGCCTTCAGGATCCGACTGTCAATTCCTGCATCCTCTGAAAACCATCCCACTCGGGAAGGACCCAATCACCACCTGTTGCCAGGCAGAATAGTCATTTGCCAATTCATCGGCCACCAGTCAACCAATCGAACCGAATCTCTCCGATCTCTTGGATGCCAAGATGTCTGAGATTTGCTGTTCAGAAGCTAAACCCCCACAGCACTGTGTACCATTTTGAGTTCCTCACTTCTTCTGCTAGACGTAAGGGCATATGTCCATCATATATGCAAAGATCAAAATGATAACCACAAAGTAAAATAAATGGGAACTAAGGGAACCAACAGGAAAGGCCCTTACAGGACTATTATCATTCTAGACCAGACCACCAAGTTTTTGATACAATCTTGTTAGGGACCAGGGTGGCACAGCCAAGGTGTCTGGTTGGCACTGCCAAGGTTCCAGACTGGCAGTGCCAAGGTTCCTGGGTGTCAGAGGGAATACCAGGGTGCCACCCTGCCCTGTCATCAACCAGTATTAAACAGTGCCCTGGTGAGGCCTCCAGGTACGGCCTTTAGGTCCTGGGTGCCGACAGTATCCTGCCAACACATACTTAAATGAGCCTAATGGAGGGTTCCCATTTCTTGGATCTTATTAGTGGTTGAACTTAGCATGTCTGACAAAACAACATTATGGCTGCTGCCCTTGTACAGATACTCCAGTCACCCCAATAGGTGAAAGGATCTACATTCATAAGGTTGAAAGGGAGGAATACCAGAAACAGTCTGAAAACAATGAAAATTAATGATTGTTCCAGCAAAAAGATCAAATAATCATGTATTTTGAGAGGTTATACATGTGCTTGAAGTTTTTGGATAAAGCTCTGGAGCATGAAGTTCAACTCTAATGTGCTACTAATGTTGGTGCTACGAAAATCTTGATGCTCCAGCAGTGTCTACCAGAATGTACTGGACCATGTCTGGCATGACGCACCCTGACTCTGAGGGTGCTAGGGTGCTATCATGCTGGAGATGTTCAGAGTGGCTGATTGTGAGTGTTAGTTGTCTCCTATACTGACCTCGCTGTCGGGAACTCGGCCAGTTTTACCCGGAGAATCGCTGGGGGGGGGGGGGCTCTGTCAATGGCCCCCCAGCTACGCCGCATAATCCGCGCACGAGCGATTCTCCGGGGACCGGAGAATAGCGGGAGTGGCATCGGGCATGATTCCTGTGTGAACATCGAATCCTCGGGCCCGTGCCAAAAGCGATTTCGGAGTGGGGCTGCGGAGAATCACGCCATTATTTTTGAGCTATGCCCCTAGTTTTAGTCCTCTGCAGAAGAGGAAATATCCTCCCGGTATTCTCCCTCTCCAGTCTCCTCAGGATCTTGTATGTTTCAATAAGATCACCCCTCATTCTTCTAACTCCAATTGTTATAGGCCGAACCTGTTTAAGATTTCTTCATGAGATATCCCCATCATCTCAGGAATGTGTCTAATGGACCTTCTCTGAACTGTTTCTGAAGCAATTCTATTTATGTTTTAAAATAAGGAATCTGCATACAGCTGCAGTAAAACTTCCCTACCTTAATATTCCATTCTCCTTGTAATAAACAACAACATCCTATTTGCCTTCCTAATCATTTGCTGCAAATGCAAACTAACTTTCTGTTGTTCATATACCACCAAGTTCTGCAATCTCTCTCCATTTAAATATTGTACTGCTTTTGTATTCTTCCTGCCAAAGTCACATTTACCTACATTATACTCAATCAGCCAAATTTATTTTCCCGCACTGAATCTTCCTATATCCCTTTGTAAACTCTCTATTGCCTCAAGACAGCATATAATGCTACCAATCTTGGTGTCATTGGCAAATTTAGCCACTATGCTTTCGCCCGCTTGAGGCCAAAGCACTGGCACCCTACTTGTTACAGCTTTCCCATCCAAAAAGGACCCTTTCACCCTAATTTGCTTCCTGTTAGAGAACCAATTCTTAATTTATGTTGATATGTAACACACTACGACATGTGGCACCTTTTCAAATGTCTTTTGGAAATCCAAGTACATATCTACTGATTCCCCTTTATTCACCTGAAGATTACTTCATTAAAAACTCTAACATATTAGTTAAACATGATTTCCCTTTCACAAAACCATGCTGGCTCGGCCTGAACAAATTGTGATTATCTACAATCTCCTTAATAATGGATTTTAGCACCTATGACTAAGCTAGCTGGCCTATAGTTTTCTGCCTCCTTCCTTTCTGGGATAGAACCATAGAAGCCTTACACTACAGAAGGAGGCCATTCAGCCCATTGAGTCTGAACGACCCTCTGAAAGAGCACTCCTAACTACGTCCACTCCCCCGCCCTATCCCTGTAACCCCACCTAACTTGCAACTCCTTGGACACTAAGGAGCAATATTAGCAAGGCCAATTTACCTAACCTGAACATTTTGGACTGTGAGTGGAAACCAGAAGACCCGGAGTAAACCCAGGCAGCCACGGGAAGAATATACTTCACACAGAGAGTTACCCATAGTCAGAATTGAACCCAGGTCCCTGGTACTGTGAGGCAGCATTGCTAACCACTGTACCAACATGGGCCGGGATTCTCCCCTACCCGGCAGGGCGGGGGGTCCCGGCGTGTTGGAGTGGCGTGAACCACTCCGGCTTCTGGCCGCCCCAAAGGTGCGGAAGTCTCCACACCTTTAGGGGCCAAGCCCTCACATTGAGGAGCTAGGCCCCCGCTGGAGTGGTTCCCACTCCGCCGGCTGTCGTGAACGGCCTTTGGCGCCACGCCAGCCGAGGCTGAAAGGACTTCGCCGGCCGGCGTAAGTCCGTGCATGCGCCGGAGCATCAGAGGCTGCTGACATCATTCCGGTGCATACACAGGGGAGGGGGTCTCTTCTGCCTCTGCCATGGTCAAGACCATGGCGAAGGCGGAAGAAAAAGAGTGCCCCCATGGCACAGGCCTGCCTGCCAATCGGTGGGCCCTGATCGTGGGCCAGGCCACCTTGGGGGCATCCCCCTGGGGTCAGATCGCCACGCGCCCCCCCAGGACCCCGGCGCTCGCCCGCACCGCCTGCTCCCGACTGCTCCCGCCGGTAAGGTAGGTGGTTTGATCCATGCCGGCGGGAGAGGGTTGACAGTGGCGGGACTTTGGCCCATCGCGGGCCGGAGAATCACCGCGGGGGTCCTGCCGACAGGCGTGGCGTGATTTCCGCCCCCACCGAATCTCTGGTGGCGGAGAATCCGACCCGTCGGGGGTCGGAGAATCCCGCCCATGGTGTTAAATTAGCTATTTTCTAATTTGCTGGAGCCTTTCGACAATCTACGGAATTTTGGAGGATCATAACCTGCTATCTGTGTCCCCACGTCTTTTGAGGCCCTATGTTGCAAGCCATCCGGTCCTGGGAATTTGTCAGCCTTTAGGTCTAATAGGTTTCCTGATGATGGTGAGTGTATAATGTTCATCCCTCCCTCTCACTTCTTCATTTTCAAGAACCTTTGGGCAGTTTTCCAAGTCCTAAATAGCAAAAGTTCAAATGGACTTCACCAAGTAGATAACCAAAATCAATAAAATAACATGAACAGGTGCAGAAAATAATCAGAAAGCCGAACGTAATGTTGGCCTTTATATCTAGAGGTTGAATACAAAGGGATAGAAGTAATGGTTCAGACACACAAAGCACTCGAGATTAGAGTGTAATGACTTAGACCAGGCCTTTGAAATTGGCCAATTGGAATACAAATTCCCTGATTAGTGGGCCAATCAGGGAATCTCTTCTCTGTATATAACAGGGAGTGTCAGATTCTCTGCACTCCCAGTGTAGACAGCAAGCTGAATGCACATGGTTGTACAGCTGTTGGTTTTTTTTAGTCAAAGGGATTCTGGTGAAGGGACGTCTGCCTCCATGGGCTTATTACATAGATCGTGCCTGAAGTACTGCAGCCAGTTTTGGGCACCACACCTTATTCTTGGTACCTTATTCTTGGAAGAAGTGCAGGATAGATTTGCTAGAGTTATACCTGGATTCCAAGGATTGTTATTTGGACAGATTGAGCAAATTAAGGTTGTATTTCCTGCACCAGAATTTTTCAGGATGGCACATGTTCCGTGTCCGCCATCCAAAGAGTCAGTGGTGAGTGCATCTAATGAACATTGATTGGCAGCAGGCGGGAGCTTCAATCCACATTGGGAAGAAAGTCCTGCCTTGGGGAGCTGTCCGCAAATCAGGTTAACCAACAACTCTCCAGGCACAGCACTGCAATAGCCAGAATAGATACTGTGGGTGGATAATGGGGGGGGGCTCCCACCCATTTAAAACTTGAAGCTGGGTTGGAAAAGGCTCTTAAGTGGCCATTAAGTGGGCTTTAATTGGGACATTGGTGGCTTCACTTTCGAGGCCCTGCCGCCCGACTGTAAAATTGCATCCAGGTTGGGTGGGAAGCATCCCAGAGGGGAATTTAGTAGGCTAAATGGTGATGTCATCCAAAAAGTCAAGATATTAAAGGGTTAGATTGGGAGAATTAATTTCCATTCGCTGAGGAGTCTAGGATCAAAAGAACATTATGAAAAAGTTAGAAGTTGGACCATTGACAAGTGAAATTAGTGGCTTGTTATTATGGATTTTCGGCAGGGCGAGGCAGTGGTACAAAAAGTGAGTTGTCTGCTTGCTCCCACCCACACTCTCAGCTCAGCAAATCAAGCGTCAGTTGGCCAAATAGTGGTCTCCTGGATTGGATTGGATTGGATTTGTTTATTGTCACGTGTACCGAGGTACAGTGAAAAGTATTTTTCTGCGAGCAGCTCAACAGATCATTAAGTACATGGGAAGAAAAGGGAATAAAATAAAATACATAATAGGGCAACACAAGGTATACAATGTAACTACATAAGCACTGGCATCGGATGAAGTATACAGGATGTAGTGTTAATGAGGTCAGACCATAAGAGGGTAATTTAGGAGTCTGGTGACAGTGGGGAAGAAGCTGTTTTTGAGTCTGTTTGTACGTGTTCTCAGACTTCTGAATCTCCTGCCCGATGGAAGAAGTTGGAAAAGTGAGTAAGCCGGGTGGGACGGGTCTTTGATTATGCTGCCCGCTTTCCCCAGACAGCGGGAGGTGTAGATGGAGTCAGTGGATGGGAGGCAGGTTTGTGTGATGGACTGGGCGGTATTCACGACTCTCTGAAGTTCCTTGCGGTCCTGGGCCGAGCAGTTGCCATACCAGGCTGTGATGCAGCCCGATAGGATGTTTTCTATGGGGCACCTGTAAAAGTTGGTGAGGGTTAATGTGGACATGCCAAATTTTCTTAGTTTAAGGCGCTGTTGTGCTTTCTTGGTGGTAGCGTCGATGTAGGTGGACCAGGACAGATTTTTGGAGATGTGCACCCCTAGGAATTTGAAACTGCTAACCATCTCCACCTCTGTCCCGTTGATGCTGACAGGGGTGTGTACAGTACTTTGCTTCCTGAAGTCAATGACCAGCTCTTTAGTTTTGCTGGTATTGAGGGAGAGATTGTTGTCGCTGCACCACTCCACTAGGTTCTCTATCGGGGACTGCGTCCAATCGGGAGTCCTAGCCAAGATGTAATGCAGCAGCTGGGTTAGCCGTGAATAGGAAGTCGGGCAGGTGAAAAATTTATTTTTCCCCCCGCTCTCTCAATCTCTTATTTTCCATCTGGCAGGCTAAAAAACATGTAGCAAATGCAATCTAAAAATGTGCAGACGCTGTCACCTTCACCAGCAGAATCTGCTGCTACACACAACCTTCGCCCTGGTGAGAGGCCTTTTCTCACGCCCTTGTGCTGCCTCTTCATGTCTGCTGTGGAGCACCACAAAACTGTTCCTGTGCAACAACCAAAAAGTCCAGCAGGCAATGAAAAGTTGCGTAAGATTGACCCTTTAACATGGTCAATATCTCGTTAACTGGTTATTTCAAAACATGGGGTGGATTTCCAATATCAGCAACCACTTGCCTTCCATAATATCAGAGAGCAGCATGGTGACATTGTATTGCTGACCCAATGTCATCACGCTATATTTGATGTTCACGCGGGGGATGGGGGAGTAGTAGTGGTGGCGGCCCACCTGATTTGCAGCTGCATAATCCAGCCCTGGGAAATCCTTCTTCACATGAAGGGTGGTAGAAGTTTGGAACTCTCTTCCACAAAGGGCAATTGGTGGCAGAACAGATAGTAATTTTAAAACTGAGATTGAGAGCTTTGTTATTCGTGCATGTTAAGGAGTGTGGGACAAAGGCAGCTATATGGAGTTAGATAACAGATCAGCCATAATTTAATTGAATGGGGGAACAGGCTACAGGGGATAAATAGCCCACTGCAGTTTTACTTTCCTGTGCTTTATCAGAAGTCTGGCAAGTGAAAGTGAGGGGGTGGGGCTGAGGGTGGGAAATAGAGCAAAAGAGTAGAAAACAGGAGAGATTAAATGTCAAAACGTTTCATGGTGCAAGGCCAAAGAGAGTGGTCATAGGACAAGTCAAGAAACAAAAGATGTGTCTGGAGGAAGAATAGCAGGATAGCAGTGGTCCGAAGGTAAAGTAAAGGAATTAAGACAGAATTAAGGCAAAAGATAACAAACCAGCAGAAAAAAACACAAAACTAAATGGAGGTAATATTGGTTCTATCGGGCTGTTGGATTTCCAGTCAAAAGACAAGGTGCTGTTCCTCGGGTTTGCTTTGACACTGTAGAAAGCCAAGAACAGAGAAGCCAAATGCTGGAAATTTCCAGCCATTCGTACGGGTGGGATCTTCCAGTCCCGCCCCTGCTGTGTGTTTCCCGATGGTGATGGGTGTATAAAACAGAAAACCACATCGACAGCAGGACCAGACGATTCTACCACGGGTATGCGCAGAAAATGACGCCCACCATGTGAGCAAGGTGGGCAATTAAAATGAAAGGCAGCCAGTATTTTGGCGCAATGATTGTGGACTGAAGGGAGGGAATCACCCAGTCTACATTTGGTCTTCCTACTGTAGAGGAAAGATGTTGGGGCAGTCAGGGGATTGATGGAAGAGGACCAGTGTGTTAAGTTGGCCTAGTTGCAGGTATTTTATAAACTGCTGGTGGCCCAGTAGTTTCTGAGTTCTGCTTTATTGTTGGCATATTATCAAACAATCACCTGCTGGTGCCTGACACATGCAATACCCATATGACTACCAAATTCCAGCATTCAGCACTTCTTCTTGTGAAAGTACTTTGGCAGATATCTTGAGTCCAAAATGAATGTGCTGTCAAGACATACTGGCAAATAATGTGTTTTGGAATTAGCAGTCACAGATGGTATTTCACTACATATGTTTTTTTCTGTGTCATGAACGCACTGTTAAGGTAGTACAGCTACAGCACCAGCACTTGCTTGATGATGTAGAAAATTGCGCAGGAGCGTCTAGTCCACAAAAGTACAGGAAAAATTCTATTCAAATCAATTATCACCCAAACTCTCAATCATCAGCAAGGTGTCAACAACAGCACTATCACTATCACTATTGCAAATAACCTGCTCACTGATGCTTAGTTTGGATCCTGTCAGGACAACTTCATCACAGTCTTGGTCCAAACATGGACAAAAGAGCTGAATTCCAGAGGAAAATCTCTCCTACTGCCTGGAGTCACACCTAACAGAAAGTAAGATGTTTGTGGTTGTTGGAGACCAATCATCTCTGGCCCAGGATATCATTGTAGAAGCTCCTTGGGGCAGTGTCTTCGGTCCAACCATCTTCAGCTTCTTCATCAAAGATCTTTCCTCCAACATAAGGTCAGAATTGGGAATGTTCTCTCATGATTGCAGTGTTGTGTACAATTTATAACTCCTCAGACACTGAAACAGCCCTTGCCCACATGCAGCAAGACCTGGACAATACTCAGGCTTGAGCTGATAAGTGGCAAGTAATATTAGTACCACAGAAGTGTCAAGCAATGACCACCCCAACAAAAGAGGATCTAACCATCTCCACTTGAAATTCAACAACATTCGCATTGCTGAATACCCCAAAATCAACATCTAGGGGCTTCATATTGATCAGAAACTTAACTAGAAGTTCAATATTGCGGCTGAAAGAGTTGGTCAGAAGTTGGGAATTTTAACTGACTCTCCAGAACCTGTTCACCTTCTACGGGCTCAAGTCAGGAGTATGATGAAATACTCCCCACTTGACTGGATGAGCGCAGCTCCAACAGCATTCCGGAACTTCTCCACCATCCAGGACTAAGCAGTTTGTTTTAACGGCATGCTATCACCTTCAACATTTAATCCCTACATCATCGGCGCACAGTGGCTGCAGTGTGTACCATCTACAGGGTGCACTGCAGTAACTTGCTAAAGGCACTTTGACAGCCACCCTGCATTCTTTACCACCTAGAAAGATACGTGTACCAGTTTCATGGGGACACCACTACCTGCAAGTTCCCCTCCAAGATACATTACACCCTGATGTTGAAATTTATTGATATCCTTTTATTCATCACTGGACCAAAATCCTGGAACTACCTCTCTAACAGTGCTGTGGATGTGCCTATACCACATGGATGGTGGTGGTTCAAAAAGGTGGACCACGGCCACTCTCTCAAGGGCAATTAATGATTGGCATTAAACATCTTGCCAGCAATGCTCATTTTCCACCTTAAACAATGAGTTGTGTGAATTCTACAAATGCTGTGATGTACTCTCACCTATGTCCATATTCATTTCTGTATTCACCAGAGACTTGATACTGTCTATAGTTCAAATGCCAAAGGTCACATGATAATGCAGCAGCCACATGAATGGTTTGGTAGTGTGCACATTTATAAATATTGAGTGGAAGTTCAGAACACAATATGCCTTTTCTGGGCATGACAGTATTTAAAATAATTAAAAGTTTTTGCATCGAGCCCACAACTGTGGGTGGGGAGGGTGGAGAAAGTGGAACCCTCTACAGGATACCATCCAACTGTTGGAGCACTCAGGCTGGCAAGGATGGTCTCTTTTCTCCTGACTGCAAGGACGTGGAGGCCGACTGGAAAATTGCATTCTGCCTCCTTTAATTTGCCTTAAGTAGCAATATAACGACCTCATTGCCTATACTTTCCCTGTTTGGGTGGGTGGGCCTGCCACCCAAACTCCCCAATCCTGCCTCTGCAGTAATGGCCTAGCGGCAGGATAGAACCATGGAATCAGGGTGCAGGCCATTGGCAATATTATTAGCTCTTGTTGGCCTCTGATCCCAGTCCTGGTGGGGCCTGAAAATTCATCCATTAATATCTCAGGATGAGAGGCCTTTTGAACAGATTCATATTTGCCTCTAAAATGGATTGCGTTTTCTGTCAAAAGTACTGCAAGACACGCAAAAACTTACCATAAATGTTCAATTTATGATAAAAGATAACTTCTGAAAGAATTATTAGACCATACTGATTAAAATATTTGCTATATTTCAAATACAAGATCATTATTTAGTATTTTTCTCAATTTCAGGATCATTTACTGCAATTTGGTTTCCTGTAATTACTGTTTTAATGTTTAAAAATAGTTCATTTAAAAAGAAGGTTGAACTATATCCCAATACAATGCAACAATTAGCAAGCACTGCTTCGAAACAAAATAAATAATTCTTCAAAATTATTCTGCAGTGGTAAAACTAATATGATAAATTGCATTAGATCACATCAATCCATTTATAAATTTTTAAATGTACACTGATGTGTGAAGCAAACAATTAATTTAAATGAGGAGGAAGTTGTTCTAATACAGGTTATGACTCTGTTTAGCTGCAAGATGTTTCAAATGATTCCTTTTTAACATGAATACCACTTATCACTGAGTTACATTGAATACAAACTTCCCTTAATCAAATCCATTTCAGAATTTTACAGGGTTGGTATCAGGCCACACAGACATAGGAATACTTCACACCAGGGGTCTTCAAAGAGAAGTGTTCAAAATATTTCAAACCATTTACTGGGTCTGGTTTCAATCTGGCCAACTGCTGAATTATGCCACTGTACTCTGAAAGAAGGAAAAATGTAACTTGATAAGCCATTACAAACTTTAAGAATTCAGACAAATAATAGAAATACTGATTTCATATTGAAATGATCACTTCAAAAGATTTACAATTTTAACTGTGTAATTTAATTAGTTTTATGATTTTATGTCCTTTTCCCTCATTTCCACTGATAATGTCCAAGAAGTGGAGCAATAAGCCTCGTACTCCACCTGGCCATTTTGTGGCACCATTGATTAAACTGAAGGAAGCAACAACAATTTGGCAATAAAAGTTAAGGTGTAGTTTCCTGATTTTGAGTTTCACAGCAGTGAATTCAATCAGGAACGTGATCACCTCTCAGAATTCAAGAAAGTACAGGAAAGCATGGGAATCTACTTAATTTAACCAGTTTTTAAATACAAACAATTGTTGGGTGTCCTAAATGAAGTGAGTTTGGGCACTGTCAACCCAATTTTCAATGTTTCAGATTGGCAATTTGTTTCTATGGCCAGAGGGAAAATATGTGAAAAGTAACTAATTGGATCATAATTGTATAGTGGACATCTTCTGAATCTGAGTTAAAATAGATTTGGGGCAATGGATGGTCATATGTGGGCTGTCTTAAGAATGCTTGGTTTAAAATGGGAAATACTTTTTCACTTGTACAGCTGGTCTACAACTTTTTAATCACGTTTCAAAAGTATTGATAATCTAATACTTTTTGATGTGTATGTTACACCCAATTTGTGAAATGGCCCATTTTATGAAACAGCTGGTCAAATTGCACATTTCTTGAAATTTCTTATGCAGCCGACATGCACAGTTCATGAAACAGGTAGTTTGACCCCCCAGTTTATGAAATGACCAATTTTTATGAATGAAAGATAATATTTCACTCTCAAACGTATAATCTGCTTAATTCTATTTACTGCCTGCTTGTGTTTCATCCAATATTATCTCCAAATCATTGAGATATAGCTTATAGTCATCAATAATTACAATACAGAAAAAACAAATAAAGAGATAATTCATACATTTATTCAATGTACATTTCAGATTCATTGCAACATCCAAACATTTCAAATTCATTCATTAATGTTCTGTTATATTTCATTCAGGATCACACCCAAACCATTCAGATAGCTTATACATCGGTGTTTACAAAAACAGCATAAATACAATTTATACATATTTGATATACCAGCACTAACAGCACTAGTCAATGTTGTCACATGACTTCTGTACACTGTTGCAGCAGAGACCTGCTTTGAAGCAGGAACATAGTCTTGATGAGCAGTTACTCCTGCAGTGACATCTCTGGAAGCCTTGCGCATCACAAACACCTGAGCATATACAAATTCACAAGGGCCAAGTTGTTCTGGTAATATTAATAATCGCTTATTGTCACAAGTAGGGTTCAATGAAGTTACTGTGAAAAGCCCCTAGGTGCCACATTCCGGCGCCTGTTCGGGGAGGCTGGTATGGGAATTGAACCCGCGCTGTCGGCCCTGTACTACATTACAAGTCAGCTGTTTAGCCAACTGTGCTAAACCAGCCCCAAGTGAAATGTCTTCTGCACTCAGTCAACTGCTCTGCACAAATTCAAACTAATTCCTGGCAAGTTTGCTTTTCGCAATCCTCTTAGTTTGCCTTTAGCAATCCCCTTAGCTGTTCCAATGGTGTAGCCAGTCCCATTTGGGTGCCACAGTTAGCAATGCTGCCAACAGCACCAGGGATCCGGGTTCAATTCCGACCTTGGGTAATTGTCTGTGTGGGGTTCACACATTCTCCCCGTGTCTGCATGGGTTTCCACCAAGTGCTCCAGTTTCCTCCCACAGTTAAAAGATGTGCAGGTTAGGTGGATTGGATATTCTAAATTGTCCATTAGTGTCCAAAAGATTGATGTGGAGATGCCGGCGTTGGACTGGGGTGAGCACAGTAAGAAGTCTTACAACACCAGGTTAAAATCACCTGAGGAAGGAGCAGTGCTCCGAAAGCTAGTGTTTGAAACAAACGTGTTGGACTTTAACCTGGTGTTGTAAGACTTCTTACTGTCCAAAAGATTAGGTCGGTAATGGAGGAGTGGGCCGGGATGGGGTGTTTTTTCGGAGGGCTGGTGCAGACTCGATGGGCTGAACAGTCTCCTTCTGCACTCTAAGGATTGTATGATGTTTCTATGATCTGCTTCCAGCATCACACCTTGGGTAGGTCGCCTTTACAGCGATCAAATGCTGATACTGGGACAGACATTGTCTCCAGCACCAACAGTCCGAAGTGACTTTGTGCTGCATGCCATCATCTGCTTGGCTCGCTAAGTCATGCCCTGATGTGCCACCTTCCTTACACGTCTGGCAGGATGAAGTTTTTGTTCAGATTTAGGGTCATCTATAGTGGATGATACAGAGACCTGTTTAGGGTCATTCAAAGAACAAAGAAAAGTATAGCACAGGAACAGGCTCTTTGGCCCTCCAAGCCTGTACCAATCATGATGTCCTAACTAAAAAAAACTTGTGCCCTTACTCGGTCTGTCCTAGTTTATTCAACCTTTCCTGATCGCCAACACCAGGCAACATCCTGGTGAACCTTCTTTGCACTCTTTCCAAAGCTTCCACGTCCTTCTGATAATGTGGTGACCAGAACTGCACGCTCTACTCCAAATGCAGCCTAATCAAGGTTTTATATAGCTGCAATATTATTTCCCAACTCATGTACTCAATGCCCCAGCTGATGAAGGAAAGCATGCCATATGCCTTCTTAATCATCTTGGGGTCATGGTCAAGGGCGAAGAAAGGGGCCATCTGGGATGGGCTAGGTATAGAGTGGAATTAAAGGGGCAGGAGTTAAGTAGGGAAGATGACGGACGGTAGAGGGGATTGGAGGTGCAAGCCTCCGGTAAGGTTGGTATCGTGGAACGTCCGGGGACTAAATGGGCCGGTTAAAAGGTCGCGGGTGTTCGCGCACCTCAGGAGCTTGAAAGCAGGGGTTGTCTTTTTACAGGAGACACACCTCCGTGTGAAGGACCAAGTTAGGTTAAGAAAGGGGTGGGTCGGGCAGGTTTTTCACTCGGGGTTCACTGGGTCGCTGTCTGTGCGGAGTCTGCACGTTCTCCCCGTGTGTGCGTGGGTTTCCTCCGGGTGCTCCGGTTTCCTCCCACAGTCCAAAGACGTGCAGGTTAGGTGGTTTGGCTATGCTAAATTACCCTTAGTATACAAATGCGTTCAGGAGGGGTTATTGGGTTATGGGGATAGGGTGGAGGTGGGGGCTTAAGTGGGTCATTGCAGACTCGATGGGCCGAATGGCCTCCTTCTGCACTGTATGTTCTATGTAATCTATGTTTGATTTGAAATCGAGGGGTGTGGTGATTTTAATGAGCAAAAAAATGGGATTCGTGAGTCCGAAGGAGGTGAGGGATCCAGGTGGGAGGTATGTGATTGTGAGTGGGGTATTGGAAGGGGCACTGGTAGTGTTGGTAAATGTGTATGCCCCAAATTGGGATGATGAGGGTTTTATGAGGGGGTTGCCAGCAGCAATCCTGGATTTGGCCACGTACCAGTTGATCATGGGAGGAGATTTTAACTGTGTCCTGGAGGCGAGGGTGGATTGATCGAGCCCCAGGTCGATGGGTAGGGTATGAATGGCAAGGTAGCTGGGGGTTTATGGAGAGGATGGGTATGGTAGATCCATGGCGCTTTCAGAACCCAGGGGGAAGGGAGTATTTCTTCTTTTCACACGTCTATAAGGTGTATTTGAGGATTGATTACTTTGCAGTGTCGGAAGATTTTGGTTGGGGTGGAGGGGGCAGAGTATGCGGGGATAGTTATCTCGGACCATGCACCCCACTGGCTGGATATTCGGTTCAGTACGGGACGAGAGCAGAGGCCGGGGTGGAGGTTTGACTCAAGGTTGTTGGCAGATGGAGATTTTTGTGTTAAGGTGCGGTTGGCGATTAGGGATTGTGTGGAGTTCAATCAGAATGGGGAGGTGTTGGCGGGCATTTTTTTGGGAAGCACTGAAGGCAGTGGTCCGGGAGAAACTATCTCATTTACGGTTCGTGCGAATAAGGAAAGGAGGGCGGAACATGACCGTCTAGTGAGCGCGATAGTGGAGGTGGACAGGGAATATTCGAGGGTGCCCACCGTGGAGGGATTGGCGAGGAGGAAAAAGTTGCAGGGGCAATTTGACAGGCTGACAACGGGGAGGATGGTAGGGCAACTGCGTAGGGCAAGAGGGGTGCAATACGAGTATGGAGAGAAGGCGAGCCGCATGCTGGCGCAGTAGCTGCAGAGGCAGGCTGCGTCCAGGGAAATATTGAAGATCCGGACCTGGGCTGGGGATGTGGTGTCAAAGCCAGAGAAGATAAATGAGGCATTTAGAGAGTATTACCCGGGACTTTATGAGGCAGACCCAGGAGAGGAGGGGGACAAGGGGTGGTTTCTGGACGAGCTGGAATTTCCCCAGGTGGAGGAAGCAAAGAGGCAGGTGTTGGATGAGCCCCTGGGGCTGAGGGAGGTGCTGGATAGTATCAGGGGTATGACGTCGGGGAAGGCCCCCGGGCCGGATGGGTACCCGGCAGAATTTTATAAGGAATTTGCGGCGGACCTGGCACCACATCTGTTGGGGGCATTTAATGAAGCACTGGAGGATGGGGAGACAATGAAGCAGGCAGTAATCACACTAATCCCCAAAAAAAGGGAAGGATCCGGTGTAATGTGGGTCGTATAAACCCACATCACTATTGAACAAGGATGTGAAAGTATTGGCTAAGTTGTTGGTGGAGAGGATGGAGGATTGTGTCCCGGGGCTGGTTGCAGAAGATCACACAGGCTTTGTGAATGGCAGGGAGCTCACGAGTAATATAAGATGGCTGTTGAGTGTGGTGATGAATCTGTCGAGAGCTCTAGTACCGGAGGTGGTGGTGTCCATGGATGCAGAGAAAGCATTTGATCGGATGGAGTGGTGGTACTTGTTCGAAGTTTTGGGAAGGTTTGGGTTTGGGCTGACATTTGTGGCATGGGTGTGGTTGCTGTATGTGGCGCCAAGAGCGAGGGTGAGGACGGATGACATGAGCTCACAAAGCTTTGACTTAGACAGGGGTATGAGGCAGGGGTGCCCGCTATCGCCGCTGCTGTTTGTGCTGGCCATAGAGCCTTTGGCGATGGCTCTCAGGGGGTCGGTAGAGTGGCAGGGGATAATGAGGAGACAGAGGGAGCATCAGGTGTCGCTCTATGCTGTATGTTTCGGATCCATTGGAGAGTATGGGAAGGATTATGGGCCTTCTATCTCGGGATAGAAGCTGAATGTCGGGAAAAGCGAGGTATTCCCGGTGAATGAGCTGGCACAGTGGGCTAATTTAAGGGGGATTCCATTTACGGTCGCGAGGGATAGGTTTAGGTACTTGGGGATTCAGGTAGTGAGGGAATGGACGGGGCTCCATAAGTGGAACTTAACGAAGCTGGTGGAGGAAGCCAGGGAGGATCTTAAGAGGTGGGATACACTGCACTTAACGTTGGCGGGGAGGGTCCAAGTGGTGAAAATGAATATTCTGCCGAGGTTCTTGTTTATCTTTCAAGCTCTCCCGATCTTTATACCAAAGGCCTTTTTTCGGAAAATGGACACAATTATCTCTGACTTTGTATGGGCGGGGAAGGTGCAGAGGGTGGGGAGGACCCTGCTACAGAGGCAAAGACAGCAGGGGGGGTTGGTGTTGCCAAACTTGCTTCATTATTATTGGGTGGCAAATGTGGACAAGGTGTGGCGGTGGTGGGAAGGAGAAGGGGTAGAGTGTGTTAGGATGGAGGAGGAATCTTGTAAAGGGTGTCGTTTGAGGGCTATGGTGACGGCAGCATTGCCAATGGCTCCGAGTATGTATTCAGGGAGCCCAGTGGTGCAGTCCACAGTGAAGATACGGAATCAGCTGAGGAGGCATTTTAGGGTGGAAGGGATTTCGGTGCTAATGCCGTTGTGCGAGAATCATGGGTTTGAGCCGTGAGGGATGGATAGTGTATACAGGAGGTGGAGGGAAGTGGGGTTGGTCAAGCTGAGGGATTTGTATTTGGAGGAAGGGTTCGCCAGTCTGGGGGACCTAAGGGAGAGGGTAGAGCTGCCGAGTAGTAGTGAGTTCAGGTATGTACAGGTTCGGGACTTTGCACGAAAGGTCTGGAAGGGGTTACCTAGATTACCGGGATACACCCTGCTGGAGCGACTGCTGCTTCCGGATGTGGAAGGGGAGGGAAGAATTGGGGATATATATAAGTGGCTGGGGGAGCAGGGAGGCGAGCGGGTGGTGAAGATCAAGGAGAAATGGGAAGCGGAGTTGGGAGTGGAGATCAATTGGGGAGTATGGAGTGAGGCACTGCGAAGGGTAAACAGGACCTCCTCTTGTGCAAGGGTGAGCCTGATACAGTTTAAGGTGGTGCACAGGGTTTATATGACTCGGTGAGAATGAGTGGGTTCTTTCAGGGGGTAGCAGACGAGTGTTAGAGGTGTGGGCGGGGGCCAGCGAATCATGCACTCATGTTTTGGGATTGTGAAAAATTGGTAAGATTCTGGGCAGGACTGTTTGCGGTCTTAGCCAGGATAGTGGAGGAAGGAGTGGACTGGCGATATTTGGAGTTTCAGAGAAGCCGTAGCTCATGGAGTGGAGGAAGGCCGATGTCTTGGCCTTCGCCTCTCTGATTGCACGGTGACGAAATTTGCTGGAGTGGCGGTCGGCATCGCCACCGGGGGTAGCAGCTTGGTTTGGGTGACCTGTATGACTTCCTGGGTTAGAGAAGATAAAGTATGAGTTATGGGGCTCAGCAGGGGAATTTGAGAAAAGGTGAGGGATGTTGTGACCGTGTTTGAGGAGCAGTTCGTCGCAGGAGGATGGGGGGGATGGGTGATGGGGTTGGGGAGTGAAAAAGGAGAAAAATCTGTACAAACTGTATAGTTGATTTTTGGGAAGAATGTTTCCCGGGGTGTTTATTTGCCGTAACCTACTAAGTTTGAATAAAATGCGTTTTTTAAAAAAATCATCTTGGGGTCACTAGTCCAGGGCTGGCTCAGGATTATCCATGGAGGGTGGTCAGGGGCCATTTCAGGATCAGGATTTTCCTTTTTCTCCTCAAGATGTCTTTCCAGCTCTTTTTCTTCAATGGTTAGAACATAGAACAGTACAGCACAGAACAGGCCCTTCGGCCCTCGATGTTGTGCCGAGCAATGATCACCCTACTCAAGTCAACGTATCCACCCTATACCAGTAACCCAACAACCCCCCCACCCCCTCAATTAACCTTATTCTTTTTTTAGGACACTAAGGGCAATTTAGCATAGCCAATCCACCTAACCCGCACATCTTTGGACTGTGGGAGGAAACCGGAGCACCCGGAGGAAACCCACGCACACACGGGTAGGACGTGCAGACTCCACACAGACAGTGACCCAGCCGGGAATCGAACCTGGGAGCCTGGAGCTGTGAAGCATTTATGCTAACCACCATGCTACCGTGCTGCCCCTTGTGGAGGTTCTGTTGAGGAACTAATCTGGCAACTTTGATATGAGGCTGCACTGTGGTTTGTTTCCAATGCGTTCTTGATAAGTAACAACCTTTATAGCCACATGGTGGTCATGAACCTTTGAAGTCAACATATTTTCACTTCCAGCAAACAACTTTACACCTTCCACCATCTGCTTCAAAGTCAAATGGGCAGAAGTGAACTGGCCCTTTTGGAGCTTATATTACTTATATGCCTTCCACCAACTTTGTAGGCAAACCTGCTTTTCCAAATTTACAATGTTCCCGCTGTTATTGAACAACTTAGTGCATGATGTTAAGTTTGTACACTGCAACAAGCTTGAGCAACAATTCCAGAAATAAGATTTTAAAACCCGTACGTAGCACTGATTATTTCATGAAATGAGCAGTCAAACTGGCGATGTTATGATCTGAGCAATGGCTTTCCCAGTTCATGAAATTAGTTCCACCAGTGCCCATTTCATGAAATGGGAATTTTCACAAATAGGGTGTAATATATATATATATATAATATCTTCTCACAAATGTTATACTTTGAATAGCAAACTATCGTTTGGATGGGCCGAGGATTCCAGTTAAATAATTTGTAAAATATTCTGTATGATGGAAATGGGCATTGGGCTCTGTTGGAATCTGAGCTTTGAGGACAGTCTAAGACTAATCTACTTGCATCCTATGTCTTTTGGTCATGATACTTAGGCTTTTAACGAATGCCTAAGCTTTGTCTTACATTTGGAAAGCCGGTTTTACTATTACTTTATTTCATCTGAAGCTGTGGCTAATATAATGTAAAATGCATACATTTCTCTCTGCTACCCGGTTTTTCCATGTTGAGGAAGCATGCTTCTCATTTAACAGACAAATGAGTGGTTTTGTCCTTTTAAAAGGAAGAAAATCATTGTTCATGAAGGTGGTTTGCTCTGCTGAATTTTACTGCATGTTCTTTTTCGTAGATAGCATTGAAAGGTGAAATGAAACTGACCAAATAAAATTAATGTTGCACTCAGGTTACGAAGTGTAAAAATGGAACAAAGAAAATTAAATGATCAAGCAAATACTTTGGTGGATCTTGCTAAGGTTAGTAGGCTTCAATGTGGATTTTCAAAGATTGTTAAAAATGTTGCACTTTGAAATTCTTTCAAAACTGGTGGACTCCTGATTGGTAACTTCTAATAGTTTCCCTCATCACGTCGAAGAGCTATTTCTGTGATTCTAACATTTTTATTGATTTATCATGAAAATGCTTTTTATTATTTATTACATTTGAAGTGATCTAATCGGGGAAATTATTTGAATGATTTGTATCTCCCTATGATTCTGCCTCTTCACACCTTATTTATTCAATCATCTTGTCTCATTCTTTTTTCCCCCTGTTGTAGGAAACAATCCCACAAACAAATAGGCACAAATCACTATAGATACTTCAGTGAAGACGATATCAACACAAAAATACTTGATTTCAACTGCCTGTTTTTCATAATTGAAGAGTTTTGTCACAAAGTTACTTTGTAGGGTTTCCCTGGAGCAGGTGAACTAATTTAAAAATCACAGGGATGGGAGAAGGCTACAAGGGTTGTTTTTTTTTGTCCCTAAAAAAAAATGATTCCTAAAATAATTGATTATAGACCTCAGAAAAGAAGAATTCCAAGTTAGGCTCTGCTTCGAACCATCTAGGCAGCACGTTAACGCCCTGGCTAGATGACCATTGATCTAACGGTACACATTTTTCAACTTCATCAGAGAACAAACAGAAACCAAAAAAAGAACAGTCTCAGGTGTTGGACATATCACAAAAGTAAAATGTAAGTTCATGGGACCTGCCATATGTAGAATTTCATTGAGTATTGGCCTCACATTCACAACTGAAGGGATTGCACATTTACTTACATTTATATAACATTTGGTGAGCACACACTACCAGAAAAAAGGCAGGAATGTTCTCCAACAGTCTCCATTTTCATGTATCTGGGCTCCTAGTAAACATGAAATACTGTGGGACACCATCGCTTAAACTCTGTCCTATAGAACAGCTGAGGTAATAAGATACTCCATCAACAGAAATTATCAGGGATGGCATGATAGAGTGAATATTTGGCAGGTAAAAGAATAGAGGAGTGAACATCGCTGTTATGGAAAGTACTTAATATTATATTTTATGAGTTTCTCTAATAGAGAACACACTTCAGGAGTTTGAGGTTGGGAAGCTACTGGATTTCCATGAAGGAGTACAAATTTGTAAAATTGCTTCAAGGTATTAATTTCAAGACCTTTCAAAAATGTCATTCACAGACCTCAACCGTGGAGTCCTTTATTCAAAGATTTTGACAGATTATGAGCAAAGTACATGTGTTGCAATTGTTGGTGTCATTAAAATTGTTTCTTTAATGTATGCCTCTGCTGAGATTTGCTGAAACAAAAATAATAAGATCCTGTGGAAAAATTTTCTTTAATGAGTAAAGATAGTTTTTTAAAAAGTACCTCAGGGGATCACGTGATGTGAGCGCGGGCGTGGCTGCGTTGAGGTGAGCTGCGACTCTGCTCATCTTTCAATCTTCATTTGTATCCTAGTGTGCATTTTTGTTTGCCTTTTTTGGTCAGCATGGCTAGTACAATGTACCAAGAGTTGTTGGTCAGTGTTCAGCTTTACTGAGTCGAGTTGAATGGCTTTAATCCTCGTTGATTCATGGCAGCTGAAAGAAGTTGGGGTGGGGCCCTGTCTTTGGTGGTTCAGCTACTTTTGGGAGGACTCACGACCTGACGGTACAGTGTTCATCGTGCATTACTGTCTCGGCTGGAAGCCCTCCTCCACATGGTTGAAACCCTATCGTCCATCTTGAGGAGTGCAGATGAGGATGAGCAGGAACCAGTGAAGATCCCTGCTGCACCTGATGTCTCCGGTTTGATGGTAAGGAGGTGCCCAGCAGAGTTTGAGAACTGGCTGCCATGCTTTGGTAATCTCAATCTGAAGGGCAAGCAGCTGAAATTTGATAGAGCACTTTCTATCCTGTCTTTGAAGCCTGGGGTTGGGTTGGAGTGGCCTTCCAACCTTTGGTTCTCTGTGGTCCTGATGTTGAATAAGGAGGGATGGGGGCTGTTCCTGATGTTGAATAAGGAGGGATGGGGACTGCCTGAGCTGGCTGGGCTGTCCTCCACTGAAGGAGCCGAGGTTATTGAGCGCCTGGGCCCAGTCGAGTTGGCAGGCTGGAAGTAATAAAGCTTGCATTCAGATCGTTGAAATCCTTGGAAGATCCTGGGAAATGCTCATCGTTTTTAGGGGCTGCTTTGACTGGGGTTCCCCCCAGTCTTTTTGACTGGGACTAGGCTTTATTCCTCTTGGGTCTTCAAAAGGTTGTCTTTTGCCCTACTGAGGGTAGTGTTGTTGTTGGTGGTTTGATGATCTGCTTCGTCCTTGGTCTGAGGGCTCGATTTCTCGCTCTGGGCACTTGTTCTTGTTCTCTTTTTGCTTCTTATATGGGAGACCCTGAGTTGCTAACACTGTTCTGGTTGTGCCCTGTCCCCTCTTTGAATTTGCCTTTGTCTTTTACCTCTTGAAGGTGAGGGTGGTTGCACGTTCCAATCTGGATTTGGAGAGGTGTTCAGATTGTGCTGTAAGAGTTAGCCGATTTTCCCTTAGTGCTGGTGTTCTCGGGGTATTGTTTTCCTCTTCTGTCATTCTGTTTTGAAGCTGTGGGTATGATGTTGGTCTAAATTGCTGCCTGTATCATGTTTAGATGCAGACGGGGCGTTTATCCGTTGAGGGAACCTGTTGTGGATTTTGTCCCTAATTTATCCGGTCTTGTTCCTAATGCTGTAATGACTGTTGTTTTGAGCTGTACATTGACACCTGTAGTTGTCCTTTTGCATTTGCTTATTTTGTGCAAATCTGTGTAAAAATTGAAAAATTTACTTGTAGTATTTGGGATAATACTACTCACACCTAATACTTCCTGTAGTTACTGCCTTTTTAAACATTCATATGTCCTCATACGGAAATGAAGTAGTATGTAGAAAAAAATGGAGTTCAGTGAATTGTGTGTTTCCTCAATCATTTTATCCTCATTTGGTCAGTGAGTTCTTCTCTAGGCAAACAAGAAGGGACCAAGGTATCTGGCCTGCTAAGATGCTGAAGAGATGGATACTGGGTATGAATCATTGCTTGACAGAAACACAACTCAAGGGGAGGATTAGTAAAAGGAAACTGCTATTTTATAAATGGGACTGTGACAGATATAGGGCTGGATTCTCCATTTCGGAGACTATGGGCTGGATTCTCCATTTCAGCGGCTAAGTGCCGGCTCAAAGGGAAAATTCGCGGGAGTTCTACGACCGAAAAATCGGGACCGACCACTCACAGATTCCGGGACCGGTGAGGGGCTTGCAGGAGCGGTGGATTAAACTCCCGGCTCCCCCGCTGAAAAGAGTCGGAGAATGGCTGGTTCCCTGGCCGCGCACAGCAACGACCTGCAGCGGTTGCACCGTACAACATGGTGCTAACTGTGCGTACACCCGACCCACCATCCGTGACTCCACAGGCCACCACTCCCCACCAGCACCCCAGCCCTTGTAGAAGCCTCCCCGGCCAGCAGTATGGATTCCAGCTGAGTGTGGTAGCACTGGACACAGTTCGCAGCTGTCGCGTCGGGTTCCCGACCGCTGAGACCACACCTGTCCTGCGCCATTGGGAACTCGGTCCATCGGGGCCGGAGCATCGTGGCAGGGACTGCCGATGATATGCAATGCCTTTGCAAAGGGGCGGAGCATGGCTGACCGGCGTCAAACCGGCACCGGCCCCAATTTAGGCGTCAGAGTCGATTCTCTGCCTGATCGCCGATTACAATATCGGCATCAGCCAACGGAGAATCCCCCCATGTTCTCCCGCTGGAGCTGAATCGCATCTGATTTGCGCTGGCATTAGAAGCGGCACCCAAAAACGATGCACTCCTCCCAGCCATTCAAATTTATGCATGGTGGGGATCGCAAGGGAATCCGTTACAGATCCCACTATTGGATCGCCATTTTGAGCATTTCAGTAGGGAGGCTGGTCCCCTCCCCCGCAATGCTAATCCTGCCCCCTGCTGACAGGGTGGGTTTAGCACAGTGGGCTAAACAGCTGGCTTGTAATGCAGAACTAGCAGCTCGGGTTCAATTCCCGTACCGGCCTCCCTGAGCAGGCATCGGAATTTGGCGACTAGGGGCTTTTATTTTCACAATAAGTTCATTAAAGCCTACTTGTGACAATAAGCAATTATTATTATTATTATTATTATTATTACAAGCAGGAGAATGCTCCTCCCTTCCACCATGGGAATTACTAGGTCACCTCCACCCACAGTATGCACACATTTCCCCCCACCCCACACCAGAGATATCCCTCCAGAGACACCCCTTCAGAGGGCCCCCTTATCTGATAACCCTACCATATTAGAGAACCCACCCATAACAGAACCCACCCTATCAAAGAACCCCTCCATAAAGTCACCCCTGTCTGAAAGCTAAAAAGTAGTCCAGGCAGAAACAGTAAAAATCCCTTATACCTGGTACCTCACTGATGTCCAGAAAGCTGATCTAACTGCAATGTTTATAAACATCTAGCTATGATTGACAGTTCCTGACCATATCAAAAGCACTGCTGAGGAAAAGAGGAAGTGAAAGCACTTCACTCCTAGATTCTTATAAATATTGCAGTTAGGTTCAAAGCAGCCTACTTAAGATGCATTCAAGCATGAAGGGAAATGTAAATAATCGATCCAGACATCTGGTTGTCTGGAAGCTGTCAATTACAGCCTACTAAAAGCTATTTCTCTTTGAAGTGAAAAAGAGCCTTGCAAAGTGAAGGATCTGATGGGGTTTAAAGACTTGTGATGTGGTTTTGGCTTTCACTGAAATCATAACTGCTGTTTTTTAGACATCTGTCTGAGACAGCGGGTGTAAGGGACAGGTGAGTGACAAAGCAGTGATTTTTCACTGTTTCTGCCCAGACTGTTCTTTAGCCTACAGGCAGGGGTGACTGATTGTGGGATTCTCTCATATGGGGGTTTCTCTGATATGTGGGGGGGGGGCAGGCTGATATGGAGAGGGCCTCTGAAATGAGGAGTCTCTGATGGGGCCTGATGGAGGTCTCTGTTTGGGATCTGATGGGGAGTCTGATGGGAGTCTCTGATGGGGTAGTCTGGTGGAGTTCTCTGGTGAGGTATCTGCCGGGGTCTCTGATGAGGGATCTGCTGGGGTCTCTAAAGAGGGATCTGCGGGGGGCTCTGATTGGGGATCTCCTGGAGTCTCTGATGAGGGATCTCCTGGGGTCTCTGAAGAGGGATCCGCTTGGGTCTTTGATGTGGATCTGATGGGTGTGTCTGATAGAGAGTCTGGTGGGGGTCTCTGGGGGTCTTGTGGTGGTCTCTGAGACAGGTATCTGGAGGCCTGGTGAGTGCCTCTAATGGGGGTCTGGTTGGGGTCTCTGATGGGGAGGTCTGGTGTAGGGTCTGATGGGGGGCTGGGGTTGGGGTGAGCATGATTTGCATTTTGGGCAGGGGGGAGGCCCTCCACTGGACTTTTGGGGACACTTACCTTAAATACTTATCCACTTGGCCAATGCGAGGTCCTCCACGTCAGGGCCACGCTGGCAAATACTTGCACCAATCCATATCCATATGAATACCAGCCCAGTGTTTGCATCCTTGTGCTGGCACGAGCCGCAATGCTACCGCCAGCAGGGGTCTGAATCATCACCCCCAATACGGGATTCTTCTCCGCTTTGGGAACTCCACTACCGGTGGTGGAGAATCCAGCCATATTTTCTACTTTTGGTGAGAATGCAAATTCAAGAGCAAACAGAGTTAAATAGACTCCTTATCACGCTGTTAGGAAAAATGGCAAATTAATTTTCAGGTCACTAAATTGGCGATAAAATAAAAGAGTTTGAATAGCTCCCTCCTGTAAAATTATGGCTGATGTTTCCAAACAGGAAAAATCTCAAAGAAGATCTTGCAACTTGCACTTTGTGTTCAACAGTTACGGATCTGGTTACTGAAAGGAATCGAGTGCTCAAGTCTACTGTCCACTGTTTCCAAAGGTCCACATTGTCCTGAATCAAATTTCGTGGGTAAACTTCAGATAGCACAAATTTCTCAGATCCACTTTAGATTTTCTTTGTGAAGACCCTGGATCTTCAAGACGAGAGCAACCTATTTGATAATAATTGAAACATTGATTCAATCATTGAGTAAATCAGATCTTGAAAAGAATATTTAATCCCAGTAGTGGATTTGAGGATTGCCTCACAGTGAAATTCATTTAATTTTCTCTTTCCTGAGTAAGGTGAAGAACTGAAAAGTAAACAAGAAAAACAGTACTAAATTATGTTGCTTGTCCAATTATTGGAAATATCATTCGCAGGACAGGGTTGACCGGCTGTTAAAGATCCAAACTGAAGTATAATGAAGTGAAAACTTTAGTGATCATTTTGCAAACCCACTGGAGAGGGTACAAAAAATATTTGCAAGGATAAAAGCAAAATACAGTGGATGCTGCGAATCTGAATGGTCTGGCAGCATCCATAGAGCGAAATGGAGTCAACGGGCGCGATTTAATGGCCGCATTGCGCTAAAGGGAGAGTGCGACAAGGCCGTTAAATTGTGGAAGAGGCCAAAATCGAGACTTGCGCTGGGCGATGATCTGTTTGAGATCTAACTGGCCCGCTGCCCTTGGCAGGAAATCAGGATCCCGCCAGACCGTGGCGAGAAACCAGTAATCACCACTTAAACTCAATCTCCATACAGCTAATGGGAGCGACACCCTATATAACGGCCTCTCGTAATCTGATGACCTCCCCAGCAAGTGATCATGTGGATGCCAATTACTACTCATTTTAAAAATGTGAAGCTGGTGGAAGGGCTGCTGCGGGGACCCGAGGAGATGAGTAGCCATCTTTGCTCCGTGGCAATGAGCCTGGGGCAACTGATTTGCTGTCCCGATGCTCGGAGGGAGGGTGTGGAGTCCCCGGGGGGCCAGCTTCAATCGGGGGGGGGGGGGGGGGGGGGGGGGGGGGCTGGCCTGGGCTGGACTGGGCTGGGCTGGACTGGACTGGGAGTGGGGGGAAATGGGTGTCCCAGCACCCGCAGGTCTGCCATGCTAACTGTGGTGATATGCATCACTGTAAATACACAAGGGATTAATGTAAATACACTAAGACTAAGTGAACACTAGAGGGAGCACCGGAGAAGTAATGACATGCAGGCATACAGCTAATGAACACATAGAATAGGACACGACCAATGGGCACTCAAGACACCCAGATGTGACACTACCACAAGGGGGCAACCCATATATAAGGACAGGGCACACATGCTCTTTCTCTTTCCACAGGCGACGCTCAGAGAGAAGGACAGGGACAGATCAGAAGCATCACACCCACCGCATGGCTCAGAGCAGACTGGTTAGTTAGACTGAGTTACTATAGCAAGATTGGCAACAGAGTCAAACTCAAGTAGGAGAATTGTTAACTGTTCAATAAATGTGTTAAACCTATCTCCAAGTCTGAACCTTCCTTTGTGAGAGTATAAATCAAGGAAGCAGCTTATGCTACATGAAGAAGCATAACACACGGGCCTCACGGTAGCATGGTGGTTAGCATCAATGCTTCACAGCTCCAGGGTCCCAGGTTCGATTCCCGGCTGGGTCACTGTCTGTGTGGAGTCTGCACGTCCTCCCCGTGTGTGCGTGGGTTTCCTCCGGGTGCTCCGGTTTCCTCCCACAGTCCAAAGATGTGCAGGTTAGGTGGATTGGCCATGCTAAATTGCCCGTAGTGTAAGGTTAATTGGGGGATTGTTGGGTTAAGGGTATACGGGTTACGTGGGTTTAAGTAGGGTGATCATTGCTCGGCACAACATCGAGGGCCGAAGGGCCTGTTCTGTGCTGTACTGTTCTATGTTCTATGTTCTACAACATGGTTCCAGGAGTGCCTGTTGAATCTATATAGTTAAACTGAACATATCCATGACAAACAGCAATAGAACCCAGGCAACATGATCGAGATTCCGGTTCCACAGCAGCTCAGGTACCACGGCAATCTCAGTGCAAACTGGCGTGCATTCAGGCAGTGATTTGAGATTTACCTGGTAGCCTCCAACCTAGATGGTATGGCGGATGCAGAGAAAATAAAGCTTCTGCTCACCATTGCGGGTGCAAGTGCAGCAGAAATCTTCAAGACCTTCAAGTACTACAAAGGGCAAGACAAGAGAGGCTTCCAGACAGTCCTGGAAAAGTTTGAAAAATACTGCAAGGAAAACACAAAAGAGATCGGTAAAAGAGGCGCCAATACTCACCACGAGTCGAGGGTAGCCTGCAAATGCAGAAAACGGCAGTTTTGAGTGGCAGCCATCTTGTGAAAGGAGCCGCACATGCGCAGTTGCGAAAAGGGCACACAGTACAGGAAAAGCGATCTGCGCATGCACAATCCATTCCTACGCTTTACATCACAAGCGTCATGACGTCAGAGGCCACAGACCACGCCCACCTTTGTCAGAGCATACATCAAGGAAGCAGCTTATGCTACATGAAGAAGCATAACACAACACTAACCTCTGGATCGTGTGATCCTGTTCCGGGGGCAGTCCCAGCCCCTTCTGGCCTGCCCTACCAATCATCCATAACTTCCACTGACCGTGGAGACCTCTGGCCATGTGGCTGAAGGTTATTGCTAATAAGGAATTGGCAATCGTAGTTAAGTGAGCACTTCGCATCTCCCAGGTGGATCCCTGTGGGTAGGTGTGCCATGTTGCATGTGGGAGTTATTTCCTAGCATCCCAATCAGACCGTAATGCCTGGAGACTGTGCCTGAACATTGCGGGAGACAACCCCACGGACGCAGCGGCAAATATCCGAACACCCAGGGGCAGGGGGCCAGCACCAGGGAAATTACAGTGACCAGAGGATGGGTGTGTGCACTGGGGAGGGGACCAGTGCTTGATCCAGGTAACGTTACGTGCAGGTGTCTGGGGTATGGGTTCTAGGGTCCACTTGGCATGGGCCTCCCACTGCAGCCAGGGGTGCGTGAACAGGGTGTGACAAGGTGGGTGTGGGGGGAGAGGCATCCAGGACCTCCATGTCCAGGGAGATGGGACAGGGGATTGGTGCTCAGCCCATATTGTGGAAGAAAGTGCCAGAGGCGTCATATTGGTCAAGGTCAACGATTTCTATCATTTAACATGTGTGTCCCTAACTGCCTCAATCCCCCTATGGTTCCATCCCAGTGACTGGGACATGCTGTTGAGGCGCTCAGCCATAGTGCCACTGACTGATCCACGCCTTGGACACCTCCACTCACGTTGCCGACATCGTGCACCAGGCTCTCCACTGTGATCACTAACCTAGCACTGTTGGCCTCGGTGCCATGCAGTGCCGGTGCTAGCTCATGCACTCGTAGCCTCTGAGACTCCTCCAATCAGCTATGGACCTGCTGGAGTGTCGTTGACATCCCCCTCTAAATGCCAAGGCTACACCCTGTCGGCTGCATCAGCTCTGGGTAAACCTGGCCCAGAGGCTCAACATCTGACTGGGACCCAGCTGGGTCCTGGGATCCAGCAGATCTCCGACTGCTGTCTTGCCTGGAGGTTCCTGCCTCCACCCTTCGGGCATCAGCCCCTTGGTGCTCACCAGATTGTGCCCCAGAAGCCTGACCACCACCGTTGCCCACCAAGGTGTGTGTCTCTGCACTGGTGGAGGTTGGGGATGACAGCTGTGATGCTTTGATGGTGGCCTTTTTGGAGCTATCCTCCAAGGTGTTCTCATGGGAGGCGGGGAGACCACGCTAGATGGTCCGTCAGATGGAGATACTCCGGGAAATAAACACGTGGCCAGTAGGAGGGATGGGTCAGTCTGCATGGCATAACAACCCATATGTGACCAGTCATCTGGGGAGGGGGGGGGGGGGGGGCAGTGGATTCTCACCTCTGCACTGTACACCAACCTCTAACCTGGTTACCGATCTGTCCTCTGACACCCCAATGACCACCAGGGCCTGTTCCTCATATGGGGTGAGGGCTCAGGTATCTGGCACCCCACTGCCCGGCAGCATGCCCAACAATGAAACACCACTCATTTTGAGACACAAACCAGACTGTTTCACAGAGCCACCCCAAGCATATTGAGACATTACCCACAGAATGAATCATTTTTCAGCAGTGTTCTGCTTGCGTGCGAGGAGGCGTATGCCAAGGCACCAGGATGCAGCTAGCAATTCTGCTTCAAGCCGTGAATTACCTTAATTTAAAATCACTGCGACAGCCATCAGGAAAACAAGCCTGTTTTGGTAGTGTTGGTAATCATAGATGAACTGGACATTCCAGGAATCTTCCCTGTTCACATAAGAAACCAAAGAAAATCCTGTTAAAATTTCTCATTTCTGGAATGGGGAAATGGACGAATAGCAATACATCAGAGGCCTGCTGATGCACATATACATTCCATTGAGAAGCTTTGGAAATACCCCCGGAATATCCTAAAGTGAGCCTAAGGCATAAAAATACAGTATGGCGATAATACCTGTTGAAAATATACATTTTATTTTAACTGATCAAAGGAGAGAGGGAATTGGAATAAATAAACTGAGGAAGGACACTGGTATTTCAATTTTATTATGTTTGAAAGTTCTTGATGAAGTGAGTTATCCATTTATTTGGGTCCAATCAATCAAACTTGTTTATTAATTTTATTCTGTTCTTCATTCCTTTAATGCATTGTATTGTACAAATAATAAATACAACTTATTTATAGTTGCATTTGAACATTATTAAATGTATATTTGTTGCATAATTTTGTTTATTTGAGCAACGATCTATAAATCCTTTGTTAAGAATAAATCTTTTCTTCACGGTAGCATGGTGGTTAGCATCAATGCTTCACAGCTCCAGGGTCCCAGGTTCGATTCCCGGCTGGGTCACTGTCTGTGTGGAGTCTGCACGTCCTCCCCGTGTGTGCGTGGGTTTCCTCCGGGTGCTCCGGTTTCCTCCCACAGTCCAAAGATGTGCGGGTTAGGTGGATTGGCCATGCTAAATTGCCCGTAGTGTAAGGTTAATGGGGGGATTGTTGGGTTACGGGTATACGGGTATACGGGTTACGTGGGTTACGTGGGTTACGTGGGTTTAAGTAGGGTGATCATTGCTCGGCACAACATCGAGTGCCGAAAGGCCTGTTCTGTGCTGTACTGTTCTATGTTCTATGTTCTATGTTCAATACTCGGATATATCCTTTGAGAAAAAAATTATATCCACAGTTGTGATTGATCTATGAAAAGCCACAAATTGGAATTGGAACTTGAGATCTTGTTCACTGCTGAATTTACAATATGGATACCTGACTTTAAATATTGAGAGGTGGAGAAACCTAAACAGTTATTCCATTCGGAATGGTCATATTAATTATTTTATGACTGACCTCAAAAATAATTTGCATTGTTATTTTCTGTTAAATTGATACTGTCGATGGTTCATGCATCGTTCACCGTATTTGTAAAATGGCCGATCATTAAGAATTGATCTGACTTTACTAGTTGATGTTAACTTGAAACAAAAACAAACTGTTTCTGGAAAATGCAAAGCAAACACTAAAGCTTCCAACTATGTTCTTTACCCCCACTTTAGACACAAAACATTATGTACGACATGATCTCAGACCTGAATGAAAGGAGCGAAGATTTTGAGAAAAGGATCGTAACATTGGAAAATAAATTAGAGACTTTAATAGGAAGCATCCAAGCTCTCCCTGGACTGATTAGTCAGAAAATCAGCCATCAGCAGAGGGAATTTCTTGAAGCTCAGATGCAACAGCATGACAAACAAATTACCTACAGTGCTGAGCGGTCACGGTCATCAACAAGGAGGAGAAGGTCCTCTTCGACGGCTCCACCAACTTCATCGGAAAGTAGCTAGAACTGAACATTTTAAACACAAGAAGGAACTTTTTTTTTTGCCATCATATGGTTGATATTTTAGCTTTTATTGTAAAGCCCTAACAATACTAAGCAGTGTTATCCGGGTTCTGATGTCAGAATCTAGGGAACCTGAGAAAATATTTTAGGCCAAAATGAGTAAGTACTCTCTTTCAGATGCACAGTGAATGCACCTAACCTGCTATATAGATTGTTTCTTCTGTACAATTTACTTGACTTTTTACTCACGCACTTCAATTGACTTTACTATTATATAATATAATAAAAAGAACATTTCTGGATATTTCTGGTTGGTCAGTTTAAGCCCTTCTCTTCATGGGCACAGCTGCGACAGAACTCAGGTGTTCAATCAATAATGAATAAGGATATGTAATTTGTTCCAAATATGAATATTACGTAATTTTAACCTTTTAAAATACAAACAAGATGTTCACATTAACCCCAAATTTAAAAGAAATGAAACCTTTTGTACATATTATATTGAAAGGACTGTTACAAGCAGACTACTGCTTATCATGCGCACTTTATCCGCTAGGTTGCGATATTCAGTGAATTATTATCCTAAATCCACAATTAAAGTTTCTAAGTAATAAAATTAAAGAGGGAAGTCATTGAAAGGAGCAGTGAAATACACACAGTAGCACTGTAACATTATAATGCATAGTCCCGTCATGCTGTGATCCAAAATCAATAACCTTCAGAATCACAATATTCTCAGGTTAAGTACTTTCACAGTACAGTGCTTTTTGCTGAAATTAATGGCAGAAGTAGATGTCTGTAGAGTTGGAGCACCACCAACATTGTCCTACCCAAAGACCAGAAAGCAAGGAAAAGCAAAAAAATGTCACGAGACAATATTCAGATAAGGTGAGAAAGCACTTCACTCACATACTAAAGTGTGTCTTGCAAACCAAGATGGAGGCTTCTAAAACTGAATGTGACTGTGTAATTAGTAGCCCCAGTATACATTTCATTTGGTTTTCTGATGACAAAGCGAGGCTGAACAGTAATTTGTACTCAAGTTAGGAAGTGTTTATTTTAAAATTATTCATTAAGAGGGTAATGAGGGTATTATAATATTCTTTTCTTTTTATAAATTTAGAGTACCCAATTCATTTTTTCCAATTAAGGGGCAATTTAGCGTGGCCAATCCACCTACCCTGCACATCTTTGGGTTGTGGGGGAAAACCCACGCAAACACAGGGAGAATGTGCAAACTCCACATAGACAGTGACCCAGAGCCAGGATTGAACCTGGGACCTCCCCGCTGAGGCTGCAGGACTAACCCACTGCACCACCGTGTTACCCTTATATTATAATTTTCCACTGAAAATACCAATACTAGTAGTATCCATGGTAATCCAACTGTAAACTTTAGTAGAGAAATGTCATCTAATACTGTCCATTTTGCTCCTCAGTGCTACGATTACAGGTTACAATGTTAGGTTACACTGGAATTCTTAGCTTTAAACAACAATCATTGAGTAATCACATTCTCCCATTCCCGTGCAAATTTGGTATCTCATAGAATATAGGCATCTTATTGCATATTATTTTCATCGGATTACACCAATGTACACCCTAGAAAGGCCTCAATTTCCTCCCCCTTTAAAGCTCAACACATGTTTAATCTAGAATTACCAACTACACAAATCTCGGTGGTTGGTACTGCCCACAACTTTACATTTTAAAGATATTCCCTTCCTTTCCATAATAATTAAATTAGTGACTTTGCAAAACAAGCTGCTACAGGATACAACAGTCAGTCACTGAAATATAGCTGCCAGAGTTAAAATAATTTTCATAATTTTCAAAAAACTACAGAACACTGAATGCAGTACCTCATGGGGAGAGATCTGACTTATTGCTATCAGCGTGTCTTCGTTAACTGATCAAGGACGGCACTGGTGTCAATTATAGGGAAATCTGCCTTCTCTCTCATTGAAAAGCGCTTTATGAAAAATGTAGCTCAGTGTAAAAACCGACAATAAAATTATAGTAAAGCAATGAACCATTGACATAGCTTTCAAATTCTGAAAACCAATTGCTTTCTTCTTTTATGCTGCTGCTCTTGCCTATTCGATTATTCCACTCATGCAGCGGTGGGCTGATTTCCAGTCATGTTTCATGCATTATTTGTGCATTCAGCGACAGAGTTCAATGTAACCAACGCAGTTTTGGCACCAGCACTTGATGAATATCATTGTGCGATAGTTAAAATGACCATTTCACCGATCAACCATGCCATTCACCTCTGTCCACCTAATGTCCTTCTAACGTCTTGCCTATTGCCTCAATTAATCTTCCTCCAAATCCTACAGGAGATGAGCTAAGATCCACTGCTGACCATCTGTTATGACATCTAAAAATAGTGCAATATAGCCTTACATGTGTTCTCATGGCAAGTGAGAACACTCATATTGCCTGTTGGACCCATCAATCTTTCTTGTGCTGTAAAACTAGACGAGTATCTGCAATAATAATAGAGCCATTTCAGAGTGTAAGCTGCACTGGGATAGTTTAGTATCCTAATTATGCTTCTTGAATCCTCTCTTGTCAAAGCAGGAAGGAAATGAGTGGCGGAATTCTCTGATAATAGGGCACGTCCCCACGTCTGCGAGAAAATGGGGGCGGACCGACCCCATCAATATAGGCCTCCCCCAGATTGTGCGCACCCGCCGCCCGATGGCCTCCGATCGCGAGCCTGGCCATCCTGGAGGCCCCCCCGGTGACGGATGCCTCCGCCCCCACCAGGACTGCCGCAGACTGAGTCCGCAGCCACTACTCTGAGTGTCCACCGGGTGGAATCATGAGTGAACCACGCCGGCGGGAATTCAGCCAGTTGCCGGTGGAGAATCACCACGGGGGCCGCTTTTCAATGGCCAACGACCGGCGCCGCGTCAGCCGCGCGTGCGTGATTGGCAGCGATTCTCCGTTCCCTGGATAATCGCAGGAGCGGAGTCAGACCCTGACGCCTATTCTCCACCCCGTGCCGACGCAATTGCGGAGTGGAGGCTCGGAGAATCCCGGCCGTGTTATCACATTGAAACACACCGAGAAAAAGGCAGACCATTTGGCCAGAGGGAAGACAAGATCAGTGCATGAGAGTGCACTAGAAAAGCAGTAGAAGCACGAGTGGAACGTGGACAGTTCATAGTCAGAAGCAAGGGAAAAGAGTTTGATTTACAGACAACCAAAGAGGCAAGATAACAAATCATCCAGTTAGTTAAACTTCACCAATGTTACTTTCAGCCATGTGCCATATGGTAATGTGAAGATCACAGTGCAATGGGAAATATTCTCAAAGAACCATTGAGCCTCATCAGTCACGCCTCCATGAATGTTTTTACATCTTCCAAATATAAGGAAGGCATAAAGGGCATCCAAGGAATAAGAAGATATGAGAAATATATGTTTTAAATATGTGATGAAAATGTGCATGCAGAATATTGATATACTTTGCCTCATAGAAGGGTTAAAACAAGCTGCACCCAGTACTGTGAAATCCCAATACATTTTCAACAGCACGTTAGACCAGTAACCAAGACAACAGTTGTGCACATTTGTTAGTATGAGTTGTTGAAATCACACTTAATATTATGCCACTTGGGCTAACAGTTTATGGCCCTTGCAGCATATTCTTGCCAGATGGCAGAATGGCTGTAAATTAGGTTGGGTTCCAGAGTTTGTAACTCACAACCTTTCTCTGAATTCAACACAAGGCCTTGTTATGTTGAGACCTCTTATCATTGATGTAATTTGAATTATATATTATGCGAGCCCAATGTTCTTCTTTTAATGCACATATTTAAAAACTACATATTGTTTTATTTTGTCTTACATCAGCACAGATAGTTTAACAGATTTGTAGAGTACATACACAAGAGAAAAGCACTGGTGTTACCATTCATTAGCTTGAGGATCCATTTCTCTGATTTTTCTGCTCCAACCTAATATGAAGAGGCAGACGTGATCTTTGGATATAACTTACTTTCATTCATAGATCCAAAAATCGGACTGCTGTACATCTCTGGGACATGAGAGCGATTTAGAGGCTTATGACGGCTTACCTGAATCCAACTAAATTTTCCTCATCCTTAGCATCAGCTCCCCAGCACCTGTACAAACCATGAGCAAAAGCAAAATAAAATGGATGCAAATCTAATTTTTCAAATCCATCTGAAAAATATTTTTAACACACAGGGAGAATTGGTGAATGTGTTTCAATCTCAAGATTCAGCTGTTTCTGACCATTGCGTAATCTTATAATTTAAATTTCAATATAAACCATTGAACAGTGAACATCAGCTGAGACACAGTGCAAAGTGCGTGCTATTACTTTCTATGATTCACTCAACTCCACGGCCATGCTAAATCAACATAGACAGAATCTAGTTTACAAATCCTATGTAAGGTGGCTATTGATTTCTTGAATGCACATGATTTCTGCTTGTCAACTGATCTACAGAATTGTGAGGTCTAGATCCAATGGTAATGACTGTTGTACTCAATTCTAGTAAGTTGAAAAAAATTCTCAATACAAGGATATTGTATTTTGCATTCACACAAACATCTTTAAGCACATTTCAAATGAATTCTTGTAATTAGATTACTCCTGCATTGCATAAGCAAACGGATTAGTTTACATAATAAAGCAGAAAATTAGCAGCAAGTTAAAGTGTTGTCCTGTATTTCCATGCTTTTACTATCAATTTGTGGCATGGTTGCATAGTTAGAATGTAAAACTGATTAGTTGCCATCCAAAATTATACTCTGAAATGTTTCCCACCAAACCTATTTGATTTATGCCTGCAGATTATATATAGATGCAACTGAAAAAAGCACAAATAAATACACATTTGTTTCTAAAATTAATGCCCTAACAAATGCAAACAAATGTCAGGTAGTTGTAGTATATTCTTCTCAAGACTATGTTTGCTATTTGAACCATGTTCCTTTATAATAGAACTGAATAAACTTAATTTGCTAATGTCTAAAAACATTTTAATGTTTGGCACCAGCAAGCTCTTTGTTACTGATGAGGAACTATGAACAAAGTGAAAACCTTGGCTTAGATTTATGAATTGTGTTGAAGAAGAATAGAATTCATCGTGATTAACCTGGTCCACTGAATGCCTGGAGTAAAGCATGTGAGTAAAGCATTATTTTTTGTTGGGATAAGGGGCAGGCATGGTCCATACAGGCACCAAACTCAGTAGAGCCATTTGAAAATAGTGCTGTGGTCAGACAGACCCATGGCCGGGATCTCCGAAAACCCGGACAAGTGTTAAAGCCGGCGTCAAAACTGGCGCGAGCGACGCCGGCGTCAACGGGCCATCCAGGCCCAGGCATTCATCCCTTCCTTGGGGGCTAGCATGGCGCCGGAATGCTGTGCGTTGCTCCAGCGCCGAAAGCCGGCCTGCCGCAGCCGGCGTGGGTCTGCGCGTGTGTGCCACGGCCGGCGCAGGTCCCTGCATGCGTGCCACAGCTGGCGCGGGCCCACGGATGCGCGCCACGGCCGTCTCCACGCTGGTCCCTGGACAATATGGCGGAGCCCTACAGTGGCCCAGGGCGGAGGAACAAAGGCGCCCGGAATGAGCCCGCCCGCCGATCGATTGCCCCCGATCGTGGGCCTGGCCACTGTGGAGGCCCCCCCCCCCCCCGGATCTCCCCCTACCCCCCACCATGATGCCATCCGCAGCCAGAATGCCGAGGCCCCGCCGGGTAGGGCCATATGCAAACAACGCCGACAAGACTTGACGGAACTTGGCGGGCACTCGGCCCGTCGAGCGAGGAGAATTGCCGGGGGTGGGGGGGGGGCGCTTTCAATGGCCCCTGATCGACGCCGCGGTTAATGCACCGGCACAATTGATGCCAAGTCTGGTCGCTGGAGAATCAATGTCCCTGCGTCGGAGCAGCGTGGCTAGATTTGCGCGCCTCCCCGGCGATTCTCCGATCCGGCGCGAGATTGGAGAATCCCGGCCCATAATGGCTGTTGCATGGGTCTTAACTGGAGTCACAAATTGATGTAGTAGATGCAAACACTCCTGATAGGATGATAAGGTCTGTTTAAATGTCATGGTCTGAAGTACTTTAAATCCTCTGCTCTTTAAACTTGGGGGAAAGAGCTTCCGCTGAGTATGAGTTAAAAAGAAATCTGCTGGTTACGTTGAGTGACTGGCCAATTGGTCTAGGTTAAAGAAACAAATCACGTTCATGCAGTTTGAACAGAAATCTTTATTGAGGCGGCACAATGGTTCAGCCTTACACCGCTGAGGACTCGGGTTCGATCCCGGACCCGTCTCACTGTCTGTGTGGAATTTCCACATTCTCCCCGTGTCTGTGTGGGTCTCACCCCCACAACCCAAAAGATGTGCAGGGTAGGTGGATTGGCCACGCTAAATTGCCCCCGATTGGAAAAAAATTATTGGGTACTCTAAACTGAAAATAAAAACAAAAAAAAAAGAAATCTTTGTTGAAATTACCCAAGGGTTATTGTTATGTCATCATGAAAGCTCAGCTGAGTTGCAAAGACTACGGCCATGATATATTGGTTGCAAGGCACCCGAACAGGAGCGTGAGACCACTGGTAGATACAGGGAGAGGGCTCCAAGGGCTTTCCGATAGTCGTTACACCTCTCAAGATCTACCAAGGTCTCGCAAGGCGTCGCGATCAGGAACCCGCCTACGATAGGTGGGACCAAGCTTTGCACTTAGGTATGCTGACCCAGGATCTATTAGGCTCCTGGCATCTACTGGCCTCCCCAGGGAGACTCAGCAGGGTTCACTCCTGGTCCTCACAAACATGGACCAGGTAGAATGGCATCTGAGGGATCTCCCAGGTTATCAGAGGCCCCTGGGTTGTCAGGGACAGGGCCGGGTGGTCCCTGGCGCACCCCCTGGAACACTGGCACCTTGGCAGTGCCATCCTGACTGTGGCAGGAGCACTAGGGGTGTGAGGGACCCTTAAGCCCAGTTAGAGATCAGGGCACCCTTTCAAAATAGTGGCCTGATCTCTGGGGTGCCGGTTTGGTGAAAATAATTCTAAGGGTGTGATTCTCTGGAAAGATTTCAATGTGTGGTTGCGAGCAGGATTTGCTGCAATCTCCCCGGAGCTCGGCCCGACGAGGCCGGGAACACTGTTCAATGTTAATTGGTCCATGTAATGAGGCCCCACAGGCATCACGACACAAACGAAGACTCGCCAGCCAATTTGCTGGGACCACGCTCAGCAGTGCCCCTGCGAACAAGGTTGAGCAGCTAACCCCATTCAGCTTGCAGCCATGGTACCGAGAAGACTGCCCCACGATTTGGAGACGCGGACCTGGGGATGCTCCTGGAGATGCGGTGGTGGCCAGTAGGAATGTCCTGTTCCCCCAAGGGTCCCAGAGGGTTCTGGAGGGTGAGCGACCGGGCAGCCAGAGCTGCCTGGGATGAAGTGGCAGCGGCCGTCAGCTCGGAAAGCGTGACTAGGTAGACATGCCTCCAGTGCCGCAAGAAGGTCAATGACCAACACCGGCAGCACGGATGAGCTGACACCAAGGCTGGCCCCCCTTGAGATATTGCTGCTCCTATGTGAGCAACAACCTCCATGCGGCCCCCAACCCTCCCTCACCCCAACCCTCCCATCACTCTAACCCTCCCTTCACACCACCACCATGCCCATGCCCTCCCAGCACTGTGACCCACAGTGACTTATGATGTCCTTTCTGTGTCTCTGCAGGAGAAGCTCTTCCACAATCGCTGGGCGAGGACCCAGACTGACATTCGAGGAATGGGCCTTAGAGGTGATAGGGGTGGCGGAGGACAGAGCGGTCATCAATGCGGAGATCAATGAACGCCACAGAGGTGAGAATCCACTGTCACACATGAGTTGCTAATCCCATACAGACTGACCCATCCCTCCTACTGACCACATTCTCCCGCAGGTCCTCCAGTCGATGGCGCCAGCCCATCTGGAGTGGCCCACTCCCCTACCTCTTATGAGACCAACTCAGAGGAAAGGTTGGAGGATGCCACAGTCGGTGTGTCACAGCTGACATTCCCACCCTCCACCAGTGCAGATGCACGCACCTTGGTGAGAAACGCTCGTGGACAGGCTTCTGAGGCACAATCTGGTGAACACCACGCAGTTGCTGATGCACATCAGCGGAGGCAGGAACCCCCAGGTGAGACAGCAGTCGGAGTTCTGCTGGATCCCAGGACCCAGCTGGATCCCAGCCTGATGCTTCTGTGGTGCTGCCTCCCGCACTGTGAAAGCACAGTGTCCATGCATCAAGGTCTGATTGGGATGCTGAACAATTAGCACCACAGCCATCATGGGCGGCCAATCCACGAGGATCCACTTGGAATGTGTGAAGTGCTTGCTGAACCATGATTGTCAATTCCCTATGAGCAATAGCCTTCAGGCACAAGGCCAGAGGCCTCCGTGGTCAGTGGAGTTGTGGGTGGTTGATGGGGGTTGGGGTTGTCCACAGAACGGGAACACACAGTATAGGAGTTGGCATGGCGGACCTACACACATCCGAATCACCCATCTCCTCCCCCCCTCCCCCCCTCACCCCACCACCCTGCAGGCCCCTCCCAGTCCCGAAACCCTCAACCCCACCTAACCCCAATACCCCCATCCCCCATGGAAGCCCACCCCGAACCAGGACTGAACCCCCCATTGCCCCACCCTCACCCCCTCAGCACAGGGTTAGTACCCCCGGCTCTTTGCCTGTGAACAAAGATGGCTGCTCACCTCTTCGGCTCCCAGCAGCAGCCCATCTGCCATTTTCACATTTTTCAAAAGGACTTCTGCTTGGCACCAGCGTGACTACTTGCTGTGGAGGCCCCTGGATCACGGGAGGCCATTGGATAAGGGGTGGCTCCCGTTAATTGTATGGAAGTAGGGCTTAAATGGTGATTATTAATTTCTTGCCAAGCTAAGACGTGATCCCGATTTCACCTACGTGAGTGGGCCGGTTGCATCTCAAACTGCTTGGCACCCGGCGTGGGTCTCGTTTTCGGCCTCTCCAGCTATTCGCCGGCCTCGTCTCGCTCGAACGAGAGTACAACGAGGCCAGAGAATCCCGCCTTAAGTGTGGGCTAGCCTGGTGAGAAATTCCCCTGGCCCAAAAAGGTGACTAGGGGCGCGAGGGAGAGCTGGTGAAGCTGTCACTGCTTTACAACGTTATTCAGACCATTTAATGGGGTCCCACGGGCATCACAACGCAAATGACTGTCCCACTGGCCGATCCTCTGGGACCGTGCTTGTCAGCCTCCCACTAACAAGCCCCAAGTATTGGGGATTCCGACCTGGCCAGACTGTTTGACGCGATAGAGGTCAGACGGAATGCCCTGTTCCCAGAGGGTCTTGGCGGGTCAGCCACAGTGCAGCCAGTACCGCCTAGGAGGAAGTTGCAGCAGGCATCAGCTTGGGAGTGTCACCAGGAGCACTGGCACCCAGTGCCGTAAGAAGGTCAGCGATCTCCACTGGGCCGCATGGGTGGGTTGGTGTTTGCCCCTCGACACCCCCCCCCCCCTCAATGAGCATGCACCTGGCACTGCCCTGACCCACCCATGTGCAGCAGTGTCATCCATGCCACTCTACCATACTCCCCATTCCCCCCCCCCCATACTCCCCATGTCCCCCATTCTCCCCAGCCCCATACACCCCTCCCCTATACGTCCCATCTTCTCCCATCGAAACTCGCCACACCCCCGCAATAAATGACGTGTCCAGCTCACGGTGCCCTCTCTCTGTCCCTGCAGGAGAAGTTGGTCCACAACAGACTGGAGCGGGCCCAGACGGGTGACGGGGTGCTGTATATCAGAGTCCTCACCCCCTATTAGGAAGGGCCCTGGGGTTCACGGGGGTGGCCGAGGGCAGGTCTGTCATTGACTTGAAGGTTGGCATACAGCGCAGAGGTGAGGTTCCACCGGCCCCCACACAGATGACCTGTCACACGTGAGTTGTTATTGCCATACAGCCTGACCCATTCCTCCTACTGACCACATGTCCATTCTCCTGCAGGATCTCCATCCAACGATGCCGGCCCATCCGGGGTGATTCCGCCCCCACCTCCATGCCACCCCCCTGCCCCCTTCCGCCTCCCTTGGGGAAATCTCAGAGGGGACGAAGGTGTGATTGGGGAGGGAAGGGGTGGGAGGGAGGGGTTGGAAAGGGTGGGAAAAGTGGGGCAGCACCATCAGGGGATTGGGACAGTGTGCGGACAGTATTGGGTAGTCATGCTAAAACTGTACAAAGCACTAGTTAGACCACTTGGTAACCCGCACGGGACACATGGGGAAAGCTTGCTAATATTCCCCATGTCGCTCGAGGAGAATGAACTTCCCGCTAACTGTGGGGTGCGGTTACATTGGAGATAGGGTCAGCCAGAATGTGACGGCTGATGGAGAGAAAGGACCAGTGACTTTCACCCCTTGTGTACATACAACTGTGTTAATAAATAAGTTTATCTTTGTTACTCTGTGGAATTCGTTACTGCAGAAAGCTGTTGCGTTTAGGTTGTTCAGTATGTTCAAGGCTGAGATAGATAGATTTTTAATCAGTAAGGATTATGGACATAAGGCGGAAAAGTGGAGCTGAGGATTATATCAGATCAGCCGCAATCTCACTGGATGGTGGAGCAGACGCGATGGGCCGAGTGGCCTACTTCTACTCCTACGTCCTATGGTCTTATAATCTTATAAACTGTTGATAGGAAACAATCTGAAAAACATGCTGAGAATATTTTCTGACAATAAAACACCCTGAACCTAAATAATCTTTTGTTCACTGCTTCATACATTATCCTTGAAAACTGACTTTAGTGCCTTTGTCCGTTCACTAAAGAATGTAAGAAGTCTCTGCAGCACCAACATACTCCATCTCCCATTAAGTGCTGTATACTATAAATATATGGTCCCTCCTTTGTCGGGGTTATATAACATCAATTTGATGCATCTTGCAATGCTGACGATTTTATTCATTTTAAAGTGCATACCAGCTTCAGGATTACTATCAGTCTAAATACAGGTAAAATATGGGGCACGATTTTATGGCCACGCTACGCCCGGAAGGCAGCACCCCATTATCTGGTTGACCGATAGAAGGCGGAAGACCCAGCTCCCGGGATCTATCCAGCTCGTAATGCCTCGTGAGATCTAATGTGATCTTGAAAATGAAAATGAAATGAATGAAAATCGCTTATTGTCACGAGTAGGCTTCAATGAAGTTACTGTGAAAAGCCCCTAGTCGCCACATTCCGGCGCCTGTCCGGGGAGGCTGGTACGGGAATCGAACCGTGCTGCTGGCCTGCTTGGTCTGCTTTAAAAGCCAGCGATTTAGCCGAGTGAGCTAAACTCAGTAAATCCCACCACTTTTTAGCAAATCTGCATATTAAAGCACGACAGCTAGTCTCACTTTCATGTGCAGATTCGCGAGGTACCAGAGGTCGTGGATTTATCTCCTTTGGCTTGGAAACCATAGGTGGGATTGTCCGCTGGCGGGATTCTCTGTTTTGCAGGCGCCTGGGGGTTTCCCAATGGTTGGGGTCTGCCCCACAATGGGAATCCCATTGAGCGGCCGGCATAATGGAGAATCCCCCTGGTGGGTGGAGGCTGAAAAGTGGCAGGGTAGGGAGTCCAGCCCCTTGAGTGAGTGCTGTTCAGTACTGGTCTCCATAAATGGGGACCAGATGGAATGGCACTCGTGCGGGCCTCCCAGGGAATCAGAGGCCCCCACCCAACTGTCCTTTGGGCAGGATGGCACCCTGGCACTGCTGGTGCCATGCAGACACCCTGGCAATGTGAGCCTGCATGGTGCTGATTGGTCTGTGGGTGCTGTGTGCAGGATTTTTAGGGTGGGGGGGGCGTGGTTGCTGGGGACCTTTCCCATAGCGCACTGGAGTTTGGGGGCCGGATCACTTTGGGGGTTCCAGAGATTGAGATGCCATTTAAAAATGATGTACTGATCTTTTGCTACAATGAGGAGTTCTAGTGAGCGGAGCTCCTCGGTGAACATAAAGGGGCCACATGTGGCCTCGGCCATGGGTTCATCACTGAGGTCTCCGAATTAAAGTGATTGCCATTTTATAGAGTTGTGTTTTTCGGTGCTGCAACTAAACTGCTTGCTATGGAACTTTGTTCCCATTTATATAAATCGCACCATAAGCTTGGGTTGGTGTATTATTAAAATAGTTTAGATATTAGCATTGTACAATGTAAACTGTAAAACAACCCTTTATTATAATACTACTTGATGCATCAGAATTTTTGTTTGTTGTGGGATATCCACAGCTATTCAACTATAGTGTACCTCACTCCCCCAACTGACAAGACAACGCTTGGAGTTCCAGTTCAAGATCTTCATTCAAGCTATAGCATGGGAGCCCATCATCCACCATGTGGCTTGTCAGGTCCCCAAACAAAGAAATGAGACAATCATGCCTTCTGACTCAACTACAAGCAATTGATATTATCTATACCCATTCACAATTAATGATTGAGGTTGCATAGTGTATATAATTATTCAATTATAATTTGAACATATCTACTTAATTATAATATCATGCACCACATATGTTCTCTACTTATCTGCTAACTTCCAGACATGAGTAAGATAGAAATGTGTTTGACGAGTGGTATATTAAGCTCCCTTTCCCATTGTTCCTTGTTTTAGTGGACACACACAAGTTACAGCTGTGTAGTGATCAATTGGAGTTTTGTGTGCAGCCTGTATGACTAAAGCTTCCCTTTTAATTAAACACAGTAATGGTCCTCGGATGTTATCTGCAGGCAGCCTGAGACTGAGGCAAAATGGGGCCTGATCAGAAATGCTTTGTTTTTACAGTCTTTGAGAATTTAGCCATTCGTAAATTGTGATATTATTTTTATTAACTTTTTCACTGATTACTAATTATTTTATGTTTCCTTTTCTAATAGTTTGGGTGAAATGAAGCAAATTCAGGTTGTTCTACTTTGTACACAAACATTAATTTTGACTCGCGTTAATGACCTTACAATTTGGGAGAAGAAAGTTCAGTAGATTGCATAGCTTTATTCACATTTATAAAACAATGAAAATGAGTTATTTATGGCTACAAGAGCAGTTCAGATGCTCATACTCCTGACCTGAAACTTCCTTTACCAAGATTGGACTTCAGAAGTCTGGGACACTGCAAGATCACCCCACCTAACTTCAAGGACAGAATGTGCAGTCCAAGATAGGGGGCTATGTTAAGTAATGGGTTAAGAGACATTCCAATTAGTTGTCTCATTTATGTTAAGTGTCCAATCATTGACACTGATATGTAAAGGGGTTTCAGGTGGCCTTTGTGTCAGGTGATGTGATGATAGAGTTTTGTGCAGAGTCTGTTAAAGTGAACTAAATGTGTTTGTGGAAAAGGAGCAGAACCTTTGACTCTTTATATAATAGCAGTTAAACGTCTAACAAATGGTAGCAGAGGATGGTTGCTGTGCAAATGTGAAGGGTTGAAAGATACAACTTTTCCAGGCCAAACCAAGGAGTGAGTGAGAAGAAAGAAAAAGAAAGATATATGGCTGAACCTAGGATAGAGATGGCCGGTTATGACTATCCCCCCTTATTTTCTGGAAGGGGATCGTATGACCAATGGAGATGTGCAGTAGTTATGCGGACTAAGGTAACTGCCTTGGGCAAGAGAAAACAAGGTACGTGATTGGCTCTTTCTGTACCTTATGACAGTAAAATCCGAAGCAAAGAATTTTCTGCGCTGGAATTGGAAAAGTTAGACTCAGAAGAAGGTCTGGAGACTCTATTACCTTACATGGATAAGATTTATAAAAAGGATAACTTATTAAGTGCGTATGAAGCATGGTCGGATTTTGATAGGTTCAGGAAAATAGAGGATTTCTCCATTAAAGACTATATAATGGAATTTGGCAGACTATATAAAAGGCTGCAGAAACACAACCTGGGATTTCCACAGTCTGTGTTGGCCTTTAAATTACTTGACTGTGCTAGAGTGAGCAACATGGGTAGGATCCTGGTTTTTAAAGGAGCTCAAATTTGCGGATAAAGATACCTTATTCGATCAGATGACAGAAGCTTTAAAAAGGTTTCTGGGGAAACATTTGATTCCGATAGCTCTGATGACCCAAGTAGGTCAGTCTGCAATAAAGCAGAATATGAAAGATACACCACTAACAGGATAGCGAAATCGTACGGTTATGAACAGGTTCCAAGACTATAGAAGGAGATCGAGACCCGGAAATTATGAAGACAGAAACCCAATTAGAATCTACAATAGGAAGATGAACCCCAGAAATGCCTGGGGTATGATAAATTGATGTTTTTGATGTGACTCTCAATACCATTATGCTTTCAACTGTCCAACATAGAGTGTTTGAAGTGACACATGACATGCAAGAGTCAGAAGAGGAAAAAGATAGTGACCAGAAAGAAGGCATTGTCCTATTAACAAGCATTTTCACAACGGTAATGAGGGTGTTGGTTGCAGAATCCTTCAATTGTGCTGTATTGGACAGTGGCTGCACATCTACTGTGTGTGGAATTGACTGGTTAAAATGTTACCTGGACTCCTTGAATGCTTAAAATCATAACAAGGTTAAGGAATTTGAAAGTTCCACAAGTTTCAGGTTTGGGGATGATAATACTCTGAAGTCGCTGAAAAGAATGGTGATCCCTTGCAATATTGTCGGAGTGAATCATTTCATTAGCACAGATGTTGTATCAAGTGAGATACCTTTGCTTCTGAGCAGGCCGTCGATGAAGAAAGCACACATGAAACTGGATATGGAACAGAATAAGGCAACAGTTTTTGGAAAGACGGTGGACTTACAATTTACACAGCCGGGACATTATTGTATTCCATTACTGACAAATAATATTTCAAGTGCAGTTGTTAAGGATGTGTTAATGGCAGTTGAAAATGGGGCATTAGCTGATAAAAAGTTTGTTGTATTAAAACTGTAAAGGCAATTTGCGCATCCGTCTCCTTGGAGGCTGAAAAATGTATTAAAGGATGCAGGGGTAAGGAATGAAGACTATACTAAACTGATAGAACAGGTTAGTGATCGCTGTGAAGTTTGCAGGAAGTACAGAAGGACACCAGCACGACCGATAGTAACCCTACCTTTGGTCAGGGATTTTAACGACATTGTGGCCATGGACGTTAAGATCTGGGATAAAGCCAATAATATATTTATTTTGTAGATTTAGCAACCAGATTAGACAATCAACGATTGTACGAAGTAAAGAAAAGAGTAATTCTGGATCAAATGGTGGAAACATGGATAGGGACAGGAATGGGCCCACCGGCAAAATTCCCTATGGACAATGGGGGAGAATTTACCAATGATAAGTTTAGGGATATGTGTGGAAACGTGAATATCACAGTTATAAATATGGCTGCGGAAAGCCCATTTAATAATGGTGTCTGTGAAAGAAACCATACTGTAATCAATGACATGCTCCGGAAAATTTTGGCAGATCGACCGAATTGCAAGCTAAATTCAGCTTTAGCATGGGCGGTACATGCGAAGAATTCATTGCAGATGGTTGGGGGCTATAGTCCCTATCAATAAGTGTTTTGTAGAAATCCTAAAATTCCATCCATTTTGGATGACCGGCCTCCAGCTTGGGAAGGGACTACAATTAGCTCTGCCTTTGCTGAGCAGTTAAATGCATTACACAGCAGTAGAAAAGCTTTTTTGGAAGCAGAAGTCTCTGAAAGAACTCGTAGAGCGTTAAGGCATAATGTACGGTCGTCAAATACCGTTTTTCAGCAAGGAGACATAGTATACTATAAGAGAGACAATTTTAATGATTGGAAAAGCCCAGGGAAGATCATAGGCATAGATGGCAAAACAATTATTTTGCAACATGGCAATCAAACTGCTAGGGTACATTCATCAAGGATAATGGGTACAGATTACACATTTTCAAATTTAGACAGAGCAAACAGACATGACGAGAAACCAGGGTCATCTGGTATGTACCTGTTACAGAACTATGAGGACCAGTTATCTGATATAGACAGGGTTTCTGTGGAGGAACACACTTCTGATGAATTAGAACAGGCCATTTTTCCGAAAGGGCAACTGCCAAACGTTGGGACAAAAGTGACATACTTGCCTGAAGGGTCAAGTCAATGGAAGGATGCAACTGTTATTAGTAGAGCAGGGAAGGCCACTGGAAAGTTGTAATGAACTCCAATTGGCTTTATTGGTTGGCCAATTGGAGTATGAGCTCCCTCAATGATAGCTCATTGAGGGGGCCCATATAATCACCTGTGTAGGCTTTGTGAGCAGTCTTAAGTTGACTGGACTGCTAACAGCACTGTTTGTAGCTGCTCCTGTAATATCGTTATTGTAAATAAATATTGGTGTGGTGACGGAACTCCTGCCGCCCGTGGATTACTACAAAAGTATAAACATTGGTTGAATGTACAGCATTCAGGGGAGGGAGTTAAGACAATGGGTTGGGAACACAAAGTTCAAAAGTGGAGAGCACAGAAACGCAGTGCCAGTTCAGATAGTACATCAGATAGTGAACAGGTCCTCAGGAAAAGGTCGAGAACTATTTAGTTGGAGTGAATTTGGGATATACACGGAAGTACCGGATAGAGGAAAAAGAGTTCTATCCCACAGAAGGATTTGCACGGAAAAGGTTCTTCCGGATGGAACTTATAAGGAAAAGGCCAGACTCGTGGCAAGAGGTTTTGAAGAAAACTTAGAAGATCAGGATTTAAGGTAGATTCACCTATGTCAGGAAAGGTTATTTAAAAGATCTTCTTGGCTCTATTAGCCACAAAGGCATGGGAATGCAAATCTATAGATATAAAAGTTGACTTTTTGCAGGGGCATCAGCTCCAGAGAGACATTTTTCTCCGTCCTCCTAAAGAGGCAGCTAACACAGAAGGGGTACTCTGGAAGGTGAACAAATGTGTATATGGATTAAATGATGAGTCCAGAGCCTGGTACTTTTCGTTAAGGTCCGTTTTGTTAAAGTTAGGGCAGCACGGTGGCCTAGGGGTTAGCACAGCTGCCTCACGGTGCTGAGGTCCCAGATTCGATCCGGCTCTGGGTCACTGTCCATGTGGAGTTTGCACATTCTCCCCGTGTCTGCATGGGTTTCGCCCCCACAACCCAAAAATGTGCAGAGTAGGTGGATTGGCCACACTAAATGCCCCTTAATTGGAAAAAATAATTGGGTAATCTAAATTACAAAAAAAAAAGTTTTGTTAAAGTTAGGCTGTTGCCAGTTGAAAGCAGATCCAGCAATGTTTTACTGGCACTATAAAGGAAATCTTTCTGGCACCTTTGATGCATGTCGATGATTTTTTGTGGGGTGGGACTAGTGATTTGGAAACTATTGTAATCTCTGGTTTGAGGAAAGAATTCAGGGTTGGAAGTCAGGCTTCCGGTGCATTTAAATATATTGGACTGAAAATCGGACAGACTAAGTTAGGGGCAACTTTACGTCAGCAATCTTATTTGGAAAGCATCAGCCCAATAGCAATTAGTGGTGGCCTGGTTTCAGAAAAAGACGCAATGGTTTCAAAGGTGGAAAAAGAGCAACAGCAAAGTTTAATTGGGCAGCTGAATTGGTCAGGTAGACAGACTAGACCGGACGTGAGTTTTGATGTCTTAGAGTTGAGTACAAAAATGAATGATCCCAAAGTGGAAGACATAATAAGAGCAAATAAAGCATTGGCCAAACTAAAAATGCAGGAGTGTGTTTTGAGGTTCCCGGTTTTAGGTGGCCTTAGGCACTTGAAACTCATAGTTTATAGTGATGCGTCCTATGCAAATTTATGTGATGCAGTTTCAAACGCAGGAGTTTTTATAATTTTCCTTTTGGGGAACAATGGTAAATGTTGCCCTCTTGTGTGGGAAACAAAGAAAATAATGAGAGTGGTCAAAAGCACTTTGGCTGCTGAGACATTAAGTGTTGTAGAGGCGGTCTTTATGGCTTTTTATATATCTCAGATATTGACAGAGATTGGGGGATTTGGGTAATATAACTATTGAATGTCACATTGAAAATAAATCCCTGTGGGAAAATGTGCACTCTACAAAAAGTGTAAATGAAGAAAGGTTAAGAACCAACATGTCAAGTTTGAAGCAGATGTTGGACTGAGGGGAAATAGCAAAAATTAAATGGGTCGACAGTAGCTATCAATTGTCAGACTGTTTTACAAAAAGAGGGGATAGTTCACAGAAACTTTTGGATGTTGTTAATGAAGGGCGTTTGTTTCTGTGACTTTTTTCTGTTCCAGAAAAAAAAGAAAGGGGGAAATTGCGTGTGTGTTTTTGAGTTTCTTGAAATTTTGTTTTCACCTAATTATTTTTTTTTCTCCAAGCAAGGGGAGACTTAAGTAATGGGTTAAGAGACATTCCAATTAGTTGTCTCATTTATGTTAAGTATCCAATAATTGACACTGATATGTAAAGGGGCTTCAGGAGGCCTTGTATCAGGTGTTGTGATGACAGAGTTTTGTGCAGAGTCTGTTAAAGTGAAATAAAGGTGTTTATGGAAAAGGAGCAAAACCTTTGACTCTTTAAACAACAGCAGCTAAATGTCTAACAGGCTAGATTGGAAGCTCGGTTTAGCACAGGGCTAAAGAGCTGGCTTTTAAAGCAGACCAAGGCAGGCTAGCAGCACGGTTCAATTCCCGTACCAGCCTCCCTGAACAGGTGCCCAAATTTTGCGACTAGGGGCTTTTCACAGTAACTTCATTTGAAGCCTACTTGTGACAATAAGCGATTTTCATTTCATTTCATTTTCCACCACTGGATAACATGCCTGCTTATCAATGCCAGATCATCCTGAGCCATTTTACTGGATGACGTGGTCAAGATAGAGGTGCCCTTTCTCTTCCTTACCTACAAAAACAGACTGCAGCAGCTACTGGCCAGATGGCATCTTATTGGCCTTCCAGTTCTGAGAGCCCACCATACTTAATAGGACTGTTAGAGTGCCCTCTGACCATTAATTGGCCAGTCAAGGCAAAATCTGTTGGAAGACTATTCCCAACATAGTACAGAGTTGGGACTTGCATTTTATGCTGACCAAAATGCAAAATCCTGACCCAGTTGTGCGAAGCTCTGCTTGGGAACCTAAATGCATGAATGTTACTGACACAATATCTGAGATATCATAAGCAGAAAAGGGGCGGCACAGTGGCACAGTGATTAGAACTGCTGCCTCACAGCGCCAGCCTTGGGTGACAGTCTGTATGGAGTTTATACTTTCTCCCCGTGTCTGCATGGGTTTCCTCCGGGTGCTCCGGTTTCCTCCCACAGTCCAAAGACGTGCAGGTGAGGTGGATTGGCCATGCTAAATTGTCCCTTTGTGTCCAAATGGTGAGATGGGGTTACTGGGTTACCAGGATAGGTTGGATTCTCTTTCAGTGTCAGTCCAGACTTGATGGGCTGAATAGCTTCCTTAAGCACTGTAGTAATCGTATGATTCTATGAAAACCAACTTTACATTGAGAAATCCCAAATTTGGATCTCATTTACGGGTAGGACACCCGCTTTCCCTGCCTCCTGGAATACTCCAGCCCTCTCAGCTGGGAGCCGCTGATGCGACTCAGTGCAAGTTCTAACAAACCAGGACCAGGTGGCTTGTACTCCAAGGGGTGGCAAGAATTGTCTTCAGGATGCAGAGGTGGTCCTATATGGAAGGTGAGGGTCAGAGCGGCTGATGCTGGGCTGGAGGGGCTCAGGTTGGGGGGCTTTCCTGGGATGGGGGTGTTTGGTTTCACTTCCCATCTGCGACCTTAAACCCTTTGAACTGCCAGCATGCCAACTTCAAAGATCTGTGAGATGAAGGTATTTCCTTTAATGTGGCGGAAGCCTTTGAAGTGTTTTTTCAGTCAATTTCACTGCATTTTGAAGTATCAAAGGCTCTCTGCAAGCTTAGAAGCCTAAAAAGCTTTCAGCTGCATTGTTAACATTAATTTCACAACCAATGCCTTTTACACTCCTTTTGACTGACAGGTCCAGGCTTTTACAAAGGTACGATTACTGTTGTTTATTTATATAGCTCTACAAGGGTCCATTAACTCTGAGGAAGGGCTGCTTTACTCACAGTTTTTTAAAAGAGGCTGTTTTTTTCTTCGCAAGAACATTCACCTTGCCACCCCACAGAGTGTAAAGTGCCAGATTGGCACAGCCAAGGAGCGGAGCCTGAAGAGGGAATCGGGAGGGACTGAAGGGGAGACTGGGGGATGGGGGTAATGAGGGGGGTTCAAGGGGGAGATGAGGGGGCCTTTTCCACCAATTAGGGTGGGGTGTGACTTTCTAGCGATCCGGGGGGAGAGCTGCGGCAGTGCTTTGATATTGGGGTGCCCTTTAAAAACAGCCCCCTGATCATTGAGGAGCAGGACCTGTCAGAGAGATTAGGTCCCACCCATCTCAGGTCCTGCAAAAGCTCTAATGCTCTTTAAAGAATTTACCATGTGCCATAGATTGGCATGAAAACCCCAATCTTGGTTAAAATAAATTTTAAGTGCCATTGCATGGCAGGTCAGACTCACTCCTAGTGCCAGCGGGATTCACTCTGGCCTTCATTCGGGAGAATCACGCCCTGTCCCTGGAGAATACGATGAAACCCTGCGGGGTTGATGCTGTTTGTGTTGGGTAATCAAAGAGAGTTCAAGAGAAGCCCTGAATATCAAATAAGGCAGCTGAAGGTTGCTGACTTTGTGCTGCAGGATATTGAACAGACATAACATTTTGGAACAGTAGTGTTCTGCTCAGCATGGCTGAAGAGCTGATATTGTGCTCGTACGTTGGTGTGGCAGAGTAGACTCAGGAGTATGGGACATGGAACCTTGGGAGAAAAGACTGAAACCTGATGAGGTGGGCCATTGTTAATGCCCTCCAAATTGGAGATTTTGGAGAGAGAATGCCAAGGCAAGATCTTTGAAGGTGAAGGGTGGAAACCCTTGTGAGAGACACAGAATTTCAATTAGATTGGTCGACTCACATTATTTACTGATGTCTGGGTGGGTTGGTGAGAAGTCCATGGAATCTGTCTTGGTTGCATTTGGTACTTATTGTGCTGTGAGATGTGTTCAATCACATTTTGCTTCAATTCCTACACATCTCATAGTAACGCTGAATGTTTGAGTATAAGATAGATATTGTAAATTGTTTTATCGCTCTGACTTTGTATGGTAAAGTATGTTTTTGTTTGTTCAAAACCCGTGGAGTCTTGTGGTTTTATAAGCAAGTGTCTTGAATTTCAAAGTTTGCCCACTTTAAACAAAATATTACTGAGTCTACCCAGATCTCACCAACAACTTGAGGGTCTGGTCAAGGATCATAACTGTTATGGGCCAGGGTTTAGAGAACACCAAAGTGTATCATGGAGTTCACCTGACCCACAACTTTGAATGGATTGTGGTTATGGGGAGCACAAGAGCCTACTTTACAGGTGTGATGCAACCGAGATCTAAACTACTTTTAAAATAAAACCATGTTTATTTATGAATCCAGTTAGCACCTTAAAACCCACAGTAAACATCTGAACAACTATCAACACCAATAATCCACACGGATACAATATTCTATAAGTAACCCATCGTAACTTTCCTAACAACATCAATAAGACAAAAAGAACCATTTTACAGAAAGACAGCAGGTTTAAATTCTCTACAGAAACAGGTATTATTTTGAAATCCTCAAATGATCTGGAGATAGTCTTAAGATTGCAGAGAGAGATCAATATACAGCTGTTTGCTTTGCCTGCAGCTATCCAGCTCTGAAAGCGAAACAAAAACACACTGTAGCTGCCTGTTCAAAAACAGAAGTGAAAGACAGACAGCCCAGCTCTACCCACACTCTGACATTACTGCAGCTATTTATTAAAGGTACATCTACTACAGTTATTTTATAAACATCCATTTCTTAAAGGTACTCTCAAACAAAGTATGAATAATATTGGCCCAAAATTCAGTGTGATAGGACAATGAATGGAAGCTGTTGTTATTTAGATTGTACTTGTCTGTTTAATGGTGACAATAGTTGGTGCTGAAAGTGCGAGATGGAAATAGTGCAGTACCTTCCACAGGGCATCTGGGACCTGAATGAATGGGACAAGCAACTTTATACCTCCTTAACTAATTGGATGGAAGTATTGGGAACCTACCTCACAAGCACGAAGCAGGAATATAAATTAAAGTGGGAGAATTCAATGTCAAATCAGGTATAGTTGGAGAAATTACATAAGGGAAAGCAAGATTTAATTTAGTGAGTGACAAAGGAATATTAACATTTTAAAGTTTTTATTAATCTCCAACAATTAAAACCTGAAGGAATGAGACACCACACTTGTAATAGTTAACAGTCTGTGTCATGGAGGCTGCCTTTTGGTGGTTACATCTAACAAAGTTAAAAGGCTATTGAGACTGAAATAGCCAAGACTTCTGTGGCATCATTGAAACTGGTGCGGCGGAGATGGAGAAACTGGGAAAATGTTTGCGGTTTTATGAATTTCAGTGTTTTCTTTCAATAGTGAATACAACAACTAGCACTTCAAACTTTATTTTATTTCATTTCATCATGGTTCCAGAAGTCTGCCCAGGGTAGATATTAAGTGAGATGGCATGGAATGTGTAAAGGCGAAGGGTGAGGAGGTCATGAGTTGGCCCAAGGGAAAGAATTGCTTGATTGGCAACTTCCTCACTTAGATCTATTTCTCAGTTTCTCAATGTTTATTTATTCACGATAAAGTGATGTCAAGTGCTCGCAGTTTCTGTGATTTAATATTTTTAAGTGCTGGCTGATGAACACTTTTGTAGGGCGATAGAAGATAGGATTTTTTTGTGAAAAAGTTATGAATGAATGACATTTTTAACAACGTTTTCACACTTGACATCATTACTATAGGGTTCATTGGTTCTGTGCAGAGTGTACACTGGGTAAATTGGTAGTTAAGTGCCATAGGTTGGCATGGACAGTATGAGTGGCCTGTGGTCATTGGGGTATGTGGAGGTTATGAGAGACCATTAAAGATGGCTGGAGAGGCCTGAGGTGGCATGAGTTGGCATGAGGAGGGCTCGGGGAATGTGTGGGTGGGTTGAGATGCTGTGAGGGGTGAGGTCTAGAGGTCTGTTCTTTGGTTTTCTTTTTGTAACTGGGACAAAATCCCAGAGCACCGAGCTGGCCTTTTAAACAACCTACCTCCACACCCAGCAACCCCTGTGGCTGCTTGCAAACTATTTCCGGGTCCAGTTAGCAGCACCTCTCCCCCGCCCTCACCCCGGAATACAATCCCAGCTTTGAAGATGCTTTCTCCTGAGGCGGGGACAGCAAGCCAGGAAAATTCCCAACTTCTACTACCTGACTCTAGGATGAAAACACAATCCATTAACTCTGCTTCTCTCTCCACAGATTAAGCACTGTTGCTTCATGGCACCAGGGTCACAGATTCGATTTCCGGCTTGGGTCACTGTCTGTGCGGAGTCTGCACGTTCTCCCCGTGTATGCGTGGGTTTCCTCCAATTGCTCCGGTTTCCTCGCACAAGTCACAAAAGATGTGCTTGTTAGGTGAACTGGACATTCCGAATTCTCCTTCAGTGTAACGAACAGGCGCCAGAGTGTGGCAACTTGGGGATTGTCACAGTAACTTCATTGCAGTGTTAATGTAAGCCTACTTGTGACAATAATAAAGATTATTTTTATTAGATGCTGCCTGACATGCTATCATTTCCAGCCTTTTCAGTGTTTATTTCAATTTATATTATGTCTTTTGAAATAAATCATCTTCCTTTTTTTTAAATTTAGAGTACCCAATTTGTTTTTTCCAATTAAGGGTCAATTTAACGTGGCCAATCCACCTACCCTGCATATCTTTAGGTTGTGGGGGTGAAACCCACGCAAACACGAGGAGAATGTGAAAACTCCACATGGACAGTGACCCAGAGCCGGGATCGAACCTGGGACCTCGGCGCCGTGAGGCAGCAGTGCTAACCACTGTGCCACAGTGCTGCCCCAAGAAAGAATTTTTCATACTTATTTTCCCTTTTTACTGCAGGGAGTGGCTACATATCAATAAATACCGTGGAACAAATTGATGAGGCTACAAAGCAATTTGCATAAGCTGATCTGTTTTTAGAGGTTTCTCCCAGGTTAGTTTTGGTAATGATTCCAGTGTACTTTGCAACTGTTTGTTTGCTTATTAAAAATGCAATTCAAGCAAGCGATCTTAAATTGAGTAACAGCCAAGTCTGCTTTGTGACCACTGCTTGCATTTTGTTGTAAATATTCTATAAGCAGATATCTTGGATTCCCAGTTCAGTATATGTTTTGTACGTCTGTCCCCAACATCCTGGATAGCTCAGTGGGCCAGAAAAGTTTAAGCTTCACGTCGTGACCAGTGCTGTTTGATTTGAGCAAGAAAGGAGATGCAGGTATTGAATTATCAACGTCTCAAGTTAACAAGGGATAAGGTAAGCTAAGGTTCCATGGAACACTTGTGTTTCCGCACATTAAATGGGAACAGTGATCCAATTTACCTCCTGATGATCAAATAGCCTGCCGAGTGACACTGCCTTTAGCAGCTTTTATATTGCAAATCCCATGCATGTGCCATCAGCTCTTAAACAGTGGGTCAGTTGCAGCCAGCAGCAGCCCTAAAATAAACATGGCAGATTTGTTAAGGCTGTCAATATTACTCAGCCCATTCTAGAAGCAGCATTGGACTCACACAATCGAGAATAACCACTTGGATGAGTAAGCAGAGTCCTGTCACCTCCTGTGTGTCCATGTCTTTGATTAAATCAATGTATGCAGAACTTGGGGCATTTTTGGAGGCAGGAGAGAAAACTTGAAAAGACAAAGATTATGACGATCAAACTTTCCCAAATCTGTATACAATGATAGAATTTTCTTCTGCTTAAAATGAAATTTAGCACTTCAAATCTCTGCAATGGTTAAAGTGTGAAGTGACGACGGTGAAGTTGATTTGTGCTGTAAATAAATATGTGGGTCCCTAACTGAGAAAAGGTCATGTTTGTAATTACAAATACTGAAGTAAAGGCTCAATATGTCATGCCTAATTGAATACGTTTTAATGCTGCATCATGAATATTTGATAGTAAGTCTTAAGAAAGTTTGATGTATAACACATGAGAAATGTCAGCCCCTTTTGAAAACCAGCAACCTTTAATAAACAAGTTAGACTTATCACCTGATCTCTGTAATTGAACTACACAAATTGTAGTGTTTGCCACTGCAATAATAACACAAGGGTCTGTAACTGTAAAGAAAATGGAGCCTTGAAAAGAGTAACCACTCTCAACAAGTGTTAGCAAGAGTAACAAGTGACAGGAACATAAAAATATGAATTTGTAGCCAACACAGCAAAAAACAAAATTAAAATAGTTTATTAGCTTCCAGATTGTGAATCTAATTCTTACTTATCCAGCTTGTACAGACTGTTGGATATTTGCTATTTGACTTCATTACAAATGAAGAAGTTAATTAAATCAATTTTTACAGTCATAAGCAATTTTAACACTTTGCATTGAACCATAATTGGATGAGTTTGTAGCTTGCCCAGAATAAAGAGTTTCAGCCAAAAGCTAATGAAGAACTTAACCTCACAACAGTACATAATGTAACTAAGGCTGCAGCTTAATTGGTAATGCTCTGAATTTCAGGTTGCATGATTTCTTATCAAAGATGTATTAATAATAACAATTATCTTTATTATTGTCACAAGTAGGCTTACATTAACACTGCAATGAAATTACTGTTAAAATCCCCCAGTCACCACACCCTGGCACCTGTTTGAGTACACTGAAGGAGATTTCAGACTGTCCAATTCACCTATCAGCGTGTCTTTAGGGACTTGTGGGAGGAAACCGGAGCACCCGGAGGAAACCCACGCAGACATGGGGAGAAGGTGCAGACTCTGCACAGACAGTGACCCAAGCCAGAAATCGAACCCGGGACCCTGTCGCTGTGAAGCAACAGTGCTAAACACTGTGTTACCGTGCCACGTATTCTGAATGAGAAAGCATTAAATTATTATTAATTCTCAATAGTCGGACTTATTGTTAAAACAATACATTTTACTAGTTACACAGGAGAAACACATTTGCTATCCCTCTTTTTACTATCCCTACATGGCTGTCATGTTAATCAGTTGAAAGGATCCTGTGAATGACTTCTGCATGACCATATCTAACTTCTCTCTACAGTATGATTCAGAACTCTGCTGTTTATACAGTACATATATCACAGAACTGCTCAAGTCCCAGAGGCAACTGTGCTCCGTTTATTTTGCAGGGCATATGTGACAACCTGAAACTGCTGTTATGGGCCAGGCTTTAGAGAACACCAAAACATATCATGGAGTTCACCTGAACCACAACTTTCATAAACCCACAGTAAACATCTTACCAGCATGATAACCCCCCCCCCCCCAAAAGATACAGTACTCTATAGGTAACCCTTAGTAACTTTCCTAACAACATCCATAAGCCAAAACACTTTTTAACAAAGACAGTAGGTTTGAATTCTCTACAGAGAACAGTTATCACTTTTAAATTATCAAGTCATCTAAACACCTTGTTTAACATACAGAAGGAGAAAAGCTCTTACTTGAAAAGTTTTGCTGATTTCTTTTGAGGAAGTGATATCCAACTGGAGATTGGAGAACCGTATGATATGGACTGACAGCAGGAAACCTCTTCTTTCAAAGAGTGGCCAACATAAAGTAGCATGTGTGTAAAATATCTGAAGCAAATTGAAACCTTGGATCATTAAAAAAAAAGTGAATGTTACAATAGAATCAAAGTTGGGTTCTGCCCGGATGGATGAATTAAGATGGACCAAATGGCTCTCTTAATCTGTGACTACACTGTAATTTATTTTGTAATTCTAAGACCAAGCGTAGATCGGTACTCAAGGTAAGGTCACCATATTGAAATGCTCTCATTTATTTTTGTCAGAAAAATACATTTGGAATGAATATTTTGCATACTTTCTAAAAATAAAATTGATTTCTTGAAGAATTGTATGGTAAACATTTAATTTTTTAAAAAGTATTTTGTTCAGTGAGAGTCTATAGTGCTTAATTTCCAAGCAATACTACTTATTAGCGAACTGCCTTAAAGCAAAACATTCAATCATATTATTTAAAACACAAATGAATATTGCCTGGACACACTATGCAATTTGTTGTATTAAATTAACTAATATAATTTAGTGGAATATTAGTGAATTCAATAACCATTCATACCACAGAACTGTAAGTACACCCTGGCTGAATCTTACAGCCTTTCCTGTTGGCAGGATTTTCCAGTCCAATTGACGTCGATGGACTTTTGAACAGCTCACTACATCTTACAGCTAGCCCCAATACAAGAGGGCCATACAATTCTGCACCATGATATAAGTTACTTTGTGGAATAAGCCTGCTTTAAGTCAAAAGTGTGCACTATTTGTGTTTCATGGGTGAATAACTTCATGATTACCGTGAAACATTGCAAAATTACTCCGTTGCTTGGCATTCTAATGCTAAATGATGATATTAGTGTTGTTTATCTTGCTAATAGCAATATAATTGCCACTTAACGCTCAAATGATATTCCAATCCTCTTATTGCATTGTAATAAAACAATGGCTGCAGCTTGCTTTATTTCATGGCCACTGTATCAACAACACAAGTAAGGAACCACTGGTTGTGCTGTGGACAGAACAGCAGTAAATTCAGTGCACTGCTAATACTGCCTTTGGATGAATAGGACCAGAAGGGACAAGTGAAGATAGCATAAGAGTTGATAAAGACATCTGATCATATCCCACCAGCTTCCATCTGTCAAGTGTGCTGTTCCACGGAGATGGTCAACTTTTGAACGCTTCACTAAAGGCATTCCAGAGGTTCCTCAAGATTTCGCTTTTTGAAAACAGACAAATTCTGAACTCCTCTAGCCCTGGGTCTAGCGCTAATAATAATAACCTCCGGGTGCTCCGGTTTCCTCCCACAGTCCAAAGAAGTGCAGGTGAATTGGCCATGCTAAATTGCTCTTAGTGTCCAAAAAGGTTGGGTGGGATTCCTGGGTTATGGGAATAGGGTGGAGATATGGGCTTGGGTAGGGTACTCTTTGCAAGGGCTGGTACAGACTAGATGGGCCAAATGGCCTCCTTCTGCACTATAAATTCTTTGATTCTCTGAATAGCTCTATTGTTTTCAATATCTTGCAGAAAGTATGCATTTTCATGACTGTAAACTGTATAAAAGCAGTGAACCTCAATAACAAACAATTTTACTTGCACACAGTTAACATTAATGAACTGTTTACATCCAGACTTCCTTTCGGCACTTTAGTTCCATCTTCAGCTAGTGGAGTGAAATGTTTCTTGAGTTGAAATGCATCATCTTGGATATTCTGAACTACAAGATTGATTTGCACTAAATTGGGCAGGATTCTAGATCTTGAAGGTCTCTGGAATCAAGCTTTATATGCAATACAAAAATATTAAAGTTAACATTTATAACTTGTGCAACAGAATATAATTTTATAATTAAATGTTCCATCAAGTGTGGATACAAAATTTAAAAACTTTGGTTTTTCATAGAATACAAGATCCTAAAGATAATCTCTGAATACTGATGTCTGTTAAATTTCACAACATGCAACTTCAAAAATATAACTTTCGTTGTATGGATTTTTAATGATTCAAAAAATCGAAATGCAGTGTTTTGTTTTTGTTTGCGAATTTTAAGTTTGGGAATTTGGGAATCGTACTGAACTTTATAATAATAATAGTAATCTTTGAGTGTCACAATTAGGCTTACATTAACACTGCAATAAAGTTACGGTGAAAAGCCCCTAGTCGCCACATTCTGGCACCTGTTCGGGTACACGGAGGAAGAGTTCAGAATGTCCAAATGACCTAACAGCACATCTTTCGGGACTTGTGGGACGAAACCGGAGCACCTGGAGGAAACCAACGTAGACACGGGGAGAATGTGCAGACTCCGCACAGACAGTGACCCAAGCCGGGAATCGAACCAGGGACCAAGGTTAAGGGGGGGGGTTGTTGGGTTAGGAGTATAGGGTGGATACGTGGGTTTGAGTAGGGTGATCATGGCTCGGCACAACATCGAGGGCCGAAGGGCCTGTTCTGTGCTGTACTGTTCTATGTCTATGACCCTGGAGCTGTGAATCAACAGTGCTACCCACTGTGCTACCGTGCTGCCCCTAGGCAGGCATTATCTCGATCCTCAAAAAACAGAACTGTAATTATACACTTCGGAGTTGGATTCTCTGTGACAAGTTGTATCTGGCATAATTTGCTGTGTCCCTAGCAACAAATTAACATTGCCTAGCTAATGAGAGTGCTTTTAACATGTAGAGGAAGTTTACAGCTGATTTTTGCTAAGTGGATTTTTGACCTCCTGGAGCACTAGCTGTAAATATTTAATATTTTCCGTGCGAGCGATCATTTTAATCCCGATATTAATGAGCTAAGAGTGAAGCAGAACTTGCATTTGTAATGTAAATGTCGCTGAGTAGGCTGAGCTGGCTATGTAAAGAAGCCACACGTGTTTTGTGTGCACATTTCATTAGTCAAAAGCAATTTGACCTAATTAGTGCCTGAAGCAGTTCCCCTTACTTCACCAGATTTAAAAGGAACACTAAATCCAAAGAAATGCAATAATTCCACTGACTGCCAGCTGCTTATCCCAAATTGTTTTCCTGGTATTTTAAATTAAGTTCATTATTCTACAATGCCTCCTATACTGAAAAGCTATTTCCTGATCTGATTCTAAGTTTACATCACTAGCCCAAATATTTTAACATATTTTACAGCACATTCCTTTCCCTTCTGTGTTGGAGTGCAATTTCAAAGGTGTTGTCAGCGGTCTGGCACTTCTCAGACAACTGTGAACCAGGATAGTAAATTCAATTTGACTATTCAACAGTGAAAGACATCACAGCCAAGTCAGATTCACCTAACATCCACACACAACTCAGAGGCCAATCAAAAGCCAGGAGTCTGTCATCCACCAATCTCCACTCCATCCCTAGTCTAAGGGAATTAGGATAAGTTTTGTTAAAGTATTTTGGGATAATGTGTAAATACGTATGGTCCTTATTTTACAGTAATATGAGCCCAGATCTTCCGTTCGCGGAGGATCATACTCCGGAGGTAACTGGAAAGTGCACAGGACGACCCCTCAGAATCTCCCAGGCAAGACTGCACGGGAGTTTCATGGGAAGTTTCAACTTCCAGTGGTTAATTCTCCTACGTCTAGCACAGTCTGCAACTCTGACTTAAAGTCGGAGCCTTTGGATGGTTCCAGTTCTCATAGCAGCATAAATCCTCAGTAAATATACTACTTACCCCAGATTCCAGGCTCCCCACAGGGCCTTCCCTCAACCTGTGACAAACATAGAACATAGAACATAGAACACTACAGCGCAGTACGGGCCCTTCGGCCCTCGATGTTGCGCCGACCTGTGAAACCATCTGAAGCCTATCTGACCTACACTATTCCATTTTCATCCATATGTCTATCCAGTGACCACTTAAATGCCCTTAAAGTTGGCGAGTCTACTACTGTTGCAGGCAGGGCGTTCCACACCCCTACTACTCTCTGAGTAAAGAAACTGCCTCTGACATCTGTCCTATATCTCTCACCCCTCAATTTAAAGCTATGTCCCCTCGTGTTGGTCATCACCATCCGAGGAAAAAGACTCTCACTGTCCACCCTATCTAACCCTCTGACTATCTTATATGTCTCTATTAAGTCACCTCTCAGCCTTCTCCTCTCTAACGAAAACAACCTCAATTCCCTGAGCCTTTCCTCGTAAGACCTTCCCTCCATACCAGGCAACATCCTAGTAAATCTCCTCTGAACCCTTTCCAAAGCTTCCACATCCTTCCTAAAATGTGGTGACCAGAACTGCACGCAGTACTCCAGGTGTGGCCGCACCAGAGTTATGTACAGCTGCAGCATGACCCTGTGGTTCCGAAACTCAATCCCCCTGCTTATAAAGGCTAGCACACCATATGCCTTCTTAACAGCCCTATTAACCTGGGTGGCAACTTTCAAGGATTTATGTACCTGGATGCCGAGATCTCTCTGTTCATCTACACTACCAAGAATCTTGCCATTAGCCCAGTACTCTGCATTCCTGTTACTCCTTCCAAAGTGAACCACCTCACACTTTTCCGCATTAAACTCCATCTGCCACCTCTCAGCCCAGCTCTGCAGCTTATCTATGTCCCTCTGTATCCTATAACATCCTTCAGCACTATCCACAACTCCACCGACCTTCATGTCATCTGCAAATTTACTAACCCATCCTTCTACACCCTCTTCCAGGTCATTTATAAAAATGACAAACAGCAGTGGCCCCAAAACAGATCCTTGAGGTACACCACTAGTAACTGAACTCCAGGATGAACATTTGCCATCAACCACCACCCTCTGTCTTCTTTCAGCTAGCCAATTACTGATCCAAACCGCTAAATCACCTTCAATTCCATACTTCCTTATTTTCTGCAATAGCCTACCGTGGGGAACCTTATCAAACGCCTTACTGAAATCCATATACACCACATCAACAGCTTTACCCTGATCCACCTGTTTGGTCACCTTCTCAAAAAACTCAATAAGGTTTGTGAGACATGACCTACCCTTCACAAAACCGTGTTGAGTATCGCTAATCAACTTGTTCTTTTCAAGATGATTATAAACCCTATCTCTTATAACCTTTTCCAACATTTTACCCACAACCGAAGTAAGGCTCACAGGTCTATAATTACCAGGGTTGTCTCTACTCCCCTTCTTGAACAAGGGGACAACATTTGCTATCCTCCAGTCTTCCGGCACTATTCCTGTCGACAAAGACGACATAAATATCAAGGACAAAGGCTCTGCAATCTCCTCCCTGGCTTCCCAGAGAATCCTAGGATAAATCCCATCTGGCCCAGGGGACTTATCTATTTTGACATTTTCTAAAATTGCTAACACCTCCTCCTTTTGAACCTCAATTCCATCTAGCCTGGTCGACTGAACCTGAGTGTTCTCCTCGACAACATTGTCTTTCTCCAGTGTAAACACTGACGAAAAATATCCATTTAATGCTTCCCCTATCTCCTCTGATTCCACACACAACTTTCCACTACTATCCTTGATTGGCCCTAATCCTACTCGAGTCATTCTTTTGTTCCTGATATACCTATAGAAAGCCTTAGGGTTTTCCTTGATCCTATCCGCCAACGACTTTTCGTGTCCTCTCCTCGCTCTTCTTAACTCTCCCTTTAGGTCCTTCCTGGCTAACTTGTAACTCTCAAGTGCCCTAACTGAGCCTTCATGTCTCATCCTAACATAAGCCTTCTTCTTCCTCTTGACAAGTGCTTCAACTTCCTTAGATAGCGGGGTCCCCTGCAGCACTGAGAAACACCCTGTGATACGCACTCAAACGGAACTCTGTTTTTTCTGCGTTAAATTGCGCCTTACATTACCCATCATTCATTTTAAGTTGATTTACTGACCACCATTCGACTCTTCACCTTGATAGATGGCCAGTCCCGATAACGTCTGTCTTACAGTAACTCCTTTTCATATTTTTACAATCTTCCGATATTCAACCTTTCTTAATTCTGATGAATTAGGTTATTTTTGGTTTCATGCAAATATTATATACTGAGTGGAGAAAGGAAAGCATTTTGAAATGAAATCAGGGTTATTGTTAAAAATAACAAAATGCTGACAGAGATCAATTAAAGAACAAAAAGTTCTAAAACCCAACTACAAAACTGGAAAATACTAAATTATTAAAAAGGCTCTGAATTTTTAAGAGTTCTATTATCTGAGGATTTGCCTTTAAGCCTGTTTCAGATGGAAGCAATCCTGTCTTAACGACATAGAAAATTGGACTAAATTTCTTTTAGAATATTTAAATGCATATGTGATTCATTTTTAGTAAGATTGCTTTAGTTTGGTTTGAAAAACCTAGGGCGCAATTCTCCGCACTCACGACGGTGCGGAGAATAGCGGGAGTCGTAAATTTTTATGGCCACGCTAGTCCGACGCCCTCCCGCTATTCTCCCCCCCCCCCCCCCCCACGCCCAACTCCCGACACGAATCGCTGCCTCCGTTGTTTTACGGCCAGCAGCGATTCTCAGCTGGCTGATGGGCCGAATTCCAAGCCCTTTATGGCCGTTTTTACGAACGGCAAACACACCTGGTCTGGCCGTTCATAAAAACGGCCGTACAGTCCCGATCTTGGCAACCATGGCACCGATTGGCACGGCAGTACCACGGCCGTGCCAAGGGTGCCATGGGCCCGCGATCGGTGCCCACCGATCGCGGGCAGCGGGTCCGATTCCCGCGCACTCTTTGTTCTTCCACCGCCCCGCTGTATCACTTCGCGGGGCGGCTGAGGGGCATCCCGGTCCGCGCATGCGCGGTTTCCGCGCAAATGCGCGATGACGTCATCCGCGCATGCGCGGGTTGGAGTCTTCCAATCCGCGCATGCACGGCTGACGTCACGTGACGCGTCAGCCGGCGCAAACTCTGGCAAGCAGGTTTAACGAAATTAGTTAAGCCCGTGATGCCGGAGTTCACGGCCGCGGCATACTAGCCCCGACCGGGGACCAGAATCGGTTCCCGGTCGAGGAGGGGGAGGCTGGCGTCAAACCCGCCCGGATTTGACGCCAGCCTTACGATTTCTCCCTGTCTGGGAGAATCGCGCCCCTAAAATTTAAGGCATGAGTTTTTGCACGTGCAATTCCCATTGTGGCCACCACCTCTCAGAGAGGGTCATAATGCGATTTGCTTCGGAGACATCTCAGAATGAGATCTTCCCCACGCTCACTGGTGACATGATAAGGTTCATGCCCAGAAAGGATGTGATCCTGATTTCCATTAATTTCAATATCATTTAATGGCTTTACGCCGTACCTTCCAGCCCCATGTGATGAGTGGAATTTTGTGAAAAAATGGCAAAGTATCAGTTTCTGACTGAAAACTGGTATGTTTCTCTCCAGAAACACAGCCAGGTTCTGCCCAGGGTTATGGGCCAGGGTGTAGAGAACCCCAAAGCGTATCATGGAGTTCACCAGACCCACAACTTTTACTAGATTGTGGTATGTGGAGCACATGGCCCACTCTACAGGTGTGGTACAGCAGAAGTGAAAAATATTTTTTAAAGAAAAACAATGTTTATTTTATGAACTCAAGTTAACCTTTTTAAAACATAGTGAACATCTTAGAAACCATGAATTCAACTACAACCCCCAAAGACTACAACACTAAGTAATCCTTTAAGCTTTCCTTTTAACATCCATACAGCTTAGAAACAAAACCTTTAACAGAAGCACATCATGTTAAAGTCACTACTGAAAACATTTATATTTCTGAATTCACCAAATGATCAAGAGATAGTCGTTTGATGGCAGAGAGAACAGCAGTACACCTGCTTGGTATGGCTTCAGCTCCAACACTAAAAATGAAACTAAAACACACCCTGCAGCAAACAGCCTGAAACAAAAGTAAAAAGCTGACAGACAGCCCAGCTCCACAAACACTCTTACATCACTGCAGTAATATGAGCAGCAAAACATTTCTGAAAGTGACATTCTCATGACACCAGAGCTTTGAACACTTTGCCAGAAAAGGATCGGTGGGTGTGTTTTGGCTCGTCACTCTGACGTGGTGGGGCATGATAGAGCTGCCAAACCTGGCTACATAGCGATCAGGGCACCATCTCTAAAGGGTGCCCCGATCTGACCTCAAAATATACTTCCCCCGCATTCCCCCACAGTCTTGGAGAACGCGCCCCCCCCCCCCCACCCCCCCCACCCCCCCCCACAAGCTTCCCTTACCATAGAAATATTGGAAACAGTCTTCTGCACTGTAGGGATTCTATAAAGAAATTGGTGCAAGGGTTCTCCAGGTTCAACATGCACTCTGTACCAGTTGGACACCTCCTCCCCATCACAGAGGGCTGTGTAATCAGCACTGTTGTGAGATGGTGGGTCAATGTGGTTAATCTGTGTTTCCTTATAGGAAAAATGTTCTTTCCTATTCCTTGAAATTCTTCTTCTTACGGATACCTGGTCAGCTCTCAACAGCGGTTAAGAGGCTGAACCAAAGCCGTAACTTTTTTTAAGTTTTAAGACGGCGCAGAAAGATCAAGTCATTTCAGGAGTGATAATATAATAAATAGTGCTTGGTTATTTTACAAACAAACTTTATTAAGAGAAAAGAAAACAATATTTCAACTTTTAAGCTTCAACCATAACAATGACATATTACATATAGTTCCTTAACCTTAACACACTAATTCCCTTTAAACAACACTGTAACAGAACATGCAGCTCTCATGCCTCTTTCACAGGCAGACAAAGGCAATACTTGCATTTATGAAGCAATTTTTCTTTTGGTAGGGACATTCGTTCTGAACCCTGTTTCCAGAGTCTGCCTCGGTAGCAATTTTATGACCTCTGTCGATTTGCAAAGCATTCTCCTGTACCTGTTCAAAACAGCATTCCTTCTCTATCTCTCTCTCCCTAAGCGCTGCCCAGCTCCTCACACAAAAGAACAGAGCCAAGCCATTCATATGCAACTAACGTCCCATTGACGGACAAAGAGAACATCAGAATTTGTAACATGGTAATAGCTGGTCAGACAGGAATGTCCCAAATGACAATGGATCTCGAGTGACTCATCCTTGCTGAACCGGGCCATCCCACGTATTCCCACTAAAGATTTAAAGTATGAATGGAACAATATAACTCATGCCAAATGTGGGCGTATCCTTTTGAATCTGTGCTGACAAGTTTTTTTTCTCAGTCTGTTTAACCCCTAAATTAACTGCTACATTGGTGTCTCATTTCTGGATCCAATTTCCTAATATCTCCCTTATGTGACATTCTGCTCTTGAATTTGAGTTAATGCAGCTCAAATCTAAGACCATAGATCACAAGAAATATGGACAGGAGTAGGCCATTCAGCCCATCAAGCCTGCTCCTCCATTTAATAAAATCATGGCTAATCTATCACTCTCTAACTCCATTTTCCGGCCTTATCTTCAGATCCCTTAATTCCCCTGGAATCACACCTTAAAGTAACTCTTAAATGTTTCCATTATGTGTGGCAATCTAAAATGGCTGCCCGCAAAGGATAATGGAAATTGTGGTCAGGTTGGGACATAGCCTCTGTGTATTGTGCTGAGGAAACCAGACCTGTACAGAAACTCACACCTGCTAAAGGTCAATCACCGATTTCCCCAGGACAATGGGACACAGATTGAAACTTAGCAGCAGTAGCAGACTAGGAGGCGTCTATTTACCTTATTTGGAAGCGCATACGTGCCTTGGGCAATTGCAGCTATGATCCGCCCAGCCATCGAGGTACCCGCCCCTAATTGGCCAGAATCGATTAGGGTGATCAAAATCCCATCGATCCATTGGATCCCGAGTTCGGACCGCTCAAAAGAGCACGAAAGATCGGGGAATAAGCAGAACTGTGCAACCAATATTCGGTCTTTTTTGAGGACCGGCCTTAGAACAGTACAGCACAGAACAGGCCCTTCGGCCCTCGATGTTGTGCCGAGCAATGATCACCCTACTTAAACCCACGTAACCCGTATGCCCGTAACCCAACAATCCCCCCCATTAACCTTACACTACGGGCAATTTAGCATGGCCAATCCACCTAACCTGCACATCTTTGGACTGTGGGAGGAAACCGGAGCACCCGGAGGAAACCCACGCACACACGGGGAGGACGTGCAGATTCCACACAGACAGTGACCCAGCCGGGAATCGAACCTGGGACCCTGGAGCTGTGAAGCATTGATGCTAACCACCATGCTACCGTGAGGCCCCAAGGTGAGGCTGCAATTGGTGAGGCCTCTGCCTCACCAATTGCAGCACATTGACCAGCCAAGTTCAAGAGACAAATCTGATGACTTCCAGCCGCCACACGTAAGGATCCAGATAAAGGCCTCATCTAACCTGCACAGAGTTGGTCATTTGAAAGTTAAGTAAAGGTCATTTCAGCTGTTAGATACAGTTCAATGTGAAGCAGTGTGTAGATTATTACGCATAGGCCAAGCCTGTGTTTAATAATAAAGTATAATTGAACTCATATACTGATGGTGTGGTCATTTGTTCAATACAAGGAATGTATTCGCGTCTTATGGTTCTGATAAAAGAACAACACTCACAAACTCCATTTTCCTGCCTTATCTTCAGATCCCTTAATTCCCCTGGAATCACACCTTACAGTTAACCTTAAATATTTCTGTTATGTAGCTGGGAATATATTCTTGCTGGTTCTGCATCGCGTGATGTGTAGTGACATCAGCGTAGTGTTGCATGGGCTTTGGGAAAATCAACATCTTGATTGTATTGAGCAACACCCTTAACATCTCATCATATGTTGCAAGAATCTAGAGTGAAGGCACTGTTTTGTTATGATGTAGCATAAGCTGCTTCCTTGATGTGCACTCTGACAAAGGAAGGTTCAGACTTGGAGATAGCTTTAACACATGTATTAAACTGTCAATGATTTTCCTACTTGGATTCGACTCTCCTGTTAATTCTGCTATAACTACTCAGACTGACGAAACAGTCTGCTGCAATCCACGTAGTGGGTGTGATGTGTTCAATCGACCCTGTGTACTCACTGAGTATCTCCACTGGAAAGAGGAAGATCATGTGTGCTGCGTCCTTTTATATGGGTTGATGTAATGCCCCCCTGTGGTAGTGTCACCTCTGTGTGTATCGTGAATGCCCATTGGTCGTGTCCTATCTTACTGGCCTATTGGTTGAATGTCTGTGTGTCATGTCTCTGGTGCTCCCTCCAGTGTCTATCTAGTCTACGTGTATTTACATTAACCCCTTGTGTATTTACAGTGATGCAAATCACCACAGTCACCTCCATACCTTTTCTCCTAGTGGCAACAAAGAAATCTAACAGTTGAACGGAGGGCAGTCACTGAGTAACCTAAAAGGACTATTCCATTCCCGTGAATTTGAAATCTGTTTATTTATCTTTTACAAATAATGGAATAATTGTTGAATAATTTTCCCAACAAGGACCAACCTTCATACTGCAGCTTGCAGTAGCAAAATGTGTTGAGGAGCACACAATTTCCTTGACACTGGAATTTTTAAAAAAAGCTCATGTTGTGGAAGGATGGTTTAGACATCTACTTTAATGCAGGACTGGTGGTGATTCCAGTAAACAGACAACTATACAAAGTGGCAGCTGTCAGACCTGCATATGAGCCTATGCAGTATTCAGTGCTACAGCCAACAGATGGAATGTACAGTGCAAATCACACATTTTCATTCATTTTTGTGAGCAGCTTGTTGAATAGTGTTGTGGGAAAGATAGCCTGCAGCAACCTGGAGCCAATGACTTTTGGTAACGTGCCAGGAATTCTATATATAGCACAGTTGAATCATCCTTGCTTTCACCTTTATCGATCACACAGCTGGTAACCTCACATTGGTGGCTGCGACATGATGCTGAAGATGAGGCACATTCGAACAGAGTAAGAGGACATCTTTATCTTCATTTATGTAACATACATGACCTAATATCCAATGTTGGCAACATGTCAGAATATGAATATGTTTCTTCAGTGTTCTGTTTCCTAGGTACAATATTTTGTTCAGATTTGTTCTGAATTCCAACTCTCTAATCAGCTTAGCCTTTGTATTAGCTTTGTGCATGTGAAGTTGGACAGGGTGGGTGAGAAAGCCAGAGTGGGGATTGAAACTTGGTAATCTGAAGCAGTGTGGTAATTCGGTGCAGAGTAGGAGGAGGCGCTTTTTCCCTTTTTGATTTGTTTTCTTTCTTCTTGTTTGTAATTGCTAATCTGCAGGGAGATCCAGAGAGCATCCTGGGAAAGTAAATGACATAAAGACCTCTCTTACTACACGAGCTGTGACCAGGAGAAGCAGAGAGCCAAGTGGACAAGGTAGGTGACCAGGGGAAGCAGAGAGCTATTTGGACAAGGTAGGCGCTACTCATGATTCTCTAAAACTAACATCGGGTTCGGACTAAAAAAAACCTTACAAGTGACATTACAGGAGGGTTGTGATTTGATTGGCTAATAGGGACATGTCCTAAATTTGAAAATCCATTTAAATTACTGGTTAGAAATTGTGGTGAGACTGAGGTAATGAGATATATTGAAAAAAGTTTAAATAAAAAAAGTAAAAAAACAAATTAAAAACAAATGAACTAAAATAGACATGGAAGGTCAGGTGATGTGTTGTTCATGCATGATCATAGAATCATAGAATCCACAGTGCAGAAGGAGGCCATCCAGCCCATCGAGTCTGCACCGGCCCTTGGAAAGAGCACCCCACCCAAGCCCACACCTCCAACCCATCACCACAACTCAATAACCCCACCCAACCCTTTTGGACACTAAGGCAATTTATCCTGGCCAATCCACTTAACTTGCACATCTTTGGACTGTGGGAGGAAACCGAAGTACCCGGAGGAAACCCACGCAGACACGGGGAGAACGTGCAGACTTCACACAGACAGTGACCCAAGCTGGGAATCGAACCTGTGACCCTGGAGCTGTGAAGCAACTGTGCTAACCACTGTGCTCTATGCTGCCCCAAATGTGGGAGCCGTAGACCCCATTGTCGTTCACAGTGAGCACATCTGTAGTAAGTGTTGAGTGCTTGAGGAACACCAGCTCAGAGTTGAGCTGGATTCTGAGCTTCACATACTGCAACACACATCAGGGAGGGGGAGAGATACCTGTATTCCAGGAGGCAGTCTGACCCCATAGATTAACTGCCATGAAATCGGCCAGTGGTCAGGGACAGGAGGGTGCAGCTGCGGGTGAAGCAGGAAGAGGGATCCAGGAGGTAGGGCTGCAGGAGCCTAAGTCCCTGAACTTGTCCAACAGTTTTGAGATTCTTGCTCCCTGTGTAGACGGGAATGTGGACTGCAGGGGGGCTGAGCAAACTGACCACAACACCATGGTACAGGGAGCCGTTCAGGTGGGGGGGGGGGGGAAGAGAGAAAATAAATTGTAGGCGTAATTGAAGATAGTATAGTTAGGGGCATTGACACTGTTCCCTGTGACCACGATCGAGAATCCCAAAGATTGTGTTGCCTGCCTGGTGCTCGGGTTCAGGATATCTCATCTGGGCTGCAGAGGAACTTGGAGTGGGAGGGTAAAGATCCCATTGTCATGACCACGTAGGTATAACAACATACGTAGAACAGGAAAAGGGGAGTATGAACAGCTAGGAGCTAAAATAAAAAGCAGAATCAAAATCTCTGGAATACTACCTGAGCCACAAGCTAATTGGCACAGGGAAGAAAAGATTAAAGAGGTAAATGCATGGCTCAAAGATTGGTGTGGGAGGCATGGGTTTGAATTCATGGGACATTGGCACCAGTACTTGGTGAAGAGGGGACCTGTTTAGATGGGACGGTCTTCATCTGAATCATGCTGGGACCAGAGTCCTGGCAAATCATATAACTAGGGCTGTAGATCGGGATTAAACTGAATAGTTGGGGGGGTGGGGGGATTCAAAGTCAAAGGAGAGGGTAGAAGATGAGGGTGTTCAGCTAGTTAAAGGAGCCAAGGGCTCAGGAGAGGTTAGTAAAGTTTCCAGACCACGTAATAGAACAGAGAGTGTAGAAGCTGGCAGGAATCTGGAACCTCAGGCAGAATCTGGAATTTCAGACAGAGCAAAAAAGGTGACAAGTATGAGAAGGGAGGTGGTCAATGTAGGACTGAGGATGTTGTACCTATTATTCGGGAGGCACACAGAAATTCATCCCAAGGAGGAGGAAACATGCAAAGAGGAGGACGAGGCATCCATGGCTGACAAGGGAAGTTAAGGACAGCATAGAAGAGAAAGAAAAAGCATACTCCAGCTGTGGTGAGGATTAGTGGGAAACCAGAGGATTGGGAAACCTTTAAAAGCGAGCAGGGGACAACTAAAAAAAATAATAACAGGGAAAAGATGAAATAGGAGTGTAAGTTAGCTAGTAATATAAAAGATGATAGGAAGAGATTTTTTCAAAATATGAAAGGTAAGAGAGAGGCAAACATAGACATTGGACCACTGCAAAATTAGGCTGGAGAAGTAATAATAGGAAACAAAGAAATGGCAGACGAACTGAATAGTTACTTTGCATCAGTCTTCATGGTGGAAGACACCAGTGGGATGCCAGAGCTCCAGGGGAACCAGGGAGCAGAGGTGAGTGTGGTGGCCATCACTAAGGAGAAGGTTGTGGGGAAAGTGAAAGGTCTCAACTAAACCCCAGGGTTCTGAAGGAGATAGCTGAGGAGATTGTGGAGGCATTGGTGGCGATCTTTCAGGAATCACTTCGTCAAGGGGAGGTCATGTCTGACAAATTTATTAGAGTTCTTTGAGGAGGTAACAAGGACTTTACCTCCTGGTGTTGGACTTTAACCTGGTGTTGTAAGACTTCTTACTGTGCTCACCCCAGTCCAACGCCGGCATCTCCACATCAAGGAAGTTAGACAAAGGAGAATCAGTGAATGTGATTTATTTAGTTTTCCAGAAGACCTTTGACAAGGTGCTGCACAGGAGACTAAGTTAAATAAGTTAAGAGCGCATGGTGTTAAGGATAAGATCCTGGCATGGCTGACTGGCAGAAGGCAGAGAATGGGGAATGAAGTGGTCTTTTTCAGGATGGCAGCCAGTGACTAGTGGTGTGCCTCAGGGGTCAGTGCTGGGACCACAACTTTTACAATATTCATTAACGATTTGGAAGAACGATCTGAAGGCACTGTTGCTACGTTTGCAGATGACACAAAGATATGTATAGATGGTGAGGTAGTATTGAGGAAGCCGGGGGGGCTGCAGAAGGACTTGGACAGGCTAAGAGAGTGGGCAAAGATATGTCAGATGAAATACAATATGAAAAAGTGTTGGGTTATGCACTTTGGAAGGAGGAATTTAGGCATAGAGTATTTTCTAAAAGGGGAAATGCTGAGGAAATCAGAAGCACAAAGGGACTTGGGAGTCCTTGTTCATGATTCTCTTAAGGTTAACATGTAGGTTCAGTCGGCAGTTAAGAAGGCAAATGCAATGTTAGCATTTCTGTCGAGAGGGCTAGAATACAAGACCAGGGATGTACTTCTGAGGCTGTATGAGGCTCTGATCAGACCCCATTTGGAGTATTGTGAGCAGTTTTGGGCCCCATATCTAAGGAAGGATGTGTTGGCCTTGGAAAAGGTCCAGAGGAGATTCAGAAGAATGATCCCTGGAATGAAGAGCTTGTCGTATAAGGAACGGTTGAGAACTCTGGGTCAGTACTCGTTGGAGTTTAGAAGGATGTGAGGGGATCTTATTGAAACTCACAGGATACTGCGAGGCCTGGATAGAGTGGACATGGAGAGGGTGTTTCCACTTGGAGGAAAAACTAGAACCAGAGGACAGCATCTCAGACTAAAGGGACAATGCTTTAAAACAGATGAGGAATTTCTTCAGCCAGGTGTTGAATCTTTGTCGCAGAAGACTATGGAGGCCAAATCACTGAGTGTCTTTAAGACAGAGATAAATAGGTTCTTGATTAATAAGGGTATCAGGGTTATAAGACTATAAGACAAAGGAACAGAATTAGGCCACTCGGCCCATCGAGTCTGCTCCGCCATTCAATCATAGCTGATATTTTTTCATCCCCATTCTCCTGCCTTCTCCCCATAACCTCTAAAATCTTACCAATGACCGAAGTCAGGCTAACCTGCCTATAATTTCCTGTCTTCTGCCTCCCTCCTTTATTAAACAGGGGTGTTACATTAGCCACCTTCCAGTCTTCTGGGACCCTTCCTGCCTCCAGTGATTCCTGAAAAATTATCACTCATGCCTCCACAATTTCCTCAGCTATCTCTTTTAGGACCCTGGGGTGTAATCCATCCGGTCCAGGTGACTTATCCACCTTCAGACCTTTCAGTTTCCCCAGAACCTTCTCCTTAGTAATGGCCACTGCATTCACCTCTGCCCTCTGATTCTCCTGGAGCTCTGGCATCCCACTGGTGTCTTCCACCATGAAGACTGATGCAAAGTAACTATTCAGTTTGTCTGCCATTTCTTTGTTTCCTATTATTACTTCTCCAGCCAGATTTTCTAGTGGTCCAATGTCTATTTTGCCTCTCTCTTACCTTCTATATATTGAAAAAAATATCTTCCTACCTTGCTTTATATTACTAGCTAGCTTGCACTCGTACTTCATCTTCTCCCCCCTTATTGCTTTTTTAGTTGTCCTCTGCTCACTTTTAAAGGCTTTCCAATCTTCTGGTTTCCCAGTAATCCTCGCCACTTTGTATACTTTTTCCTTAGCCTTTATTCTGTCCTTGACAGCCCTCATCAGCCATGGATGCCTTGTCCTCCCCTTAGCATGTTTCCTCCTTCATGTGATGAATTTCTGTTTTGCCTTCCTAATAACCCCCAAAAACTCCTGCCATTGCTGTTCCACTGTCTTCCCTGCTAGGCTCCTTTCCCAATCAACTCTGGCCAGCTTCTCCCTTGTGTCTTTGTAGTTACCCTTATTTAATTGTTGTACAGTTACATCTGATTGCAGCTTCTCCCTCTCAAACTGCAGGGTAAATTCTATTATATTGTGGTCACTGCTCCCTAAGGGTTCCTTCACCTCGAGTTCCCTAATCAAGTCTGCCTCATTACACATCACCAAATCCAGAATTGCCTGTTCCTTAGTCACAAGCTGCTCCAAAAAACCATCTCTTAGACATTCCACAAATTCCATTTTTGGGACTCACTACCAACCTGATTTTCTCAGTCCACCTGCATATTGAAGTCCCCCATGATTTTTGTAATATTGCCTTTTTTTCATGCCTTTCCTATCTCCTGATTTATTTTCTGCCCCACATCCTGACTACTGCTAGGGGGCCTGTACATAACTCCCAACAGGGTCTTTTTACCTTTGCGATTCCTCAACTCTACACACAGAGATTCTATGCCTTCTGATGCTATATCGCTCCTTGCAGATTTAACTTCATTCCTTACTAACAATGCAACCCGGCCCCCTTTGCCCATCTGCCTGTCCTTTTGATAGGACATGTATCCTTGGATATTTAGATCTCAGCCCTGATTCCCTTGCAGCCACGTCTCTGTGATGCCCACAACATTGTACCGGCCAATTTCAATGTGCACAACAAGCTCATTTACCTTGTTCCATATACTGCGCGCATTTAGGTACAACACCCTCAGTCCTGCATTGACCGCCTCCCCTTTCACACTCTCCTCAGTCACTGTACCCTGTACTGTGGCCCTTTTTGATTTTTGACTATGGCTTCTCTGCCTTACACTTTCCCCCTTACTGCTTTTTGTTTCTGGCCCCATATTACCACCCTCCCACTACCTACATCTCAGCAATACTGTGGTGCCAGTGGTATGTTCTGGTCCTGGTGCCCAAGTTCATGGGCAAGGCATTAAAATCATTGGCCGGACTCTGTGAGAAAATGATGATGACTTGCAATGAGGACCAAGCGATGTCCCTCGAAACCTCAGTGATGTGTTTGACTGCTGTCTGACAGAGGGCTGAAGGCATCCAGTGAATGAATCGGCTTATCATGTGGTCCATAGACACTGGGTGACCTCCCATCTGTTATAGCGCCCTCTGAGGGCAGGGCTCCTGGTGTTTTCCACCAACTAACATCCAAAGTGGGTCAGCCTCTCTACACTTTGTCAGCCCATGGCCTCCTCATTACTGGAGAAGAGTGGCAGAAATGAGCCGTCTGAGGATTGATGCTGGGGCACAGATGGATGGTGGCCAATGCCAACAGCAGCGTCTCTTTACTAAATCATCAGTGTAGGAGGTGGGAGAGACATAGCACTGTCATTCTCACAGGGGCGAAGCACTGAGTGTGCATGGGGGCTTTGAAGATCATGGTGCCTTGAAATGACAGGGTTGAGGATCTGCTGGTGAACAACATGCTGTTTAACACAAGCACTACATTATAGTGGCCTTTCTCAACCAATGCCTAGGTTCACACATGCGCACTAGGTGCCTCCAGTTTCTTCCTCTTCCTCACCCTCCCATTAAGTCTGGGTGTATCCCAAGAATCCGCAGCTGAGGCTCAGGTGGCCTGCTTCCTTCCCTATCTAGACCTTGAGGTGTTACAGTGCTGCTCTGCTTAGTGTGCTGGACAGGAGATGTAATGCTCACAGGGAGGTGGACGTCAAATGGGCTGGACACACCCTGGGTGGATTCTTCAGGCTGCATTCCTGCCGATCCTCTTGCCTTTGGGTGCCCGGGGGCCCCTGCGCTCCTCTGTAGGATAGACGCACAGCTGGAGTGAGATCCAGAAGCCCTGCCATTCTCTGACTCTGACACTTATGGATTCCTACTACTGCCTGCAACATGCGGATGAAGCCCTGCACCATGGAGCTCAAGCCCTCAGTCATGGAGGTCATGAGTTGAAGCCACCATAGATTGCTTGTTGTGGACCAAGGTCTCCACTGCAGATTCCACCCGTGCAGTGTTTGCCTCATTGCATTGGAGTGATGGCATCATTTCCTTCGACAGGTGGCGATAGGACTACTACTGGAGTAGACCAACTGGTGGCCTTGCACTCTGAGGAGAGATGATGACATCCCTTCCTGATGCCTGCTTTTAAAGTTCCAGCATCTCTGGGACAACAGGACTCAAGGGTGCATCATCAGCCAGAGGCTCAGCAGTGTGAAGTTAGAGGCTGTTCAAAGTCAAAGGGAGAGAAATTGAATTTCAGGGTAGAAACTGCAGTAGGGCTCTGTCCTTGAAGAGTCTGGTAGTACAGGCAGGCTGAAGCTGTGGTTGCCCCTGTTATGGATCTTCACAATATTTAAAGATAGCTTGAAGGCCCCACAAATGGAAAACCCCTCATCACCACCACCCCAGGAGAGACTACCAACTTGAAATGCCTCAGGCCCTGATGAAGCCCAACCCTCCTCAGGGATCCCGCCCTCACCAAGCACTGGGGCAGCAGCTCCAGTGCCCTCGAGCTGCATGCTGTTAAATGGAGGAAGCTACTCACCTCCTCACTCCCCTCAGTAGCCATTGCGCCAGGTTTACGTTTTTGAAAAGGAATACTAAATAACACCTGCGTTACTTCCAGCTAGGAGTCGGCTCATTCCTGGAAGGCTGCTGAATTCAACTTCAGTCTCATTAATAAGATTGAAATGAATGTAAATGAGAGTAAATTATATTCTCGCTATTTTTGGGTGTGATCTGGAACTCGCCATCGGGATCGGGCTATGTGAATCCCAAAATGGTTTGTGCCCGATGCGAATCTGATTTTCCCTCTCCCGCTATCCACCTGGCATGCCTGGATCCACGCCAAGCGCAACTCTCCATTGAATCGCACCCTATATAAATGTTCAATGAAACACAATGCTCTTAAGGAAGAACTTTACATCAAAATAAAAAATTTTTATATCTTGATAAGCTGTTCACGCACATTGCTAAAATGACTGAAAAATATCCTCAGACGTCAAGTACTAAATACATTATTCATGACAAAGCCTGAGTTCTAAATACTGACTAAGACTCATGAAACGGCACAGTTTTATTATCTGTGTGTCAAGTGTCGTGGAATACGGAGATCACTTATTGATTTGGGCTTTTCCTCCATTTAGTAACAATCATTCAGTTGTTAAAATAAAATGACACAGGGGCTTCCCAAGTGGATCAGTAGAAAAATATAGTGACTAGGTGAGTCACACAGATCAAAACGTTCTAGATTTGTTTCCTGACCTGAACTAAATCTATTGATCCGAACAAGAATGATAGTAGTGTTTCTAATTTTGGTTGCAACACTCCTCAGTTAGGGATGGAAACAAATCAAATAGAATTAATTTGTAAGTAAGCATGTGCATGCATTCTCCAGAGCTGTATTCCACTTACGTTCACTGCCTCGGCTCGCACAAGAAGATTGACCACATGGGCAGGTATTGGAGATTGCAACATTACCACCACAAGGAGTCAACACCTTCTGAAGAGTAGGAGACAAAACCAGCCAAGAAAACATCCAAATATGCTTGGCTCAGTGGAACATCCAGATGGATATTAACAATGCAGCACATAGTGGTGGCAGCCACATTGTGCCTTGTGATTTGCCGTATGGTTGATATCAGAAAGCTGACAGTCATGACATTCACATGTTCTTACAGGAGAACAGATTGATATGCCAGATCCACATGTTACTCGTATGATAATTTTAACTTGCAAATGTAGATACAATATGTACATTTATTTAAACAAAGTTTGAAAAAATATAATTTCTGAATTTAACGTGGATAATACTAAATAAAACATTTAAAAAGCAACTTCCCACAATAAAACCTAACCACTCCTCCATCTCGGCTGAATATGCAAATATAATCTCAACTTCTAATCAACTGACAAAAATATTGACCATGTAAGCAGATTCCTTTTAATAATACTTTGTTACAATACATGTATTTCTGCACAAATCAGATTGACATTTGCTTTGGATATGTTGCACTTTAATCATACAATTGCCTATGTAATAGCCAGAAAAGTACACCAGTCAGTTATACATGACAAACGAAATAATCAGACAAAGAGCAGAAACTAGTCACTGGAACTGACACCTGAGCACCTGTTGTAGCTCTATGTTTGGAAAACCAAGTGCATCTTAGTGCTCAGTGCCAGATCCACTACCTTCCACTATCACCCATTAATTGAAACCAGAACTACAAACTCCATTATTTAATAGACAGGTCGCAGATAAGAACAATTGGAATGAAATTTAGGAGTGGAGCAGCCACTACTTAATAGCTGTGAAATGGTACATAGTAGTGAGATCCTATTAGGAAATCAATCTATCTCTCAGAACTGTATTCCTGGGAGGAGGGGACAAGGTGGGATGGGATATGGTGGCTGTTGCAGAGAGATTGTTAGGGTCCTTAGTTACATATTCAAACCAACCAAATGAGAATGTGTTGCTTACTCATGCAGTCAGCCTCTTTTCATGCTTGTCTGAATCCAGTTTTTGAAACCTTCTGCTGCTGATGTGATTACATAATCTGTAAATTTGAAATGCCATTGCATTAAGAACCAGTGAGAAACACTAATAGGCAAGTGTTATAACCCTCATGGAGGTCACGGTATAAGGACTGTCCAGTTCCCCGTGATCGCCACAGAATACAAACTCCCTCAGTGATGGGGCGGGGCTTCCCCTTAACAGGAGAGCCCTCACTTGTATAAAAACACGTGGAAACGTGTTGTATTGCTACTAAATCATTATCCGGTGTTTTCTACCTGACGTTTATGCGTGCTACTTATTGCGGGTTCTACAGAAGGCAACTCCTGAGTGAGGGAGTGGCGTGGAATGTCATGGGAGAGACCCAGAAGTCATCTGAGCAATTTTAACTTATAAATTTCATGTCTCCAAGTGGCATGATAGGCACCTGCATGATACGATTTCGGCTCCATTTAAAGGGACAAAGCACAAATATGTATTGAAGGGTGAAGTGCAAAGACAGCAGCCAGATTTCACTATGGCTTGCTGGGAAGACTGCTAGGTGCAGTGTCCAGCAGGAGTGTGGAGCAATGGGAAAAGGAAACGTGCTGTTCTCACCAAAGGCTGGAAGTGACTGAAATGACCAGCAGGGGAGCATCAGGTGCAGTGTCGGAAATGAATGAATGACTTAACTGGGTCAGGAAAAGTGGACACATTTGCAGATTTACCTATGCATTGCATCACCCCCCCCCCCCCCCATTTATTCATTCACTATTGCCACTCACCTCAATCTTATGCAATGTTATGCTTCTGTCCTCCAGTTACCCTCACAGAATAGACGGCATCCAGTGGCTGAATACCTGACTGATGCGCTAACAATTGCACACAGAAACACGAAATGGTACAAAAGAGGCTTTATTACTGTGAGATGTTATTCCCTCAATTGCAGCTGTAAAATGGCAGCTCAGGAGATCTCGTGGATATTTATACTGCTCCCTGTGGGCGGAGCTAGCCGGCAGGGGCTTACTGACAAACCTGTAATAGCAGGTACTATTGTACATCCCCTAATACAGGCACACACATATATATACAGTGGTGGATTACCACATTCACCCCCTATTAAGAATGAGTCCGGCGGGGTGACGTGAAACTATAATACATAAGGAGTGATTTATTTACAGAGGGAGGGAGAGAAAAAAAATCAGGTGTCCATCTTGCAACCCGGTGGCCGTCATAGGTTGAGTCTGACCGGTGGTCTGACGGTGCGTTGAGAGCGACGCAGCAGTGGTGGCGACGTCTGCACAGGTGGTGTCGGCGTCGACGGCATCGATGGTGGCGGTGTTGGTGCTGGCCAGTGGCTGGACGACTCCAGGAGCGTGCCAAAATCTTCCATGTCCTCTAGTGTGGGCAGGGGAACGGGGGATGGACCTGGTGGGGAGGTGTGTGGGCGTGGGATCGGCACCCGAGGGAGCCATGTCCCTGAGCGAGACTGTATCCTGGCGGCCGTTGGGGAACTCTGCGTAGGCATACTGGGGGTTCACGTGGAGCAGGCGTACCCTGTCCACCAGAGGGTCCACCTTGTAGAGTCTGACATGCCTACGACGTAGGATGGGCCCTGGAGCTGCGAGCCACGTCGGGAGCGACACCCCGGACATAGACTTCCTAGGGAAGGTAAAAACACGTTCATGGGGTGTGTTGTTAGTCGCGGTGCACAGCAGCGACCGAACGGAGTGGAGCGCATCAGGGAGGACCTGCTGCCAGCGAACGGCTGGGAGGTTCCTGGACTGTAGGGCCAGCTGGACGGCCCTCCATACCATCCCGTTCTCCCTCTCAACCTGCCCGTTTCCCCGGGGGTTGTAGCTGGTCATCCTGCTGGAGGCGATACCCCTGCTGAGCAGGAACTGACGCAGCTCATCGCTCATGAATGAGGATCCCCTGTCACTGTGGATGTAGTCGGGGAAACCGAACAGAGCGAATATGGAATAGAGGGCCTTGATGACGGTGGCAGACGTCATATCCGGGCATGGGATGGCGAAGGGAAACCTAGAGAATTCATCGACCACATTAAGGATGTAGGTGTTGCGGTCGGTGGAGGGGAGGGGCCCTTTGAAATCCATGCTGAGGCGTTCAAAGAGGCGGGACGCTTTCACCAGGCGTGCACGGTCTGGCCGGTAGAAGTGCGGCTTGCACTCCGCACAGACCTGGCAGTCTCTGGTGACTGTCCGTACTTCCTCTACGGAGTACGGCAGATTGCAGGCTTTGATTAGGTGGTACAAACGAGTGACCCCCGGATGGCAAAGGCTCTCGTGCAAGGCACGGAGCTGGTTCACCTGAGCGCTGGCACATGTACCTCGGGAGAGGGCGTCTGGGGGCTCGTTGAGCTTGCCGGGGCGATACTTTTCAACTGAGGAATGTCGAATTTCGGAGGCATGGAAGGTGCGGGAAAAGAATGCCACGGGTCTGCCTGCCTGGTTTAGAGTGGCGGCAAAGGCGACATCTGAAGCGCCGCTCTCTACTTGGAAGGGCAGTGTCTCATCTACTGCGTGCATACCGGCCTTGGCTATGTCTGAGCGAATACGGGTGAAGGCCTGTTGTGCCTCGGCCGCAAGGGGAAATTGCGTGGACTGGATCAGTGGGCGGGCCTTGTCCGCGTATTGTGGGACCCACTGGGCGTAGTAAGAAAAGAACCCCAGGCATCGCTTGAGAGCCTTGGGGCAGTGGGAGAGGGGAAGCCCCATGAGGGGGCACATGCGGTCGGGATCGGGCCCCAGTAGTCCGTTTTGGACTACGTAGCCAAGGATGGCTAAGCGCTCTGTGCTGAATACGCACTTCTCCTTGTTATAAATGAGGTTGAGGAGAGATGCGGTGTGGAGAAATTTGGCATGGTTGGCGTCATGGTCCTGCTGGTCGTGGCCGCAGATGGTGACACTGTCTAAGTACGGAAACGTGGCCCGCAGTCCGTACCGGTCAACCATTCGGTCCATTTCTCGTTGAAAGACCGAGACCCCGTTAGTGACACCGAAGGAAACCCTAAGGAATTGATAGAGGTGACCGTCCGCCTCGAAGGCAGTGTAGGGACGGTCCTCTTTACGAATGGGGAGCTGGTGATAGGCGGATATCAGGTCAATTGTTGAGACCACCCGGAACTGTGCAATCTGATTGACCATATCAGATATGCGAGGGAGGGGGGTACGCGTTGAGCTGCGTGTACCGGTTGATGGTCTGGCTGTAGTCCACGACCATCCTGTGTTTCTCCCCAGTTTTAACCACCGCCACTTGGGCTCTCCAGGGGCTATTGCTGGCCTCGATAATACCCTCCCTAAGCAGCCGCTGGACTTCGGACCTGATGAAGGTCTTGTCCCGGGTGCTGTACCGTCTGCTCCTGATGGCGACAGGTTTGCAATCTGCAGCCAGATTGGCAAAGAGAGAGGGAGGGTCAACCTTGAGGGTCGTGAGGCCGCAAATGGTGAGTGGGGGTAGGGGTCCGGCGAATTTGAGGGTGAGGCTCTGGAGGTTACACTGGAAGTCCAAGCCCAGTAAAAGTGTCACAGAGGTTGGGGAGAACGTACAGGCGGAAACGGCTGAATTCCACACCTCGTACGGTGAGTCTGACCAGACAGAAGCCCCGGATCGGGACAGAGAGGGATCCGGAGGCCAGGGCGATCCGCTGGTTGGCGGGATGGACCACGAGGGAGCAACGCCTTACCGTGTCCGGATGAATGAAGCTATCGGTGCTCCCGGAGTCAAATAGGCAGTAGGTCGCGTGGCCGTTGATGAGCACCGTCATTGAAGCGGTAGCCAGGTTGCGAGGACGGGATTGGTCGAGCGTCATGGAGGCGAGTAGCGGCCGATCGTCCGAAGATTCCGATAAGTAGCGGCAGCGACCCGGGTCCCGTGATCCAATCTCCTCCTCGGGGCGAGGTGTCGCAGCGGCCTCGTCGAACGTGTCCATCTCCGACTCTGATGACTGGACGACTCTGGACTCTGGGGTCTGGAGAAATTGCTCGGGGCTGGGGTGTGGGTATCCTTTCCATCTGGGCGATCCCAGCTTGAGGCGGTCCTGCTTCGCCTGCCTCCAGGTGTGGTTCCCGCTGCCCTTATTTGGTCTAGGTGTTTCTTCAGCACCTTACCTTCTACCGAAACTTCATAGGAAATGGGCCCTGTTTGGGACTTTACTGTGCCTTTGACCCACGTTGGTCCATTCCCATAATTCTTGACCCAAACCGTTGCCCCCACGTGGAAATTTCTCTACTGCCGACTATTATCATGCCCCCTGCATTGGGCCTCCTGTTGTTTTTCCACTTTCCCCGTTAAATTTGGGAAAAGGAGACTCAGCCTCGTTCGCAGCCGACTTCCCATTAAGAGTTCAGCTGGCGGTATGCCCGTTGTGGAATGCGGTGTGGTCCTGTAATCAAACAGCCAGCGGGAGAGCTTTGTGTCCATTGACGCTGCCGGTTGCTTCTTGAGTCCCGCTTTTAGTGTCTGGACCGCTCTCTCTGCCAGGCTGTTGGATGCTGGATGGTAAGGGGTGGATGATAAGGGGCCATCCTGATGTGGCGGACTCCGTATTCTTTTAGGAATTTTCCAAATTCCCCACTTGTGAATGCTGTTCCGTTGTCCGACACCAATACCTCTGGAAGTCCGTGTGTTGCAAACGAGTCCCTGAGCTTTTCGATTGTCGATGCCGAATCTTAACTCGGTTAAGATTGCCCGACGGCCCTGAGCTGGGGCTATTACCCGGGCTCCCCATAATAGGATACCGTCTTCTACGGTTATTTGGTCCCTTCTGCTCCAGTATGGGTGCACCTGGGGCTCCACTGGTCTTTCCAGTTCCCCTGTTAGCAGTAAATGCTTCATCTTGGCTAAAACTGGGTCTTTTTGCATCCACAACCGAATATGTTGTGCGTCCACTGGTAGGGTGTCCAAAAAATTTAGAGTCATTACTGTCTCCTCTACTTTTGGTATTTGCGGCGGAGTGTCCGGGAGGGGAAGTCTGCTCAAAGCATCTGCATTTTCTACTCATGTTCCCAGTCTGTGCTCCAGAACGTATCTATACGCCTCCAGTAGCAACGCCCAGCGTTGGATTCTAGCTGATGCGATCGGGGGTATTGGCTTGTCTTCTTTTAATAACCCTAATAACGGCTTATGGTCCGTCACTGTGGTGAATTTCCGCCCGTACAGATACTGGTGAAATTTTTTTACTGCAACTATCACCGCCAGTCCTTCCTTCTCGATTTGGGCGTACTTCCTCTCAGCCATCACCAAGGTCCTTGAAGCATAGGCTATTGGCCGTTATTCCCCATTCCTTCCTCTATGGGCTGAGACGGCTCCTACCCCGTAAGGAGATGCGTCACAAGTGACCACCAACTCCTTCCTTGGCTCATAATGCTCTAGGACATTTTCGGATGACAGCTGTTCCTTAATGTCCCTAAATGCTCGGTTTTGGCGGGCGGACCATTTCCATTCTTGCCCCTTTTTTAGTAGCTGGTGGAGCGGTTCTAGGATGGATGCCCTATTTTCAATAAATTTGCCATAATAGGTTACCAACCCTAAAAATGATCGTAGCTCTTGGACCGTGGCTGGAGCTGGGGCTTCTTTTATTGCCCTTACTCTGTCTTCCAATGGGTGTAAGCCCGACTTCTCTACTTTATATTCCAGGTACGTCACTTGTGGGGCCAGAAAAACACATTTTTCTCTTTTAAGCCGTACGCCTGCCTTTGCGAAACGCCTGAGCACTTCCTCCAGGTTCTTTAAGTGTTCCCTGTTCGTCCTACCCATGATTAAGACATCATTCAAATAAATCGCCACCTGCGGTAGTCCCTGCAGAATATTTTCCATCGTACGCTGGAATATAGCGCAGGCTGATGACACTCCGAAACGTAGCCTAGTATAACGAAAAAGGCCCTTCAGAGTGTTGATCGTAGCGAATGTCTGTGAGTCCTTGTCCAGTTTTAACAGCAGGTAGGCGTGGCTTATGTCCAGTTTCGTGAACAAAAGCCCACCTGCCAATTTGGCATATAGGTCGTCTATTTTCGGGATCAGGTATTTGTCCAGCAGTGCGTATTTGTTTACCGTCTGTTTGAAATCTCCACAGAGACGTATCGAGCCGTCTGGCTTCAAAATTGGTACCACCGGCACTGCCCATTCCGAGAACTGTACTGGTCTGATAATGCCGTCGCGCTGTAACCTTTCTATTTCGTAATCTACTTTCTTCCTTAATGCAAAAGGTACCGGCCTGGCCGTACAAAATTTCGGAAGGGCTTCTGGGTCCACGTGCAATGTTGCTTTGGCACCTATGATTTCCCCCAAACCTTCTTGGAAGACCTCCAGGTATTTTTGGAGTACTCCACTCAACTGCCCGCTTCCACTCTGGAAAATTTTCATCCAATCTAATTTTAGGTCTTTCAGCCAGTTCCGTCCAATTAAGCTCGGTCCGGAGCCCTCTACTATCGTCAATGGTAATCTGAGCAATTGTTTCTCATATTCCACGGGTACATGAGTCGTGCCTAGAACTTCCAGGGGTTCCCCCGTGTAGGTTTTAAGTTGTGTCGATGTTTTTGTTAGGGTTAGTGGCTGGAGCCCACCTTTGATTTTTTAAAACGCTGCCACTCCCATTACTGATACGGCCGTACCCGTGTCTATTTCCATTATTTTCTGTCGACCCTTCACCCGTGGGGTAATCTTAATAGGTTCTGCTTTCTTCATCGCAATATTATATAATTGTTCCCCTTCGGAGGAGGATGGGGCATCTAGGTTTTATACTTCCCTGCGTCCCCCCCTGCTAAAAACAGTTCTTCTCTGTTGGGGGAGCCTCAGCCGGTACTTCCCTCTATCTCCAGTTAGTCCTAGCATACTTGGGGGCAGTTCTCCTTTGGCCCTCTATTCCTCAGGCTTTTCCTGAGAGCGGCTATCTGGTAGCTGGACCCGTTGTGGTAGTCCCTCTCACAGGTATCTACCTCCATTGGCGTGCCCTGTCGTTCCTGCGCCCTACTTGCTGCCTTTTCTAGGGACAGTGCGAGCTGTAACGCCTGCCTGCAGTCTAGCTGCGTTTCCGCCAACAGGCGCTTCTGTATTGTGAGGTCGTTTATGCCACACACTAACCGGTCCCGAAGCATTTCATTTAGCGTCGGGCCGAACTCACATTTTTCCGCCAGCCTTCTCAGGCGGGTCAAGAAATTTGTGACTGACTCCCTGTCTTCCCGCTTCGCTGTGTAGAATCTGTACCTACGCAAAATGACGGGTGGTTTTGGGTCGTAGTGCTCTTTCACCAATTCGTTAATTCTTGGAAAGAATTTGTGTCCGGCGCATCGGGATAAGTTAGACTACGTATAATGGTGAAAGCTGAGGGTCCGCATGCCGACAGCAGGATAACCCGTCTCCTTTCGTCCGTAATAATATAATTGGCCCGGAAGAAGTAACACATTCTCTCCACATACTGGGACAATCCTCAATAGTCGGGTCGAATACAACTAACCTCCCAAATAACGGCATTTTTGAAATAGCAAGGCTTACCCTCCGGGTGCGGCAGCTGGTCTCCGCAAAGTTCTTTGTTTACCTCGTCGCCACTGTAATAATCCACAGGAGGCAGGAGTCCCTTCACCACACCAATATTTAGTTCCAATCACTAGCTACAAGAGCAGCTCCAAACAGTGCTGCTAGCATTCCAATTAACTTAAGACTGGGGCACAAAGCCTACACAGGTGCTTATATGGGCCCCCTCAATGAGCTATCATTGAGGGAGCTCATACTCCAATTGGCCAAGCAATAATGCTAATTGGAGGTCGTTACACCCCTACTCGTTCCCCCACCCTAGGCACCTGATCATGGATCACACCCTCACCAGCATCTACCTGACAAGCCCAGCCCACTTACCTTTGTCCAACCTCTGGAGACAATGCTGGGGAGCACTGTTGCAGTCCCAGCAGTGACCATTGTTCCCAGTGGAACTGAAGAGGTGCTGGCGGTTGGGTTGGCTGGGAACACACAGAGGTTGGATTTACTCCCAGATGGAGGCAGATGTTGCTACCTGAATTAACAGGTCTTTGACTGCAAAATCAATTTGGAACTTCCTGGCTATGTGGAGGTAAGCGCACTCCCAACTTTTCTGCCAGAGTGGGGCCATCACCTCCATGTAAAATTCTGCCCAGGGAGTTTGCAGAAGCTCATGGCATTCATTATACCAATGACTGAAATAGGGGACGACTAAATATGGGGATTGTCCAGGTTTGGCTACAACTAAATCAAATTCATTTATTTTATCTTTCTGGGTCTTCATCTGTGAAGCAAATGTCACAGGGAATACATGGGGATGATTCCTCAGAGGGCCTCAATCCTTCTGAGAGTGTACTGTCACAGGTCACGCAGCCACTCACCAGTGCAACTACCTACACAGCAGTGGATCCAGTTCGCCAGCGAGTTGGTTTTCAACTGATGATTCACAGCTCCCATGTGCCTGGTTTTAGAGACAAATGTGGAGCATCCATATTATACTCTCCAAACTTTACTCAGCTGAACACAGATGCTGAACTCCGGGAAGTACAAATGAGAAAGTGACTGATTGAAATGCAACAGCAATGTATCCAGATACTGACAGGTATGCCACACATACTCTTGATGATTGTGAATGGATTTGCGGTGTGGAGAATCTCACTCTGGAAAGATTGTCTGCCTCCATGGAACTTCAAGGAAGACACTCAAATTAATTCATGGAGGCTGTGATCTTGGCTCAGCAGACTTTGAATATCACAGGATGATAGATGGTTTATTTCTGGCCTTAAAAGACTTCCATCAGTCTGTTTGCAACGGAGTGGTAGAAGCAATATGGTACTGGTGCAAGGGAGTGATAATGGTGAAAAGAGACTGGGAAGTCAGTGCTCCAGTTAAAGTGCTGAAACTTCTCACTCATTGCCAACTCTGCTTCTCCCAATCTCAGCCAGTAGCTGACATGCTGCCTCAACAGGAGGTAGCTACGTCTGCCCCTGCACAGCTGCAGCTGGTCTTTGGCAAAGCCCTCAGCGGCTTCAAAGTCCATAAGGCTTCAGTCTAAAATATGTCAACAATAAAAGCAAGAGTCTGAGCTGGAAGAATATTAGGTTACCAACAGGAATACTAATTGTTAAAATCTAACTTTATTGTTAGAAACTAACAATCCACCTTTTAGTTCAGTGGTGTAGTGGGTTTTTTGAGGTGCAGAAGCTCGAAGAAAGTGTGATGGCCCGAGAATTTCTAAATCTATTACGTTGTTTTCCTATATATTAATCAATTGAGTCCAAAAACATCAGTAACACCAAGCTTTTGAAGTGAAAAATATTGGTGCTGTTAGCCATTTTGCTTTGAACCATGTAGTATTTTGAAACAGTCTTCAGCATAGCTAGAATTTCATTAATCATTTCCAATTCTCATCCGGCACCATAATTTAATTATGCAGCAGTTTATTTAATTAATTCAATCCGAAGGGCAGCACGGTGGCACAGTGGTTATCACTGCTGCCTCACCGCGCCAAGGACCTGGGTTCGATGCCGGCCCTGGGTTACTGTTTGGAGTTTGCACAACCTCCCCATGTCTGCGTCTCACCCCCACAACCAAAGATGTGCAGGGTAGGTGGATTGGTCATGCTAAATTTGTGCCTTAATTGGAAAAACAAATTAATTCAATCCACTTAAAAACATAAAGTACTGAACTTTCTAACTGGGGGATGATAGAAAGAGCAGCCATTGCTTTTCTTGATTTCTAGATAACCTAGACCTAAGTGTAGAGGGAAAAACTTCAAAATTTACAGATGATGCAAGACTTTTTTTTATATAATAAAAAATTAATAATTTTTTTATTAGTGTCACAAGTAGGCTTACATTAACACTGCAATGAAGTTACTGTGAAAATCCCCTCATCAGCACACTACGGCGCCTGTTCAGTTATACTGAGGGAGAATTATGAATATCCAATTCACCGAACAAGCATGGGCTGGATTCTCCGCACCCTGACTCCAAAATCACAGTTGCAGTTTGACTCCATAATTGGGCCCGGCACCGGTTCGCTGATTCTCCGGGTACCAAAAATCAGCGTCACCGGGGAGTACGCTGTGCCACCATGCTGCCCTGTGACTTGAAAGTATTGTGAACTTTGTGGATGCTCGTGATAGACTTCAAGAGGAGAGAGAAAGGCTGGTAGAATAAGCAGACACATTGCAGACTAAATTTAAGATAGAGAAATGTGAAATGATACAGTTTGGTCAGAAGAACAGGGAAAGGTGACATAAAATAACGGGTACAATTCTAAAGGAATTACAGGAACAGTGGGACCTTGTTCTATGCGTGCACAAATCATTGAAGGTGACAGGAACGGTTGAGAAAGCAGTTAATAAATAATACTGAACTCTGGATTTCATAAATAGGACAGGCAATACACAAGCAAGTAAGTTATGAACCTTCATAAAAGACTGGTTCATTCTCAGTAGGAAGGATGTGAAGTTTAGAGTTATAGAGTCATAGATGTCTACAGCACAGAAAAGACCTTACGACCCATTGTGACGGTGCCGGTCAAAACAACCACCATTGCCTTGTATGCCTTGGTATTGCAAGGGCACATCTAAATACTTCTAAAATGGTATGAGGGTCCCTGACTCTACCACCCTATCAGGCAGCGAGCTTCAAGCCACCACCCTCTGGATAATTTATTTTCCTCACATCCCCTGTAAACATCCTCCCCTTACCTTAAATCTATGCCCCTTGGTCATTGATGCCTCCACCAAGGGGAAAAATGTCTTCCTGTATACTCTATCTATGCCTCTCGTAATTGTATACAGCTCAATCATGGACGGGATTCTCCCTTCTGACGGCAGAGTGTTGGCGCCATCGTGAAAAATCAGAGAGCGACTCATGCAGCTCCAGCTGCCGATACCGACGTCAAACGGGTGCCGCATGTCTGCGCATGCGCGCTACGGCCGAATTTGCGCACGTGTGGTACTTCCTTCTCCACGTCGGCCGTGATGCAACATGGCGTGGGCTACAGGGGCCGGCACAGAGTAAAAGAGACCCCCCCCCCAGGAGAGACTGGCCCGCTAATCGGTAGATCCCAATCATGGGCCAAGCCACGGTGGAGGCTCCCGCAGAGTCGGATCTCCCCCCCCCCCACCAGGCCTACCCCTGCAGGATGGATGCCGAGGTCCTGCCGGGTAAGACATTGGATCTCCTCCAATCGGCCTTGCAGATACTGGAATGTTGCTGACACCCCCTCCTGAATCTCACGGCTGTGTATTATCATCTGCATCATCTCTGGGAGAATCTTGCCCAGAGGCTCGGCATCTGGCTGGGACCCAGTTGTGTCCTGGCAGATTGTTTCATACATGAGAAACATAGGACATGTCCTATACGATATACGATATACGATAAATACACTATGTAAATACATAGACATCGGTTGAAGCATACGGGGTGTCGTGCTACTCAGCAGAGAAGATATGTGGAGAGATCAGTCCAGTCCATAAGAGTGTCATTCAGGAGTCTGGTAACAGTGGAGAAGAGGCAGTTTTTGAATCTGTTCATGCGTGTTCTCAGACTGCGCGATGGAAGAGGTTGGAAGAGAGAAAAACTCAGGTGGGAGGGGCCTTTGATTATGCTGTCCGCTTTCCCAAGGCAGCGGGAGGTGTAGACAGAGTCAATGGATCAGAGGCGGGTTTGTGCGATGGACTGGGCTGTGTTCACCACTCTCTGTAGTTTCTTATGGTCTTGGGCCGGGCAGTTGCCATACCAGGCTGTGATGCAGCCGGATAGGATGCTTTCCATGCTGCGTCTGTAAGAGTCAATGTGAACATGCTGAATTTCCTTAGTTTCCTGAGGAAGTATAGGCACTGTTGTGCTTTCTTGGTCATAATGTTGACGTAGGTGGACCAGGACAGATTGTTGGTGATGTGCACACCTAGGAATTTGAAGCTGTCAACCATCTCCACCTCGGCCCTGTTGATGCTGACAGGGGTGTGTGCGATACTTTTTTTCCTGAAGTCAATGATCAGCTCCTTAGTTTTGCTGACACTGAGGGAGAGATTGTTGTTGTTTCACCACACTACAAAGTTCTCGATCTCCCTCCTGAACTCTGACTCATCGTTACTCGAGATCTGATCCACTACGGTTGTGTCATTAGCAAACTTGTAGATGGAGTTGGAGCCAAATTTTGCGACAGTTATGTGTGTATAGGGAGTATAGTAGGGGGCTAAGTATGCACCCTTGCGGGGCCCCAGTATTGAGGACTATTGTGGAGGAGGTGTTGATCATGGTCTATGGGTCAGGACGTTGAGGATCCAGTTGTAGAGGGAGGAGTCAAGTCCTAGGTTTTGGAGTTTTGATATGAGTTTGGCTGGGATTATGGTGTTGAAGGTGGAGCTGGAGTCAACGAATAGGTGTTTGATTTGGGAGTCTGTTGTTGAGATACTCCAGGGATGACTGTGGGGCCAGGGAGGTGGTGTTTGCTATGGACTGGTTGTGGTATTATGCAAATTGCAGTGGATCAAGGCATTCAGAGAGTGTGAAGTTGATGTGTCTCATAACCAACCCTCGAAACACTTTGTAATGATAGATGTCAAGGCCACCAGACAGTAGTCATGAGGCAATTGCCTGGTTCTTCTTTGGCGTAGGTATGATGGTGGTCTTCTTGAAGCAGGTGGAAACCTCGGAGCAGAGAAGGGAGAGGTTGAAGATATCCACGAACACACCCGGCAGTTGGTCTGTGTAGGATCGGAGTGCACGACCAGGGACTCCATCAGGACCCGTTGCTTTCCATGGGTTCACTTTCAGGAAGGCTGATCTGACTTTGGAAGCTGTGACGGTGGGTATGGATGTGTCCAAGGCTGCAGGAGCAGTTGACAACGGTTTGTTGGTTTCCTGCTCAAAACGAGCATAGAATGCACTGAGTTCATCGGGGAGGGGTGCGCTGTTGCTGGAGATTCTATTCAGTTTTGTTTGTAGCCTATTATGTTGTTTAAGCCTTGCCACAACTGACGAGAGTCCATGTCGTTACTCTGTGACTCTAGTCTGGTATTGTCTCTTGGTATCCTTGATGGCTTTGTGGAGGTCTATCTGGATTTCTCGCACAGGTCAGGGTCACCTGTCTTGAACGCCTCAGACCTGAACTTCAGTGGGGAGTCAATCTTCCAATTAAACCATGGTTTCCGGTTGGGGAACGTACATACTACCTTCTTTGGCATGCAACCTTCTATACACTTGCTGGTGAAGTCTGTGACGGTGGTGGCATATTCATTTAGGTTGGCCGCTGAGTTCTTGAATATGGACCAGTCCACTGTCTCCAAGCAATTGCATAGAAGCTCTTCTGTTGCCTTGGACCAGCAGTGCACGATCTTCTTAGCCAGATTCTCCCGCTTAAGTATCTGCTTGTTTGCCGATATAAGGAGCACCATCCTATGGTCTGATTTTCCAAAGTGCAGTCAGTGGGTGAACGGTAGCACCCTTGATGTTTGTGTAGCAGTGGTCAAGGATGTTGGGGCCCTAGGTGGGATAAGAGATGTGTTGGTGGAATTTTGCCAGTGTACTCTTGAGGCTGGCCAATTGAAGACCCCAGCCACGGTGAATGAGGTTTCTGGACATTTTATTTTATTATTTTTTATAGCTGTGTACAATTCATCAAGCACCTTCTTTACTTCCGCCTGGAGGAGGATGTAAACCACTGTGATGATGGCAGAAGTGAACTCCCGTGGAAGGTAGTACGGGCGCCACTTCACGGTCAGTTATTCCAGGTCTGGGAAGCAGTAGTTTGCCAGGTTTGCCACGTCCAAGGACCAGGAGGAGATGATGGAGAGGCAAACCCCTCCACCCTTCGCTTTGCCCAATGACGCCATCCAGTCCACCTGGCGATTTGAGAAGCCATCAGATTTTTAAATCTAGTTCCTAGCTCCCTAAATTCTGCTTGTAGGACCTCATCCCTTTTTCTGCCTATATTTCTGCCCATATCGTTGGTATCAATGTGTACCACAATATCTGTCTGTTTACCTTTCCCCTTCAGTATGCCCTGCAGCCATTCTAGCATGTGTGAAGAAAAGATTTACGAGAATGGTTCTGAGGATGAGAGACTTCAGTTATGTGGACAGATTAGCAAAGCTGAGGTTGTTCTCCTTGGAGAAGAGACGATTGACAGGAGATGTGTTAGACATGTTCAAAATCATAAGGGGTCTGGATAGCATAAATGGGAAGGAACTGTTGCCACCTGGGCAGCATGGTAGAATAGTGGTTAGCACTATGGCTTCACGGCAGCATGGTCCCAGGTTCAATTCCTGGTTTGAGTCTGCAGATTCTCCCTGTGTCTGCATGGGTTTCCTCTGGGTGCTCCAGTTTCCTCAAACTAGTCCCGAACGACATGCTGTTAGGTAATTTGGACATTCTGAATTCTGTGTACCGAACAGGCGCCAGAATGTGGTGACTCGGGGCTTTTCACAGTAACTTCATTGCAGTGTTAATATAAACCTACTCGTGCCAATAAAGACTATAAATAAATCAGCAAGAGGTCGAAACCCTAAGGTGATTAACGAAAGAACCAGAGGCGACATGAGGAAAACTGTCGTTGTGCACCAAACGGTTTTGCATCTGGACTGCACTGCCCTGAGCAAGGGGTAGAAACAGATTCAATTGTGGTCTTCAAAAGCTACATGATAGTTATCTGAAGAGAAAAGATTTTACTGGGCTACAGAGGAAAGATCAAGGACTGGGACGAGCTGAGTTGCTGTTGCAGAGAACTGATACAAATACTTTAAAGCAGTGTTTTTCAAACTTTTTTTCCGGCGACCCATTTTTAGCAACCAGCCAACCTTTGCGACCCATGCTGGATGACCGTCGCGACCTGCGCCAGCCGACCGGCGCACACCATTTTTGCCTCCGTTTAATGCAACAGGTGAGCAGTCTTGGTCCTCGCGATCTCACTTGCTTTGTCATTTAATGTTACATTTTTGTATGGGTTGTTCATTAGAGGTCCTGGAGCTCACACCACCACTGTTTTGTCCTGTTGTGGATAATCCTGCACAGCTCACACCAACACGGTTTTGTCCTGTTGTGGATTCTCCTGCACAGCTCACACCAACACTGCTTTGCCCTGTTGTGGATTCTCCTGCACAGCTCACACCAACACTGCTTTGTCCTGTTGTGGATTCTCCTGCACAGCTCACACCAACACTGCTTTGTCCTGTTGTGGATTCTCCTGCACAGCTCACACCAACACTGCTTTGTCCTGTTGTGGATTCTCCTGCACAGCTCACACCAACACTGCTTTGCCCTGTTGTGGATTCTCCTGCACAGCTCACACCAACACTGCTTTGTCCTGTTGTGGATTCTCCTGCACAGCTCACACCAACAGTGCTTTGCCCTGCTGTGGATTCTCCTGCACAGCTCACACCAACAGTGCTTTGCCCTGTTGTGGATTCTCCTGCGCAGCTCACACCAACACTGCTTTGCCCTGCTGTGGATTCTCCTGCACAGCTCACACCAACACTGCTTTGCCCTGCTGTGGATTCTCCTGTACAGCTCACACCAACACTGCTTTGCCCTGCTGTGGATTCTCCTGAGCCACACTCTCCAGCAGGTTGAGTTGTGAGATCCTGGCTGTTTCTGCCTCTGGCCTTCTCTTTCTTATTACAAAACGATCCATTCTAAATTCCTCAGTCCTGTTGCTTACTTGCTGCTGACAAAATGGAGGAATCACAATTGCGCCCAGATTATGTGATGTCAGTGATCTCAGCGCCTGACCTGCTCTCTGCCATCAGCTCAGGCAGGAAATCTGCATTGAATTTAAAAAGGAAATCTTCTCCTGGGTCAGCGCGCAGATGTCAGGAGGAGGGGTTCTTTCCCACTGGGCTTCGGACCTGCGCACTGATGAGCGGGCACGCATGCGTGGCATGGCCGGCATTCCGAAAACCGTTCGCAGCTGTCATTTTTAAAAGCTGATCGTAGCCGGCATTTTTAAAAGCCAGCTGCAGCTGTTGGCCAATGCTTATCGGGAACACCGGGACGCATGGTCCAGCGGCCCACCAGACACCCGCCCACGACACACCCGCGGGTCACCACCCTGACTTTGACAGTGACTGCTTTAATGTGCTGAATGGTCTCCTTCTGTGCTGTAAGCATTCTATGACTCTAGTATTGATACATTCAAGGAAGTTGATATACACACCAGGGAAAGGTTACCCTGATCGTGTGATCAAGAATGTTGGGAGGAGGCTTGTGTGGTATGTGAACACCAATGTAGAGGTGTTGGGCCAAATAGCCTATTTCTGTTTTGTGAATTCCAAGTAAAGCGGCCAGCAGGGAATACAGACAATGCGTTCCACATCCTCAGGCCAACACAGCCAAGGAATTAATGTGAATCACTCTCCCTCTACTTACCCTCTCTTCAAAACCCCACTCTCTCTTCCCACACTCTCTCTCCCCACCAATAATCTCCCCAACAATCCCTCACTCCCACATGTTCTCAACATTCTGTCACCACCTTACACTATGGGCGTGATCTAACATGGATCCGTGCAAGCCAGTCAGATCGTGGGAGAAGCCGAAATCGAGATCTGTGCCGGGTGCCAGTCTGTTTCTGATCTAACCGGCCTGCCCCCGTTAGTGGGTTCTGGATCCCACCTAGACATGGCGAATTGTCAATTATTACCAATTGACAGCAATCCCCATATCATTAAAGGGATGGGCACCTGACCTAATGGCCACCTGAGATCTAACCAGCTCCCAGGAAGGAGGGGTCATTTAGCACACCTATTTAAAAACGGGAACCTACTACAAATGCTGTTAAGGGGATTGCAGGAGGTGATTAGCCATCTCCAAAATTGTGCATGCAACCCAGGGGCACTAGAGCTGGGTTCAATTTAACGGCTCCCCTCCCTCAGCCAACAGGGGGAGGGGCATTGTCGGGGGGGCTGGATGCCATCGGGGGGGTCACCCCTGGGCTGAGGGGGGATTATGGCACAGCACCCGCAGGTCCTACAGGCTATTTCCCGGATAGTGTATACCCATAACAGGGGCTAGTGCAGCTGCTGCCCATCTGTCCCACTGAACACCGCCAGGGCAGAGCGCTGTCCGTGGTAATATGGTGAAGGTCAATTTAATTCCCTCTGATTGTGAGCAGCCTCTGACTGCACAACTGAAAGCTCTTGCGAAAAGGGAATTTCCATTGTTAGTGATGTGAGAACTTCACAGTTCTCGAGTGGAATCCCGTGGATACTGTTATTGAAAACTCACCACTATTCTTAGAAGTCCCCCTATACCAAAAAGGGCCGACATTCTATATGGTGAACAGGGATTCTCACTCCCCGACTCCTATGCAGACTTCGGTGGGTGCTATTCAGGTCAAACTATATTTACAAGTTATCCCCCGGTATAACCCATATCTTCATTGAAGATTTCATCTACTTACCCCTTAGTAGCATCGATCCTGGGTCCCGTGTTGCTAAGTAAGTAAAGTAGACTTTGGAATAACCACTGTTTCAGGTTAAATTAAGTTATTTTATTATTATATATTTTTTTTCTTTTAAAAGATGCAATCACTGTCTTTACAGAAAGGTAAAAAAATCTTGCTCTGGATCCTTCTGGTTGGTTGAAGGGACCTTCAGGTCCAACTTGACAATCAATCTTCTTTTTAAAATCTGCTCTTCTTTAGATGTATTCGCTGGTGGCTCGGTTGCTATGTCCTATCTTTCCCATGTACCGAGCTGTGAGAGCTGGCTCTGCTGGCTATCCCTGAGCTGACTCTGCCTCCTCTTTAAATTCTGATCTTCCTTAGATGTATTAGCTGTTTTAGCTCGGCTGCTTTGCCTTATCTTTCCCATGACCGAGCTGACTGTAAGCTGACTCTGCTTGCTTCTCTTGTTCCTTCTCTCCTTCTCTCTGAGTTATGGTCGTTCCTGCTCTGGTCTCTGGGTTTATATTCTCTTTCTAACAGTTATTAAGTTTTTATGACTTTATTGTAAAGTAACTTTTATTTCACTTTGATTGTAAAAAGTATCTTTGATCTAAACATTCTAATATAACTAAGTATTCATTTTGGGCATGGCCTCAGCCCTCAGATATGATTACATTGTCCTTTGTGATGTTCAAAGTTCCTTTGTGATATTCAAAAATGCTTTGGTTTCAATAGAGGTGTGAATTTTGGTTTGGTTCCTGTCATTTCTGTAGTTTTATTTTCCAAATGTGTCCTCAGCTTATAATTTTGACTTTGATTTTGGCTCTCGTAGACTAGTCTCCAGTTTTCTTTAATTTACCTGATATTAGCAGAATTTCACACCTAGAATTGTCATCAAATTCAACTGAACCTCATCCTTTCCTTTCCAGCTGCTTACTAAGATAGTTAATTTCAATGAAGGTGTGAAACATTGCTTTTAGCGTAATGCTAAAAATCCACTTGGCTATAACTTGAAAGGTTTATATTTATCACTTAGCTCAACTGAAACCCTCATCCATGCTTTTCCAGATGCTTACTAAGATAGTTACTTTCAATGAAGGTGTGAACCATTGTTTTTAGCTTCATACAAAAATCCTGTTTGGGAGAAGGAATCTGCATTTTATAATCCTGCTCTTTGCAGCTGCTGTTAACCCTTCATGGGATCTTTCCCTACATTCTCTCATGTTGCTCTCAGACCAGATATTGCCAGACTTCCATGTTTCAAATGACACATCTTTCCATATTATCAATTACAGTAATTACACCATGTCACATGCAAATGTTATTGTCAAGCATCCCAATCAAACAGTGAGGCCTGGACATTTTGTCCAAACCCTGAAGGCATCAACACCATAGAGGCTGTAGCCAACAATCAAAAACTCTGGAGCTGGGCTGCAGCACTGGGGACATCCCTGTGACCAGAGGGTGGGTTTGTGTAGATCGGAGAGGAAACCTGAGCCCAGTTCATGTAGTGTTCCCGACAGAGGTCTGGGGTCTGGTGTACGGGGTCCCTGCTGTTGCCGGGGGGTGTGTAGGGCGGGGTCCTCCAGCACAACCGGCTCATTCAATGGCACCCTGAGTGAAGGCGAGGCATGTAAGGGTGGGGGAGGCTTGGGAGATTCGAGGATCCTGGGGTGGAAGCTATAACTGATTGTCAGTCTCTGACCCTCTATGATTCCTTACAGATATCACATTATGGATGGTATCGTGGACCCCACAGCAGCTGCCCTCATGGTGCTGGTGGCAATCCAGGTGACCAGCTGCTGGAGAAAGTGGTGACAGCAGCTTTGGTGTAGGCTCGAGGCGGCAGCCCACAGCCTGAGGACTGGGCCACCCATCAAGCCAGGCTGTGCCTCAGAAGGGGAGGTCAGCGACAGCCAAAGGTGTGCAGACATTGTTGGTCATTTGAGGAGATGTTGGACAGCATGTGATGCAGGAGGCTCCGCCTCAACAAGGGCACGTTGCAGCTCTTGTGCCATGACTTTACGGACTTGGAACCACATGGAGGAGGAGGACACCTGCTCCCGGTGGCCGTGAAGGTTACCACAACTCTGAACTTTTATACTTTGAGTTCATTCCAGGATAGTTACTGGCTTGAGACAATTAATTCAACCTCGATTACCTGTGATTATCACTCACTCCACTCACACTGTTTGTTCCTGTAAAGTCTTGTTTACCCAGAAAGACTCACATTCCAACCGTTCTTCACATTCCAATCTGTAATTATCTTGCAATTATGTCTCTCCCTATATATGTTACGATTGTGAACGTGCCTCCACTTCACCTGATGAAGGAGCAGCGCTCCGACAGCTTGTGATTTCAAATAAACCTATTGGACTTTATCCTGGTGTTGTGAGACTTCTTACTGTGTCTACCAGATAAGAAGCCAAAACATGAAATTGCATTAAATTACCATGGGTATACAAAGGGCATTATTTATGTAAAGTAAGGTTAACAAATAGCCACAAAAACTGTTCCTGGTTGAATTGAAAAAAAAAATCACTTATTGTCACAAGTAGGCTTCAATGAAGTTACTGTGAAAAGCCCCTAGTCGCCACATTCCGGCACCTGTCCGGGAATTGAACCGTGCTGCTGACCTGCCTTGGTCTGCTTTAAAAGCCAGCGATTTAGCCCAGTGTGCTAAACCAGCCCCTTGAATTGAACCTGCGCTGCTGGTATTGTTCTGCATTACAAGCCAGCTGCTTAGCCCACTGTGCTAAATGAACCTCTTTTTGTTGGTCAAGGCAGCATGCAGCTCATCAGGGAAAAGCTTTGGGAGGTTTTGGAGACCTTAATTGACACATCAGTGATCAAGGGCACTTACATAAGAATAATACAGCAGACAAAATGTCGTCTAAAAATGTTAAGCGGGCCTTCGAGCAGAAAATAGAGTTTACCCAAGATCGGATAAGCCAGAAGATAAGAAATGAGAGGGTGAGAGATCTTCTTATCCACGGCATTCAGTTTTGCCTCAGTGAAATCTTGTGATTATTAACCTGAAAGATCGGGAATTAGAATGACTGAATTAGCAAGCTCGAGGTTTGAAACTGTACAAAAGGCATTCAAACACTTTGTTGTTGTGGCAGCATGTGTCTGATCTGATTGCTCGAGCAGCCATGATCGAAGCTCAAAAAACTAGAAACCAGGTGGAGTATGTTTGACAAACAAGAGAGCGTGAGTGATCCAAACAAGCCGTTAACAGAACAGTTCAGAAAGTGATAAAGAAGCCTGAGGAGTTGAAGCTTTCAGCTTCTATGCCGAGAAAATGCTTTTAAGATTACGCAAGATGGAAAATGGCCAGCAGGGCAAGATCTATGACAAAGAGCCTGTAGCAAAAGCTAAAACTGCGGTGAGAAAGGAAGAAGTGTCTTTTCCATTTTCAGGGAATGAAAACGATTTTGTTCTGTTATTTTTGTGTGAATATTGGAAGCTGTTGGCTGTTTCTTTCTATACATGCAGGCGCTTTCTGCAGAACAAACAGTTGTTAACCCGTTGTTATCTGGTCTTAAAAGTTGAAAGTATAAATTTGTTACTTGTTCAATTTATACATGTGCATGTTTTAGAAGGAAACGTGAATGATGTTTTGGCTGTGGACTAGTTGGAAGCTTCTATGTGTCTTCTATGGGCTTGGGAATGGTTTAAAGGTTGCGCAGTGGTACATTGGTTAGCACTACTGCCTCACAGTACCAGGGACCTGGGGCGGAATACTCCGACCTCCCGCAGGGTCGGGAATCGCTCGGGGCTGGCGTAAATCCCTCCCCCGCCGTGGCCGGAATTCTCCGCCACCCGGGAATCGGCGGGAGCGGGAATCACGCCCCGCCGATCGGCATGCCCCCCGCAGCGATTCTCTGGCCCGCGATGGGCCGAAGTCCCGCCGCTGACAGGCCAATCCCGCCGACGTGGTTTAAACCACTTCTATGCTGGCGGGATTGGCGGCGCGAGCGGGCCCCCGTGGTCCTGGGGAGGCGGGCGCGGGGCGATCAGATCCCGGGGGGTGCCCCCACGGTGGCCTGGCCCGCGATCGGGGCCCACCAAACGGCGGGCGGGCCTGTGCCGTGGGGGCACTCTTTTTCTTCCACCGTCGCCATGACCTCCACCATGGCGGCCGATGACGCTCCGGCGCATGCGTAGGCTGGCGAAGTCCTTTCGGCCGGCCCCGACGCTGGCCGGTGGGCGCCAAAGGCCATTGGCGCCGGTTTTGGCGCCAGTCGGCGTAGCGGGAGCCACTCCGGCGCGGGCCTAGCCTCTAATGGTGCGGAGAATTCCTCACCTTTGGAGAGGCCCGATGGAGGAGTGGTTGGCGCCACTCGGCTACGCCGGGACCCCCCGCCGCGCCGGGTAGGGGAGAATTTCGTCCCTGGATTCGATTCTGGCCTTCGGTGACTGTGCACATTCACTCCATGTCTGCTTGGATTTCCTCCGGGTGCTCCAGTTCCCTCTCGCAGTCCAAAAGTCCCTTATGGTTCAAAGATATGCAGGTTAGGTGAATTGCCAACAATCAATGCATGGGGATATGGTGGGGAATGGGTCCAGGTGGAGTGCTGTTTTGGAGGTGCATGCAGACTTGATGGGCTGAATGGCCTCTTTCTGCACTGTCGGAATTCTTTGGATTCTATTTTCTGAGGGAAGTTTCTTCCGTAGAAGAGTCATAGAGACTCAAAATGTTAACTATGTTTGTTTCTCCACCAGACCTGCTGAGATAATCCAGTATTTTCTGATTTTATTTAAGATTTCCAGCATATTTGAATTCATAAGCCATGACACAAATCGATATTTCAAAGTTGCATGAAATCATGAACATGATTGAGGAGTCTGTTTCTATTGAAGGTTGTGTGGCCATAGTGGGAAACATTACATTGCATTTTAATTAAAGTTGCTGATTTGGGTGTTATTTATTTATTTTTTGCAATTGCAGAAAAGAAACAACTTGTCTTGTAATAAATATGCTCCCACCTTGAAAATGTTCGTAGGAATCTAATTTCAAATGTTCAAAACATTGTGCCAGGCACTCACTGCTTCTTTCAGTTCGACAAGCAGGAGAGAGAGAAGAATTTCCATTACTTTCAAGGTCTAAACATTTCTGTTAAGTTCTCTCAGAAAGCATCACACAGGAAACAATCACTGACCGTTGTCAGGCTGACTGTTCTGGCCGATACTTCGGTTGCCAGTTAACTAATGAAACTGAACATGGAACATACAGTGCAGAAGGAGGCCATTCGGCCCATCGAGTCCACACCGACCCACTTAAGCCCTCACTTCCACCCTATCCCCACAGCCCAATAACCTCTCTTAACCTTTTTGGATATGAAGGACAATTTATCATGGCCAATCCACATAACCTGTACGTCTTTGGACTGTGGGAGGAGACCAGAGTGCCCAGAGGAAACCAACACAGACACTAGGAGAACATGCAGACTCTGCACAGACAGTGACCTCACGGGGAATCGATCCTGGGACCCTGGTGCTGTGAAGCCACAGAGCTACCCACTGTGCTACCGTGCTGCCCGTACTGACTCCATCCACAACCTGGTTATCAAGATCCACTCGGCACCAAGGAGTCTGGTTTCTCCTTTCCAAAAGACAAAACACGGGAACACAGTGTCCTGACCAGCAGACTGTTTAACTTTGGGACTTCTGCTTAAAGGCACAATCCCAATTATAAAAACATCCCGATTATAGGTCCACGGATCAAAATAATTAAAATAAAATAAATGGCACAAAAGGAAATAAGCAGGAAGGGTACTTACAAAATTCCACAGACATTTTTGTAAGGCAGCAAAATCGGTAGCTACCTTTGTTGCTGAATTATCATAGATCATAGAATTTACAGTGCAGAAGGAGGCCATTCAGCCCATCGGGTCTGCACTGGCTCTTGGAAAGAGCACCCTACCCAAGGTCAACAACTCCACCCTATCCCCACAACCCAGTAACCCCACCCAACACTAAGGGCAATTTTGGACACTAAGGGCAATTTATCATGGCCAATCCACCTAACCTGCACAATTTTGGACTGTGGGAGGAAACCGGAGCACCCGGAGGAAACCCATGCACACACGGGGAGGATGTGCAGACTCCGCACAGACAGTGACCCAAGCCGGAATCGAACCTGGGACCCTGGAGCTGTGAAGCGATTGTGCTATCCACAATGCTACCGTGCTGCCCCTATTGTGTCAACTCTCTGAGCATTGTGCATTTTAGGCAGTGTTAGAGGATATGCTCTGGTACAAATCGGTCTGAGGCATTAATAATAATAATAATAATAATAATCTTTATTGTCACAAGTAGGCTTACATTAACACTGCAATGAAGTTACTGTGAAAATCCCCTAGTCACTACACTCCGGCGCCTGTTCGGGTACACTGAGCGAGAATTCAGAATGTCCAATTCACCTAACAGCACATCTTCCGGCACTTGTGGGAGGAAACCGTAGCACCCAGAGGAAACCCATGCAGATACAGGGAGAATGTGCAGACTCCGCACAGACAGCGACGCAAGCCGGGAATTGAACCTGGGACACTGGTGCTGTGAAGCAACTGTGCTAACCACTGTGCTACCATGCAAGAAGACAGCTTGCAGCATTGCTTGTCAGGAGAAACCAGAATGATTTTTAAGAAGGCTCTAGAAGTCTCTCAGGTTTGGAAATGGCTGCCAACACTGCAAAATATATCAAAAGACCAATGGCGGGTCACAAGCAGGTGCAGTGCAAGTAAGAAAATAGCCAGCGAACAAAAAGGCAAAAGTAGTGGAATTTTTCAGGGGTGGAACCACACACAATGCAAATCATTGCAAGTTCATGGACACTATCTGTCACAATTGCAACAAAAAGGGACATTTGGCTAAAAGATGCAGGGGTGCTAAGAGTAAGTCAAAGGCTGGGTAGGGAAATTCAAATTCTTTTTAATTTATTTTTCCAATTAAGGTGCAATTTAGCGTGGCCAATCCACCTACCCTGCACATCTTTTGGGTTGTGGAATGAGACCCACACAGACACGGAGAGAATGTGGAAACACCACATCGACAGTGACCCCGGGTCAGAATCGAACCTGGGTCCTCAGCGCCACCACGCTGCCCGGGAAATTCAAATTCAAAGATGCCTCAGTCACCTATGCACTCTCTGGAAAGCACAAAGCAGAAAGAGCACTCCTACAACATGTTAAATATGAGTGGGGTGTGTGTGGAGCCTATTTATTCTACAGTGGAGTTCGATGGACAAAAACATAAGATGGAGGTGGACGCAGGAGCCTTTCCATCTGTCATCAGTGAGGAGACCTACAGGAGGATTTGGGCTCCAGGACACTAATAAAAATTATTATTATCAACCTTTTTGACATGTACTGGTGAGTGTTTGAGGTGGACATAGCATATAACCGTCAAGAAGAAAGAGCACAGCTCCTAGTGGTGACAGAAGACGTCATTCAGAAATATTGTGAGGTTTTCAAAGATGAACTGGATGCATTGCGTGGCACGACAGTTAACTTGTTCATGGATATTCACGCTAATCCAGGTTTGTAAACCCATAGAATCCCCATAGTGCAGAAGCAGACCATTCTGCACCGATCCTCTGAAAGAGCACCCTACCTAGACTGATTCCCCACCATTGCCCTGTGTACCAGCACATATATCATTGTCAATCCACCTAACCTGAACATCTTTCGGACACTAAGAGGCAATTAGGCCTACGTGATGAAAGGCAAAGTGTAAGAGGAGTTGGAGTAGCTGCAAAGGCTAGGGATCATTGTGCATTCAGTTTTTATATTGTTAGCTCCAATTGTACTGGTTCTTAAAAGTGATCATATTGTATGCATTTGAGGGGATTACAACTTACCTTGACGTTTTCAAAATTGACATGTGCCAAGCCTACCAGCAGCTCTTATCAAAGGAGGACTCAAAAGAGTATTAACACCCTTAAAGGCTTGTTCAAATACAACCGTTTAGCTTTTGGGGTGTCTGGCGATTTTTCAAAGGACAATGGGCAATGTGTTGCAGGGGATTCCCCATGTGGCGGTTTATTTGGATGATATCCCAATGTCAGGAAGAGTTGAGGAGGAACACCTCAACAATCTGGATCAAGTGTTAAAGAGATTTTCAGAGGTAGCATCTGAAGCGCTGAAAATGCATATTCGTGGCAAAGAGTATGGACTATCTGGGTCACAGAATCAGATGCAGGATCTGCCTTCTGTGGAAGAGTTCAAGTTATCAAAGAAGCTCCAAATCCTAAACATTTTCCCGAGCTCAGATCATTCCTGGGTTTAGTGAACTACTGTGGATAGTTTCTGCCAAATCTTTAAAAAGTGTTGATGTCACTGTATCTGCTGCTCCACAAAGAGACCCAGTGGATTAGGGGTTTAGCATTTGAGAAAGCTTTCAAGGACGTGAATGCGTTGCTACAATCAGCTAATCTGCTGTTCACTTTGAGCAGGACAGAGACCTCATTCTGTCATGTGATGCCTCACTTTACTGTGCCAGCAAAGTGCTCTCATCTGATGGAGGATGGGTCGGAAAACCTATTGGAATTCCATCTTGAACGCTGACAACAGTTTTAATGGGACAGTTGCAGCTAGATGAGGGAGGTCTAACCATTGTTTTCACAACAAATATGTTAGCCACAAATTAGTGGTTACATTTAAGAAAATAAAATTTAATCCAATATAAAGAACAGAACAAACAACATTTTCTTATAGCAGAGACCATAGATAATATAGATATCATAGAATTTACAGTGCAGAAGGAGGCCATTCAGCCCAATTGGTCTGCACCGGTCGTTGGAAAGAGCACCCTACTGAAGCTGACACCTCCACCCTACCCAGTAACCCCACTTAATTTACACTTTTTGAACACTGATGGCAATTTAGCATGGTCAATCCACCTAACCTGAACATCTTTGAACAGTGGGAGCACCCGGAGGAAACCCGCGTGGAGACGGGGAGAACGTGCAGACTCCTCCCAGACAGTGACTCAAGCCGGGAATCGAACCTGGGACCCTACAGCCGTGAAGCAACAGTGCTAGCCACTGTGCTACCGTGCCGACCAGTTTGGGATTGTTTGATTTCTGTTTTAAAGAAATTATGAGAATATTTTAATTGGACTGTAAAGTTTACCCATGGCTCCTGATCGGGATGGAATACTCATTAATGGGATGCTCCACTTAAGAGTAAAAGACAGGAAGATCACATCACTGAATGTGAATGGGAGAACAAAGCAAGATAAGAGACAAGTGTGGAAAGAGAGAGAGAGGCTCAAAAACCAAAATACGAGTGACAGGATTCTCCGGCCTCTTCCATGTCCTGAACATTATTGCACATCAAGTGTCAATTTCCTATTCACTTCTATCATGATAAATGTTGAGTTATTACAAGACCTGGTGGTTGATGCGCAACAGTTGGATAAGTTCCTGAGGACTATCGAGTGCAAAGATAGGGTGGCCCTGGCTGAGGGAGTAGACCACAGAATTTCATTTCTATGTGTTTGACGCTAAGTGAACCTTTGCAACATTATTGTTTCCCAAGCAGCAATGTAAATGGTTGCACTGATGACGGATGCCCAACGTTCATCCTCCTCCCCCTCATTCTCCAACTCCTCTCCTCCTCGTTCTCCTGATCCGCAGGTGATTGATGAGGTCTTTTGTCATCTTCCACCTGGGATCGTCCCTGGTGTGCAATGTTGTGAAGGATCATCATCAATCATTCCGAACACCACGGCTGGAATTACAAAAGGGCACCTTCAAACCTATCTAGGGATCTGAGCCAAGTTTGAATTGGGAAACCCAATTGATTACAGCTCCGCCTTCAACACCATAATCCCAGCCAAGCTCATATCAAAGCTCCAAAACCTAGGACTTGGCTCTCCACTCTGCAACTGGATCCTTGACTTTCTGACCAACAGACCACAATCAGTAAGAATGTACACCAACACCTCCTCCACAATAGTCCTCAATACCGGTGCCCCGCAAGGCTGCGTACTTAGCCCCCTACTCTACTCGCTGTACACACACGACTGCATGGCAAAACTTGGTTCCAACTCCATCTACAAGTTTGCTGACGATACAACCATAGTGGGCCGGATCTCGAATAACGACGAGTCCGAATACAAGAGGGAGATAGAGAACCTAGTGGAGTGGTGTAACAACAACAATCTCTCCCTCAATGCCAGCAAAACTAAAGAGCTGGTCATCGACTTCAGGAAGCAAAGTACTGTACACACCCCTGTCAGCATCAACGGGGCCGAGGTGGAGATGGTTAGCAGTTTCAAATTCCATGGGGTGCACATCACCAAAAATCTGTCCTGGTCCACTCACGTCGACGCTATCACCAAGAAAGCATAACAGCGCCTATACTTCCTCAGGAAACTAAGGAAATTCGGCATGTCCACATCAATCCTTACCAACTTTTACAGATGCACTACAGAAAGCATCCTATCGGGCTGCATCACAGCCTGGTATGGCAACTGCTCGGCCCAGGACCGCAAGGAACTTCAGAGAGTCGTGAATACCGCCCAGTCCATCACACAAACCTGTCTCCCATCCATGGACTCCATCTACACCTCCCGCTGCCGGGGGAGAGCGGGCAGCATTATCAAGGATCCCTCCCACCCGTCTTACTCACTTTTCCAACTTCTTCCATCGGGCAGGAGATACAGAAGTCTGAGAACACGCACGAACAGACTCAAAAACAGCTTCTTCCCCACTGTCACCAGACTCCGAAATGACCTTCTTACTGACTGACCTCATTAACACTATACCCTGTATGCTTCAACCGATGCCAATGCTTATGTAGTTACATTGTATATCTTGTGTTGCCCAATTATGTATTCTCATGTATTTTCTTGTATTTTCTTGAATTTTGTTTAATTCCCTTTTCTTCCATGTACTGAATGATCTGTTGAGCTGCTTACAGAAAAATACTTTTCACTGTACCTCGGTACACGTGACAATAAACAAATCCAATCCAATCCAATCCAATCCTTGTTTCCGATGAATCAGTTTGAAGTCTGCTTCCTGGAAAAAGAAAGTCTGGAATGTTGGGATGCTGTGAAACCCCCACGACACCCCTGGGTAAACCATTATCGATCACCCCATGGTAGGGGGCGGAGGCCCACCCAGCTGGGGCTGGTTAAACTGTGCATAAAAGCCGGCCCTGACAGGGTTAGTTGTCCAAAGGGGGAATGGGATTGCAGATAGTTACTGCCATGGGCAGCTTATTGGTAATAGTAAAATAATCGCACACCGGAGAATCCTGCTCAGCTGGCGATCAGCAGCACCACCCACAGCTGCAGACTGGCTCGCTGACCTTTCAGAATTTCTCCACCTGGAGAAGATTGGATATGCCATCCGAGGGTGGGAGGAAGGCTTCCTGGATACTTGGGGGCAGTTTTCCGGCCTGTTCCAAAACCTGTTTGTGGCCAGCAACGAGGAGTGAGTTAAGAATAAAGGACCAGGATGGATGAGGAACCTAAGGACTGCGCAACCCGGGAGGGAGGGGGCGGAGGGAGGACGGAAGGAAGGTGGGGAAACCACAAAAGAAGAGAAGAGGAGGGAACTTTCCCTGAAAATAAAAGCAAAACATAGCTGAAGCCAAAGGTGGTGGGGGGAAGGCGGGGGAGGGTGGCGGGAGGGATTATGAACTGATCCGGAGGGTGGAAAGATGTATATAAGGTCAATTAAATGAAAAATAAAATAAAACTCTCTGTACAATAGAGTAAATTAACATGGGTAAGAAAATTGTGATGTTTATAAATATGAGAAATGCCAATAAAAAGATTTTTTTTTAAAGTAAAATAATGTTTTCCTTCCTCTGGCTTGACTGGTTATTAAGCTGGAAATGAGGAAGAAGGAGACTCTGGACTCACTTTTCAAGATGCCCAGCCACCCGAGACAACTACCTTGCAGCAACGTAAGGATACAAGGCAACCCAAGACGTAATTATACTAACACTGAAAGACACCAAGGCCAGGTTGGCATCATGAGGATCACCGTGATCCCAGTGACACATGGAGAGCAAACAATCATGCTACCCTTAGTCACGGTGCAGGGGCCGGGACCCAATCTGCTGGGGCATGACTGATCATGAGTTCTCCATTTTACTTGGCAACAGATTTTCCGGATGAGCACCAGAAAATTGTATGAAACCCTGAAGTACACATGGCGGATCTGGGCAGAATAAAGGGGGCCAAGGTTTGTATATACATATCACCCAGAGGTTCAACCCAGATATTTTAAGGCAAGGCCTGTTCCTTATGCCTTACTCATCAAATTTTATGGAGAGCTGCAGCATCTAGATGATCTAGGAACCATACGCCCAACACAGTTTGCGGAGTGGGCTGCACCCATAACACCGGTTAGGAAGTTGGACAAGTCTGCCAACTCTGTGGAGATTACAAACTCACAGGGAACAGGGCGTCATGCCTAGACCATTATCTGATGCCCAAGTTGGTGCCTGCCTGAAGAGGAGTAAATGTGTGTTCAGAGCAAAGGCAGTAAAGTACTTGTGGTACAGGTGGATGCAGATGGCCTACACCCTGTAGTTCAGGCCATTAAAGGGGCTCCAACTCTGAGGAATGCCACCAAACTCCAGTCATCATTAGGTCCCGTACATTATTACGGAAAATTAATCTCAAACTTGGCCACCCTGTCGGTGCCCCTCCACATACTGCTTAAGAAGAACCAAAAGTGAGTTTGGGGTTTGCGTGATCATCCCACCACAGGGTCAGAAGACCCTCCTGAAGGATCTACGCAGTGGTCACCCAAGTACCTTGAAAATTAATATGCTGGCTCGGAGTTATGTCTGGTAGCCCGGCATCATGGGGATATAGAGTGAGTCAAACGCAGTTACCAGGCATGTCAGGAGCACCGAAAGCTCCCGCTGGCAACCTCCTTCCATCCCTGGGAATGGTCAGGGTGTCCCTGGGTGAGACTGCAAGCTGATTTCACCGGGCCTTTTTTTGGGGTCAATGTTTCTCATCATTGTGAACACCCACTCAGAATGGCTCAATGTGTATGAAATGATCCCCACTACATCAAGGGCCATCGTTGAGAAACTGAGGTGCTCATTCAGCACTCATGGGATCCCTGAAGTTCTGGTGATGGACAATGGAATGCCGTTCACGAGCGAAGAGTTTGCTACACCCACTAAACTGAATGAATCCGGCACATCAAGGCCGCCCCATACCATCCCTCATCTTACGCTGACTGACTGAAAGGGCAGTTCAGACATTCAAAAGAGGCAGGAAGAAGAAGACCATGGGCTGCGTAGACACGGGACTAACAAGGTTCCTTTTTGATTACAGCACAACACCGCACGTGTCAACAGCTGATGGGCCATAGGCTCAGGACCCGGTTAAGTCTGCCTTTCTCAAATCTGGGTGGGAAAGTGTCACTGCAGCAAGAAGTACAGAACCGGCACCATGACAGTTGGATGCCAGGGAGGGAATTTCAAATCAGGGGCATGGTCCACGCCCACAACGTTGGAGACGGGGCACTCTGGCTCTCTGGAATCATAATTGAGAGAACAGGGCTGGTCTCCTGAAAGTCAAGGTCCATGGGAAAACCCAACACAAGGATGTGGACCAGCTGAAGAAGTGGGAGTCCGCACTAGATGACGTCCAACCAGAGATGTCGTGCTTCCGCCTTGCCAGGAAGCACCCCTCAGCCTGGGATCCCATCTAACCACACACATCAACTGGACCAGCAGGATGAAGATAACTCCAACTTGGACATGGACACAGGGGTGTCTGCGTAGACGGACGATGTCGTGCCCGGGGCCGAAGTTCCGGAAATAACTATCCGGAGATCGGTCAGAAAAAGATGGTCGACCAACCGGTACACACCACCTGTCTCAGACCCACCGCAGCAGGCACTCAGCCTCGGGCAAAACGACACAGAAGGCTTCCTCAGATGAGGAGAGGTAGAACCTCTGGACTTAGGGGAGGGACGAGTGCCATAATGCCCACAAAGCCCATGGGGAAACCATTATCGATCTCTCTGTGGGGACCATGGAGTACGATCTTCCCAGGCAGGAGGTGGAGGCCCACCCAGCTGTGGCTTGTTAAATCGAGCATTACGGCCGGCCCGAGTAGGAACCTGCTAGTCGGTTGTCCCCATGGGAACTGTGATTGTCGATAGTGTTTTTTTTGTAAACATTTTATTGAGGTATTTATGGTTTTACAACAACAACAAAATAAACAATGTACATGAAAATATAAACATAGTGTAAAAGCCGTCTTCCTCCCTTACAGGTCCCACCTTTACGAACCCCCCTACTCTAAACTAAGCTAAACCCCCCCCCCGCCCCCCCTGCTCTGATGGTTAATTTTCCCCAACGAAGTCGACGAATGGCTGCCACCTCCGGGCGAACCCTAACAGTGACCCTCTCAGGGCGAACTTGATTTTCTCCAAACAGAGAAAGCTAGCCATGTCCGATAGCCAGGTCACCATCATTGGGGGCTTTGGGTCCCTCCAAGCGAATAGTATCCGTCTCCGGGCTACCAGGAAAGCAAAGGCCAGAACGTCTGCCTCTTTCTTCTTCTGGATTCCCGGGTCTTCCGACACCCCGAAAATCGCCACCTCTGGACTCAGTGCCACCTTTGTTTTTAATACCTTGGACATGACATCCACAGACCCCTGCCAGAATCCCCTAAGCTTCAGGCATGCCCAGAACATGTGGACATGTTCGCTGGCTCTCCCGCACACATCTCCTACCCCAAAGAACCTACTCATCCGGGCCACTGTCATGTGATCTTGGTGAACGACCTTAAATTGTATCAGGGTGAGCCTGGCACATGTTGTGGATGCGTTGATTCTACTCAACGCGTATGTCCAGAGACCATCCTCTATCTCTCCTCCTGACTCCTCTTCCCACTTGTGTTTCAACTCCTCGGTCTTCATCTCCTCTGACCAATGTCAGAAACCCTCCCTTCTCCCACCCACACTCTGGAAACTACCCTATCCTGTATCCCCTTTAGTAGTAGGAGCGTGAAGGTTGATACCTGCGTAGGAAGTCCCGCACCTGCAGGTACCTAAACTCATTTCCCCTCGCCAATCCAAATTTCTCCTCCAGCTCCCTCAGGCTAGAAAAGCTCCCCTCCGTAAATATATCTCCCATCCTCTCAATCCCTGCTCTCTTCCATTTTCGGAACCTCCATCCAACCTTCCCGGGGCAAACAGGTCATTATTAGATTGGAGACCACACCGATGCTCCCTCCGCTCCCACGTGCCTCCTCCATTGCCCTCAGACCCTCAGGGCCGCCAACACCACGGGGCTGGTGGAGTACCATGCCGGCGGGAACGGCACTGGCGCTGTTACCAATGTCCCCAAACTGGTGCCCTTGAATGATGCCGCCTCCACACGCTCCCATACCGACCCTCACCCCACCACCCACTTCCTGATCATTGCTATATTCGCTGCCCAATAATAATTACTAAAGTTCGGCAGCGCCAGCCCGTCCTCCCCTTGGCTCCGCTCAAGCATCCCCCTTTTTACATGCGGGATCTTACCCGTCCATACAAAGCCAGTGATCACCTTATTGACCCGTTTAAAGAAGGACCGCGGAATAAAGATGGGGAGACACTGAAACACAAACAGGAATCTCGGGAGGACTGTCATTTTCATTGTCTGCACCCTCCTAGCTAGTGACAACGGAAGCGCGTCCCACCTTCGAAAATCATCCTTCATTTGGTCCACGAATCGGCCCAAATTTAACTTGTGTAGCCATTCCCATTCCCGCGCCACTTGGATGCCTAGGTATCGAAAGCTTCCCCCTATCACCCTAAACAGCAGCTCCCTGAATCACCTCTCCTGCCCCCTTGCCTGGACCGCATAAATCTCACTTTTCCCCATATTTAGTTTATACCCTGAAAACCAGCCAAATTCCCCCAGAATCCTCATAATTTCTTCCATCCCCGAAACGTACAGAACCTAAGAACATAAGAACTAGGAGCAGGAGTAGGCCATCTAGCCCCTCGAGCCTGCCCTGCCATTCAATGAGATCATGGCTGATCTTTTGTGGACTCAGTTCCACTTTCCGGCACGAACACCATAACCCTTAATCCCTTTATTCTTCAAAAAACTATCTATCTTTATCTTAAAAACATTTAATGAAGGAGCCTCAACTGCTTCATTGGGCAAGGAATTCCATAGATTCACAACCCTTTGGGTGAAGAAGTTTCTCCTAAACTCAGTCCTAAATCTACTTCCCTTTATTTTGAGGCCATGCCCCCTAGTTCTGCTTTCATCCGCCAGTGGAAACAACCTGCCCGCATCTATTCTATCTATGACCTTCATAATTTTATATGTTTCTATAAGATCCCCCCGTATCCTTCTAAATTCCAACGAGTACAGTCCCAGTCGCCACAACCTCTCCTCATAATCCAACCCCTTCAGCTCTGGGATTAACCTAGTAAATCTCCTCTGCACACCCTCCAGCGCCAGTACATCCTTTCTCAGGTAAGGAGACCAAAACTGAACACAATACTCCTGGTGTGGCCTCACTAACACCTTATACAGTTTCAGCATAACCTCCCTAGTCTTAAACTCCATCCCTCTAGCAATGAAGGACAAAACTTATTAATCACCTGTTGCACCTGGAAACCAACTTTTTGCGACTCATGCACTAGCCCACCCAGGTCTCTCTGCACAGCAGCATGTTTTAATAGTTTATCATTTAAATAATAATCCCGTTTGCTGTTATTACTACCAAAATGGATAACCTCACATTTGTTAACATTGTATTCCATCTGCCAGACCCTAGCCCATTCACTTAACCTGTCCAAATCCCTCTGCAGACTTCCGGTATCCTCTGCACTTTTCACTTTACCACTCATCTTAGTCTCATCTGCAAACTTGGACACATTGCACTTGGTCCCCAACTCCAAATCATCTCTGTAAATTGTGAACAATTTTGGGCCCAACACTGATCCCTGAGGGACACCACTAGCTACTGATTGTCAACCAGAGAAACACCCATTAATCCCCATTATTTGCTTTCTATTAATTAACCAATCCTCTGTCCATGCTACTACTTTACCCTTAATGCCATGCATCTTTATCTTATGCAGCAACCTTTTGTGTGGCACTTTGTCAAAGGCTTTCTGGAAATCCAGATATATCACATCCAGTGGCTCCCCGTTATCTACTGCACTGGTAATATCCTCAAAATTTTCCACTAAATTAGTTAGGCACGACCTGCCCTTTATGAACTCATGCTGCATCTGCCCAATGGGACAATTTCCAACCAGATGCCTCGCTATTTCTTCCTTGATGATAGATTCCAGCATCTTCTCTCCTACTGAAGTTAAGCTAACTGGCCTATAATTACCTGCTTTCTGCCTACCTTCTTTTTTAAACAGCGGTGTCACGTTTGCTACTTTCCAATCCACTGGGACCACCCCAGAGTCTAGTGAGTTTTGGTAAATTATCACTAGTTCATTTGCAATTTCCCTAGCCATCTCTTTTAGCACTCGGACACATTCCATCAGGGCCAGGAGACTTGTCTACCTTTAGCCCCATTAGCTTGCCCATCACTACCTCCTTAGTGATAACAATCATCTGAAGATCCTCATCTGTCATAGCCTCATTTCTATCAGTCACTGGCATGTTATTTGTGTCTTCCACTGTGAAGACCGACCCAAAAAACCTGTTCAGTTCCTCAGCCATTTCCTTATCTCCAATTATTGAATCTCCCTTCTCATCCTCTAAAGGACCAATATTTACCTTAGCCCCTCTTTTTTGTTTTATATATTTGTAGAAACTTTTACTATCTGTTTTTATATTCTGAGCGAGTTTACTCTCATAATCTATCTTACTCTTTATAGCTTTTTTAGTAGTTTTCTGTTGCCCCCTAAAGATTTCCCAGTCCTCTAGTCTCCCACTAATCTTTGCCACTTTGTATGCTTTTTCCTCCAATTTGATACTCTCCCTTATTTCCTTAGAATTCCATGGTCGATTTTCCCTCTTTCTACCGTCCTTCCTTTTTGTTGTTATAAACCTTTGCTGAGCACTGTGAAAAATCACTTGGAAGGTTCTCTACTGTTCCTCAACTGTTCCACCATAAAGTCTTTGCTCCCAGTCTACCTGAGCTTGCTCTTCTCTCATCCCATTGTAATCTCCTTTGTTTAAGTACAAAATACTAGTGTTTGATTTTACCTTCTCGCCCTCCATCTGTATTTTAAATTCCACCATTTTGTGATCGCTCCTTCCGAGAGGATTCCTAACTGTGAGATCATTAATCAATCCAGTCTCATTACAAAGGACCAGATCTAGGACTGCTTGTTCCCTCGTAGGTTCCATTACATACTGTTTAGGAAATTATCGCTGGTCCGACCCTATCCGCTCAGCCCCGAGCCTGGTACTGCCTTTATCCTCTCCCCTGCAGCAGTGTCCCACGCTGGTCCGACCCTATCCACTCAGCCCCGAGCCTGGTACTGCCTTTATCCACTCCCCTGCAGCAGTGTCCCACGCTGGTCCGCCCCTATCCGCTCAGCCCCGAGCCTGGTACTGCCTTTATCCTCTCCCCTGCAGCAGTGTCCCGCGCTGGTCCAATCCTATCCACTCAGCCCCGAGTCTGGTACTGCCTTTATCCTCTCCCCTGCAGAGCAGTGTCCCGCGCTGGTCCGACCCTCTCTGCTCAGCCCCGAGCCTGGTACTGCCTTTATCCTCCCCCCTACAGCGCAGTGCCCCACGCTGGTCCGCCCCTATCCGCTCAGCCCCGAGCCTGGTACTGCCTTTATCCTCTCCCCTGCAGCAGTGTCCCACGCTGGTCCAATCCTATCCACTCAGCCCCGAGCCTGGTACTGCCTTTATCCACTCCCCTGCAGCAGTGTCCCACGCTGGCCCGCCCCTATCCGCTCAGCCCCGAGCCTGGTACTGCCTTTATCCTCTCCCCTGCAGCAGTGTCCCACGCTGGTCCGACCCTATCCACTCAGCCCCGAGCCTGGTACTGCCTTTATCCTCTCCCCTGCAGCAGTGTCCCACACTGCTCCGCCCCTATCCGCTCAGCCCCGAGCCTGGTACTGCCTTTATCCTCTCCCCTACAGCGCAGTGTCCCGCGCTGGTCCAATCCTATCCACTCAGCCCCGAGTCTGGTACTGCCTTTATCCTCTCCCCTACAGCGCAGTGCCCCGCGCTGGTCCGCCCCTATCCACTCAGCCCCGAGCCTGGTACTGCCTTTATCCACTCCCCTGCAGCAGTGTCCCGCGCTGGTCCGACCCTATCCGCTCAGCCCCGAGCCTGGTACTGCCTTTATCCACTCCCCTGCAGGAGTGTCCCACGCTGGTCCGACCCTATCCGCTCAGCCCCGAGCCTGGTACTGCCTTTATCCTCTCCCCTGCAGCAGTGTCCCACGCTGGTCCGCCCCTATCCGCTCAGCCCCGAGCCTGGTACTGCCTTTAACCACTCCCCTGCAGCAGTGTCCCGCGCAGGCCCGCTCCTCTCTGCTCAGCCCCGAGCCTGGTACTGCCTTTATCCTCTCCCCTGCAGCAGTGTCCCGCGCTGGTCCGCCCCTATCCGCTCAGCCCCGAGCCTGGTACTGCCTTTAACCACTCCCCTGCAGCAGTGTCCCGCGCAGGCCCGCTCCTCTCTGCTCAGCCCCGAGCCTGGTACTGCCTTTATCCTCTCCCCTGCAGCAGTGTCCCGCGCAGGCCCGCTCCTCTCTGCTCAGCCCCGAGTCTGGTACTGCCTTTATCCTCTCCCCTGCAGCAGTGTCCCGCGCTGGTCCGACCCTATCCGCTCAGCCCCGAGCCTGGTACTGCCTTTATCCTCTCCCCTACAGCGCAGTGTCCCGCGCTGGTCCGACCCTATCCACTCAGCCCCGAGCCTGGTACTGCCTTTATCCTCTCCCCTACAGCAGTGTCCCACTCTGGTCCGACCCTATCCGCTCAGCCCCGAGCCTGGTACTGCCTTTATCCTCTCCCCTACAGCAGTGTCCCGCGCTGGTCCGCCCCTATCCGCTCAGCCCCGAGCCTGGCACTGCCTTTATCCTCTCCCCTGCAGCAGTGTCCCACGCTGGTCCAACCCTATCCGCTCAGCCCCGAGCCTGGTACTGCCTTTATCCACTCCCCTGCAGCAGTGTCCCGCGCTGGTCCGACCCTATCCGCTCAGCCCCGAGCCTGGCACTGCCTTTATCCTCTCCCCTGCAGAGCAGTGTCCCACGCAGGCCCGCTCCTCTCTGCTCAGCACCAAGCCTGGCGCTGGCTTTATCCTCTCCCGTGCAGCAGTGTCCCGCGCTGGTCCGCTCGTCTCTGCTCAGCCCCGAGCCTGGTACTGCCTTTATCCTCACCCCTGCAGAGCAGTGTCCCACGCAGGCCCGCTCCTCTCTGCTCAGCATCAAGCCTGGCACTGGCTTCATCCTCTCCCCTGCAGCAGTGTCCCGCGCAGGTCAGCTCCTCTCTGCTCCCGGCCCACCTCTCGCTGTTTTAAATTGGAAACTCCGGGCTCACCTCTCACTGTTTTAAACTGAAACACCCGGCTCTCCTCTCTCTGTTTTAAACACTGAAACTCCCGGCTCTCCTCTCGCTGTTTTAAACTGGAAACTCCCGGCTCTCCTCTCACTGTTTTAAATTGGAAACTCCGGGCTCTCATCTCACTGTTTTAAACTGAAACACCCGGCTCTCCTCTCTCTGTTTTAAACACTGAAACTCCCGGCTCTCCTCTCGCTGTTTTAAACTGGAAACTCCCGGCCCACCTCTCGCTGTTTTAAACACTGAAACCCCCGGCTCTCCTCTCTCTGTTTTAAACACTGAAACCCCCGGCTCTCCTCTCGCTGTTTTAAACTGGAAACTCCCGGCCCACCTCTCGCTGTTTTAAACACTGAAACCCCCGGCTCTCCTCTCGCTGTTTTAAACACTGAAACTCACGGCCCACCTCTCGCTGTTTTAAACTGGAAACTCCCGGCTCTCCTCTCACTGTTTTAAACTGTGAAACTCCCGGCCCACCTCTCGCCGTTTTAAACTGGAAACTCCCGGCCCACCTCTCGCTGTTTTAAACTGGAAACTCCCAGCTCTCCTCTCGCTGTTTTAAACACTGAAACTCCCGGCTCTCCTCTCGCTGTTTTAAACACTGAAACTCCCGACTCTCCTCTCGCTGTTTTAAACACTGAAACTCCCGGCTCTCCTCTCGCTGTTTTAAACACTGAAACTCCCGGCTCTCCTCTCGCTGTTTTAAACACTGAAACTCCCGGCTCTCCTCTCATGTTTTAAACACTGAAACTCCCGGCTCTCCTCTCGCTGTTTTAAACACTGAAACTCCCGGCTCTCCTCTCGCTGTTTTAAACACTGAAACTCCCGGCTCTCCTCTCGCTGTTTTAAACACTGAAACTCCCGGCTCTCCTCTCGCTGTTTTAAACTGGAAACTCCCGGTTCTCCTCTCGTTGTTATAAACACTGAAACTCCCGGCCCACCTCTCGCTGTTTTAAACACTGAAACTCCCGGTTCTCCTCTCGCTGTTTTAAACACTGAAACTCCCGGCTCTCCTCTCGCTGTTTTAAACTGGAAACTCCCGGCTCACCTCTCGCTGTTTTAAACTGGAAACTCCCGGCTCTCCTCTCGCTGTTTTAAACACTGAAACTCCCGGCTCTCCCCTCACTGTTTTAAACACTGAAACTCCCGGCTCTCCCCTCACTGTTTTAAACTGTGAAACACCCAGCTCTCCTCTCGCTGTTTTAAACTGAAACTCCCGGCTCACCTCTCGCTGTTTTAAACACTGAAACTCCCGGCTCTCCTCTCGCAGTTTTAAATACTGAAACCCCCGGGTGCCCTCTCGCTGTTTTAAATACTGAAACCCCCGGGTGCCCTCTCGCTGTTTTAAACACTGAAACTCCCGGCTTTCCTCTCGCTGTTTTAAACACTGAAACTCCCGGCTCTCCTCTCGCTGTTTTAAACTGTGAAACTCCCGGTTCTCCTCTCGCTGTTTTAATCACTGAAACTCCCGGCTGTCCTCTCGCTGTTTTAATCACTGAAACTCCCGGCTGTCCTCTCGTTGTTTTAAACACTGAAACTCCCGGCTCTCCTCTCGCTGTTTTAAACAGTGAAACTCCCGGCTCTCCTCTCATTGTTTTAAACACTGAAACTCCCGGCTCGCCTCTCGCTGTTTTAAGCTGGAGCTGGTCGTCTGCGTAAAGCGAGACTCTGTGTTCCACTTCCCGCGGACCACCCCCTTCCAGCACTTGAGACTCTCAGTGCAATTGCCAGCGGCTCTATGGCTAATGCAAACAGCAGTGGGGGGAGGGGGCATCCCTGTCTCGTCCCCGATGCAGACTGAAATAGTCCGATGCTGACCTGTTCGTCTGTACGCTCGCAATAGAAACCGGATACAACAGCCTGACCCAGTCAATAAAGACCCGCCCAAACCGCCCCAGTACCTCCCACAGATATTCCCATTCCACCCGATCAAAAGCATTCACTGCGTCCATTGCGACCACTACCTCCACATCCCTACCTTCTGGGGGCTTCATAATCACATTTAACAACTTTCTTACATCGGCCGCCAACTGCCTACCCTTAATAAATCCCGTCTGCTCCTCCCCAATCACGTCCGTAACACAAGTCTTCAATCCTAGAGGGCAAGATTTTGGCCAGCAATTTGGCTTCCACATTTAGTAGGGATATCGGCCTGCAGGACCCAAATAGCTGCAGGTTCTTGTCCCGCTTCAGGATCAATGAGACCGTGGCCTGTGACATCGCTGGGGGAAGCACCCCATGTTCCCTTGCCTCATTGAATGTCTTCATCAACATCGACCGCAATATCCCAGATAACTTTTTATAGAACTGCACTGGGTACCCGAGCGGCCCCAGGGCTTTACCCGACTGCATGGCCTTCAGTCCCTCTGCTATTTCCTCCAACCCGATTGGGGCCCCCAGCACTTCTACAAAACCCCCGTCCACCTTCGGGAAATTTAGCCCCCCTAAAAAGTGCCTCATCCACTCCAGCCCAGCTAGTGGTTCCAACTCATACAACCTACTGTAAAATTCCTTAAACGCCTTATTCACCCCTGCTGAATCTCTGACCATGTTCCCGTCCCCGTCCTTTACTTTCCCTATCTCCCTGGCTGTCTCCCTCTTTCTAAGCTGCTGTGCAAGCATTCTGCTGGCCTTCTCTCCATACTCATAGATCGCCCCCCTCGCCTCCCTCAGCTGCTCCACCGCCCTCCCTGTAGTTAACAAGCCAAACTCGGCCTGTAGCCTCCGTCACTCCCTTAAAAGGCCTGCCTCTGGGATCTCCGCGTACCTCCTATCGACCTGCAATATCTCCTTTATAAGTCAGTTCGTCTCTGCTCTATCAGCTCCCCTCTAACCACCGCCTTCAATGCCTCCCAGACCACCGCCACCAAAACTTCACCCATGTCTTTAACTTCCAGGTAGTTCTGAATACATTTTCTCAGCCGCCCACACACCTCTTCGTCAGCTAAAAGTCCCACGTTCAGCCTCCAGTGCGGGCGCTGGCTACTCCCCTTGCTAACCTGTAGGTCATAGATACATAGAACTTACAGTGCAGAAGGAGGCCATTTGGCCCATCAAGTCTGCACCGACCCACTTAAGCCCTCACTTCCACCCTATCCCCGTAACCCAATAATTTCTTCTGACCTTTTTGGTCACTAAGGGCAATTTATCATGGCCAATCCACCTAACCTGCACGTCTTTGGACTGTGGGAGGAAACCAGAGCGCCCAGAGGAAACCCACGCACACACAGGGAGAATGTGCAGACTCCGCACAGACAGTGACCCAGTGGGGAATCGAACCTGGGACCCTGGCGCTGTGAAGCCACACTGCTGTCCACTTGTGCTACCGTGCTACCCCAACCCAGGTCAACCCAGTGCGGGTCATGATCTAAGATTGTGATTGCCGAATACCCCGTGTCCACTACCCCTGTCAGTAGAGCCCTGTTCAAAATTTTAAAAATCAATCCGGGAGTACACTTTATACACATATGAGTAGAAGGAGAATTCCTTCACTCTCGGCTGCCCAAATCTCCATGGGTCCCCCCCCCCCATTTGCTCCATAAACCCCTTTAGCCCCTTTGCCATTGCTGGCACCCTGCCCATCCTTGAGCTCGACTGGTCGAACCCAGGGTCGATAACTGTGTTAAAGTCCCCTCCCATGACCAGTTTATGCGAATCCAGGTCTGGGAACTTCCCCATCATCCTCTTTATAAACTCCACATCGTCCCAATTTGGCGCGTACACATTCACTAGTACCACCTGCACCCCCTCCAGCTTTCCACTGACCATAATGTACCGGCCTCCCACATCCACAACTACTCTTCCCGCCTCAAATAGTACTCGCTTATTAATGAGGATCGCAACCCTTCTAGTCTTCGAGTCCAGCCCCGAGTGAAAAACCTGTCCAAACCATCCCTTCCTTAATCTAATCTGATCAGTTACTCCAAGGTGCGCCTCCTGTAACATTACCACGTCCGCCTTCAGTCTCCTCAAATGTGTGAACACGCATGCCCATTTAGCCCTCTCACATTCCATGTGATCAGCCTAGTTGGGGGGCTCATCACCCCCCCCCTCCCCCTCGCCGATCAGCCATTACTTTTCTTGGGCCAGTCTCCAGCTCGCGCCCCACACATCCGCCAGCCCGTCCTCAGGTAGCATCTGCCCCCGACCTCCTTTCTGTCCCACAGCAAATGTCCCTCCTCGTCAGCAGAACATTTTCCCCTCCTCCCCCCAGTAACAGCACAATGTAAACCAACCCCTTCAACAAGCATAACATCTGCTCACCCCCCCACTACACTTCCGTGAGCTAGTCCGCCCAGCTGGCTTGGTGACCCTGCCAATGGCACCAGATATTCTACACCTATTATTCCCACCCCCCCCCCCCCCCCCCCCCCACCCCCCCCACCCCCCCCAACCAACCCCGCCCGCTCGGACACACATATTCAAAAGAAAAATAATCCCAAAACAATTGCCCGAAAAACCCCACAACAAACGAAAAGATCAAACGGAAGATCCAACGTCTAACAAACATACCTCCATCTCCCATCAGTGCAAATGTAAACTTTAACTCACTCAGCTCTGCAACATGCCCCAAATCAATAAAGAAGGCATTACAGATAGCGTCCAAAAAATGTGAGTGCTGCAGCAAAGTTCAAAGACCTCAGTCTGCCACTAGCCCTTTCTTTCTAGCGAAGTCCATCACTTCCTCGGGCGAATCAAAATAAAAATGTTGCTCCTCATACGTGACCCAAAGACGGGCCAGATACACCAGTCCAAACTTCACCTTGTTGTTAAAAAGGGTCCACTTTATCTGATTGAACACTGCTCTTCCCCTGGCCATCGCTGCACTCAGGTCCTGATAGATCCGCAGGATACTGTTCTACCATTTACAACTCCGTGTCTGACTGGCCCAAGCTTCTTGTCCAAGTACCTGTGGAATCTCACCACCATTGCCCTTGGGGATCCCCACTCACAGCTTCCTCGCAAGCGCTCTGTGAGCCATGTCCACCTCCAAGGGTCAGGAGAACGTCCCATCCCCCAGTAATTTCTCGAACATGCCCGCTATGTATGCCTCAACATCCGCTCCTTCGGACCCCGCTGGGAGACCGACGATTTTTAGGTACTCCAGGAGTCTTTTCTGCTGGTCCCACAGCATCCCCACCTCCAGCTCCACCGCAGTTTTATGTATCTCGTGCTCAGCCAGCGCCTTTTCTACTTTCTGGATCGCCCAGTCTTGGGCATCCAGTCTGAGTTCCAGCCACGCAACGATTCTTTATTCGGGTCCAAGCATTCCTGTTTCTGCTTGGCAAAGCCCTGCTGAATAAATTGCATCAGCTGCTCCGATGACCGCTGGGTCGACAAGCCAGGGCTCCAGTCATCCACCATGCTTTCTCCCGCTGCAGCTTCAGCCCAAGCCTTCTCTGTTCGTCTGTTTCTCCCTTTGTGAGCACTTCTGGTCTGCCTCTCCATGCACTGATGTAGGAATCCACTCCACAATTGCCTCCACCATCAATTTATTGAATCAAGTCCAACAGAAAATCGGGGGGAAAGGTCTAAAGGTCCGAACCCGAGCGGGAGCCACCAAATGTGCGACCTACTCCTTCATAGCCGCCCCTGGAGGTTGACGTGATTGTAGATAGTTATTGCAGTGGGCAGCTTACTGTTTACAGTAAAATAAAAACAATTCCTTCCTAGCACTGGCTTCCTTAGTTATTAAAGATGCCTATCCTTTCAGCTCAACACCAGATGGTCATTGATATTCAAACATCAACGGTGTTCACTATTATTGCTACCGGTAATCTGTAACTACCAAGTACAGAGGAAAGAGGTTTTCCTGTTGGATCTCAAAAAGTGCCTTTTTCCATTTCCAACCCTCCCTTGCTTACACATCTCTCTCTTGTACACCTCCCTCCTATACCCCTCCCTCCTGTACACCTCCCTCCTGTACACGGCCCTCCTGTACACTTCCCTCCTGTACACCTCCCTCCTGTTCATCTCCCTCCTGTACACCTCCCTCCTGTACACCTCCCTCCTGTTCATCTCCCTCCTGTACACCTCCCTCATGTACATCTCCCTCCTGTACACCTCCCTCCTGTACACCTCCCTCCTGTACACCTCCCTCCTGTACATCTCCCTCCTGTACACCTCCCTCCTGTACAACTCCCTCCTGTACACCTCCCTCCTGTACACCTCCCTCCTGTACACCTCCCTCCTGTACACCTCCCTCCTGTTCATCTCCCTCCTGTACACCGCCCTCCTGTACACCTCCCTCCTGTACACCACCCTCCTGTACACCTCCCTCCTGTACATCTCCCTCCTGTACACCTCCCTCCTGTACACCACCCTCCTGTACATCTCCCTCCTGTACATCTCCCTCCTGTACATCTCCCTTCTGTATACCTCCCTCCTGGACACCTCCCTCCTGTACACCTCCCTCCTGTACACCTCCCTCCTGTACACCTCCCTCGTGTTCATCTCCCTCCTGTACCCCTCCCTCCTGTACCCCTCCCTCCTGTACATCTCCCTCCTGTACATCTCCCTCCTGTACACATCCCTCCTGTACACCTCCCTCCTGTACATCTCCCTCCTGTTCATCTCCCTCCTGTACACCACCCTCCTGTACACCTCCCTCCTGTACATCTCCCTCCTGTTCATCTTCCTCCTGTACATCTCCCTCCTGTACATCTCCCTCCTGTTCATCTCCCTCCTGTACACCACCCTCCTGTACACCTCCCTCCTGTACATCTCCCTCCTGTTCATCTCCCTCCTGTACATCTCCCTCCTGTACATCTCCCTCCTGTACATCTCCCTCCTGTTCATCTCCCTCCTGTACACCTCCCTCCTGTACATCTCCCTCCTGTACATCTCCCTCCTGTACATCTCCCTCCTGTTCATCTCCCTCCTGGACACTGCCCTCATGTACATCTCCCTCCTGTACACATCCCTCCTGTACACCTCCCTCCTGTACATCTCCCTCCTGTTCATCTCCCTCCTGTACACCACCCTCCTGTACACCACCCTCCTGGACATCTCCCTCCTGGACACCTCCCTCCAGGACGCCTCTCTCCTGCACACCTCTTCCCTGTACACATCCCTCCTGTGCACCTCTCTTCTGTACACCTCCCTTCTGTGCACCTCTCCCTCCTGGACACATCTCTCCTGTGCACCTCTCTCCTGTACACATGTCCCCTCTGCACCTCTCTCCTGTACACATCTCTCCTGTACACCTCCCTGCTGCACACACCTCTCCTATGCACATCTCTCCTGTGCACCTCTCTCCTGTACACATCTCTCCTGTACACCTCCCTGCTGTACACATCTCTCCTGTACACATCTCTCCTGTACACATCTCTCCTGTACACATCTCTCCTGTACACATCTCTCCTGTATACCTCCCTGCTGTACACATCTCTCCTGTACACCTCCCTGCTGTACACATTTCTCCTGTACATCTCCCTGCTGTACACATCTCTCCTGTACACCTCCCTGCTGTACACATCTCTCCTGTACACCTCCCTGCTGTACACATCTCTCCTGTACACATCTCTCCTGTACATATCTCTCCTGTACACCTCCCTACTGTCCACATCTCTCCTGTACACATCTCTCCTGTACACATCTCTCCTGTACACCTCCCTGCTGTACACATCTCTCCTGTACACATCTCTCCTGTACACATCTCTCCTGTACACATCACTCCTGTACGCATCTCTCCTGTGCAGTTCCATCCTGTGCACTTCTCTCCTATATACCTCCCTCCTGAATACATCTCTCCTGAACAGCTCTCTTCTGTACACCTCTCTCTGTACACCTTTCCCCTGCACACGTCTCTCCTGTATACGTCCCTCCTGTACACATCTCTCCTGCACACATCTCACCTCTCTCCTATATACCACCCTCCTGAACACATCTCTCCTGCACAGCTCTCTTCTGCACACCTCTCTCTGTACACCTTTCCTCTGCACACCTCTCTCCTGTATTCTTCTCTCCTGTATACGTCCCTCCTGTACACATCTCTCCTGCACACCTCTCTCCTGTATGCTTCTCTCCAGTACGCCTCGCTCCGGTACAATTCTCTCCTGCACACCTCTTTCCTGTACACCTCCCTACCTTGCATGTGCTGATCCCACCTTAGCACAACGCTGATGGCACGTGCATGGGAAATGGCGTCCTCTTTTCGTGTGTTGTCTCATCTGGATCTTGTAATTTTGAAATCCTCAAAATCTATCCACACACTCTCTACCAAGCATTTGCCCCAGGGAACTGAGACAGCAGCTGCAATAAGTCAGATTCTATTCATATGGCCCACGGACATCTTTAAATACCTACCTCGAATGTGACTCAATTTCACTTCCAATCCTGGTAAATGTCTCACAGCGCGAGAACCTAGTCTTACAGACATGGAATTTGGGACAAATTTAAAGGCCTCATTAATATTGCTTCAGAACATTGATTACACCAATAACTACCTGTTTGCCAGAAACAATTAAATTTCAAATTTTTGTGAGAATATTCTAAAGGCATCGAAATGTGCCTTCATTAAAACTGGAGGGAGGCTCGTTGAAGTATAGTTGAAATGAAAATGAAATGATTGTGCACCAGATTGAAAAATCAACAATTTGAACACCATCCCCACCCCCAGCCCACTCACCAGCAACCCGCCTGTTTAAACCCTGCATTGTCCTTTCATTACACACCAACAGAGCTGCTTTAGCTGTCAGTGTAAGGATGATTAATTAATGTTGGTAGAATTAAGATCATTAAGCAAAGGTACTCCCGGGGTTTGTGTCATTTCAATCTTGAATTTAATTCAGTTTCCTTGCTTTGCCACGACAGCAAAACCAGGTCATCTTGTCTGGTGGGGATATCTGTCTCTGGAGTTTCCTGTCATCCATACTAAACAGTGAAACATAAGGGAACAATGGACGGGGATGAATTTCCCTTCAATCCCACCTTGATCTCAAGTTTCTACTCCATGCCCTGGATGAGAAGGTTGCTGACTTTCTGTAGAAGGGACTTTAGTGTGCGGATTAGTTGCCTGCTTAAGAGTATTCATTTTAACTAGCTGCTTGACTATATGTCATGAGAATAGGCACTTGGCAAAGCATGATGGATATTTAGCCTTATTTCAGCCAAGAGCTCTGTATGAAATAGTCAGATGGTCATACAGTGTAAACAATGTACAGCTGCACATTGTGTTGCTGACAACATGATTTTTATGTTGCTTAGGTAAGGGACACCTAATTTCCCAAGGTTTATTATTAAAACATGGCTCCGGCCCGTTGTTTTCTGTCTCTCTCTAATCTAAAGTCGTGCCTTTGTCCCAGATACTGTTTACAGCATAATATAAATATATGCCTTTTGCTCGGTAAGGCAGGGCATTTTGGAATGACTTGAGTCTATCCAGCCCTCCATGAATTCATGCTTAATTAAAAGACCTTTGGCGAAAACACAAAGTACTGACTTATAATTTCCTTGACACTTCCCCTTTTGCTGCCTGCCTTGTGTAAATGTTTGACAGACAATGGGGCTTTTACTGCCACTATCTTCGTTGGCATAAGGAACAGCTGAAGAAGGGCGGCAATATTTCCCAAGGTGGCAGTGGTGCGTTCCCATAGTCACTGGTTGGAGGATAGGCTAGCAGTGGTCTCCTCTCTCTCTCTCTCTCTCTCTCTTTCTCTCTATATATCTCCATATAGCTCCTAAACAACCAACTGACTCTCAGTCTTAGGTCTTCAGTGTCTGAAATTAGAAAAAATGTATTCAAGTTTTCTGTAGAGATGCTTCTTCTGATAACAAAGCATCTCTAACAGAAATGCTAATACATTTCGGGGCAGCACGGTAGCATGGTGGTTAGCATCAATGCTTCACAGCTCCAGGGTCCCAGGTTCGATTCCCGGCTGGGTCACTGTCTGTGCAGAGTCTGCACGTCCTCCCCTTGTGTGCGTGGGTTTCCTCCGGGTGCTCCGGTTTCCTCCCACAGTCCAAAGATGTGCGGGTTAGGTGGATTGGCCAGGCTAAATTGCCCTTAGTGTCCTAAAAAATAAGGTTAATGGGGGTTGTTGGGTTACTGGCATAGGGTGGATACGTGGGCTTGAGTAGGGTGATCATTGCTCGGCACAACATCGAGGGCCGAAGGGCCTGTTCTGTGCTGTACTGTTCTAATTCTAATCTTTTCCCTTTATGCTGACATTCCTGATCCTCTTCCTGTATGCTCAACTTCTCAGTCCTTGATATCTACTTTGTTCCTCTCCGAAGGTCCACCATAGTACTGTACAATGAATAGGTATGCACATTCCAGGTGGGTCAGATAATTGCCCATGCCAACTCGACACATTTCTTTGCAATGCAAATGACCTCTTGCAGCATGCCCTAGGATGTGGCTTCATTTCTTTACTATTATCACATATGCACTGACAGTTTTAATAAACAATCCAGCAGCATCTCCCCATCTCAATTAAGAATCTTTCTCTTTCCATAGCTTTGCATTCTGCTTTTATGAAACAATTTTCTGTGCGGTAATGTGTCATAGCTTACTGAAAATTAAATTCACATCTACAGCTGCCCCTATCACTGGCTCCATTATTTTTTTCATTTATTCTTGCGATGTGGGCATTGTGGGCAAGGCGAACATTTATTGCCCATCCTTAATTGTCCTTGAGAAGGTGGTGGTGAATTGCCTTCTTGAAGAGTTGGCGTGGCAGAGCACAGGTACCTTCACATGACTGAAACGAAAGGGAAAATGCTGGAAAATCTCAGCAAGTCTGGCAGCAGCTGTAGGGAGAGAAAAGAGCTAACGTTTTGAGTCCGATGCCTCTTTGTCAAAGCTGTCAGCTTTAATAAACAATCCAGCAGCATCTTTGAAACGTTAGCTCTTTTCCAACATTTTCCCTTTCGTTTCAGATTCCAGCATCCGCAATAATTTGCTTTTACCTTCACAGTACTGTTAGATCAGCAGTTCCAGAATGTTGGCTCTATGGTAGTGAAGGAACCTTGATGCATTTCCAAGTCAGGATTGTGTATGACTGAGAGAGGGCCTTGCAGGCAGTGGTGTTTCCATGCGCCTGTTGCTTTTGTCCATCTCGATGGTAGAGGTCATGGGTTTGGAAGGTGTCATTAAGGAGCCTTGCAAGCTGCTGTATTGCATCTTACATATGGAGAAGCCTGCTGCAACAGTGTGACTGTAATCGAGTGAGTGAATGTTATAGATGGTGGAACTTTTTCATTCTTACATGCGGTGTGAGCATTTCTGACATAGTCAGTATTTGTTGCCATCCCTCATTGCCATTGAGGATGTGGCGGTGAGCCAGCTTCTTGAAATGCTGCAATCCCTTTGGTGCAGATATGTCCACAGTGCTTTTTGGAACGTCAGGATTTTAATCCTGTGACAATGGAGGATCAGCAACATAGTTCCAAGTCAGGGTGGCGCATGGCTTGGAGGCGAAACTGCAGAATATAGTGTGACCATGCTGCACTTGTCCTTCGAATCATCAGCCCCCATCCCAGGACATTGCATTTTACCATAAGTTAAAAGAACCACCCTACACGGTCTCACATTTATATCAATTCCCCAATAAAACTAGAAAAAGCATTACTGGTTTGAAGATTTTTTATAAACACTACCAATGTGCAACATTGTAAACACTTTGGGCGGGCTTCTCCCGCAACTGGCCATTGCCAAGAGCGGCGTGAACCACTCCGGCATTGGGCCGACCGGAAGGTGTGGAATCCTCCGCACTTCTGGGGACTAGGCAGGCGTCCGGCGCCAACTAGCGCCAAAGGGCCGATGCGAGTTGGCGCATGCGCAGAACTGCCGGCAATGTTCCGCGCCTGCGCAGACCGGCCGGCGTATTCCTGCGCATGCGCAGGGGGGGTTCTTCTCCGCCCCGACCATGAAGGAGCCCTACAGAGGCCGGCGCGGAAGGAAACAGTGCCCTCATGGCACAGGCCCGCTTGCAGATCAGTGAGCCCCAATCTTGGGCCAGGCCACTGCACCCCCCCCCCCACCCCCCACCGTGGGGCTGAATCCCCCCGTGCCCCCCCGAGGACTCACCTAGCCGGCCTACAAGCCAGGTCCCGCCGTGATGGACCATTTCCATTTCACGCCGGCGAGACTGACCAGGAAACATAGAACATAGAACATAGAACAGTACAGAACAGAACAGGCCCTTCGGCCCTCGATGTTGTGCCGAGCCATGATCACCCTACTCAAACCCACGTATCCACCCTATACCCGTAACCAACAACCCCCCACCCCTTAACCTTACTTTTTAGGACACTACGGGCAATTTAGCATGGCCAATCCACCTAACCCGCACATCTTTGGACTGTGGGAGGAAACCGGAGCACCCGGAGGAAACCCACGCACACACGGGGAGGACGTGCAGACTCCGCACAGACAGTGACCCAGCCGGGAATCGAACCTGGGACCCTGGAGCTGTGAAACGAGGCCGCTCGGCCCATCGGGGCCCGGAGAATTGTCGGGGGGGCTGCTGCCACTGTCAATGAGAGTTCCTATTGCAGCCACTCCACACCACCGGGAAATCAACGGGCGGGGGTATGCTGCCGGAGGGACCAGAGAATCCCGCCACTAGCGAACAGCCGGAGAATTCCGGCCTATAAGACTTCTCCCATAAAGGCTGACTGCATGTGACAATTACAATGTGACAATTAGAATATGACAATTACAATGTGACAATTACATTGTAAATTCGTGGTTCTTTTATTGTTTTTGTTTTACTTTCTTTCAATCTGCTCAAAAGAATCGCTTTTTCATTTTGGGTAAGCTGTCCAGAGTTCTCTACCCTTGTTTAGAAGATTGTATCATGGTCTTGCGTCCTTCAGGCTACTTTTTATAATTTGCTGTATTGTGCATAGTTGGGACACTGAGATAGTAGTTGTGATGGGTCCCAAGGCTTCATCATTCATTTGGTTAACTTTGTCAAGAACAACAATGCTGATGTCTGTCCATTGAACAGGCTTCTGTATGCAACAGCTAGGAGCTGTAACCGAAGGAAAAATCCCCTGTCTTATTGCTTCCTAACATTTAGATTCAACAATCTCTTTTGTTGTTCAAAGTTATTTGTTAACAGTGTTTGCACTTTTTGAACCATTATGTCCAGGTTTGAACATCCGATTTCCATTTTCTTCCATGTATGCATGGTTTTTAATGACTGCATCTGTGAAGAAAGTCTCCACCAGTAAAACATACAAATTTTGCTTCGTAATTTTATGGTGTCAGTACTGCGTGTAGCTGAGCCATTCTGTTTCAAAGCAGTGCTTTCTTTTGTTTCAGTGTGAGCTTTGGGTCCTGTTGCTACCTTCCTTGCCAAACCTTGTGCATGCTTTCTCTGCATTTTATTTCAGATGGCATTACTTTATCTCCATTTGCCATTACCTCTTGTTGAGTTCAGGCCTAAGAGTAGAATAGTCATCAGGGCCGGGATTCTCCCCTACCCGGCGGGGCTGGGGGTCCCGGCGCATCGGAGTGGCGTGAACCACTCCAGCGTCGGGCCGCCCCAAAGGTGCGGAATTCTCCGAACCTTTTGGGGCCAAGCCCTCACATTGAGGGGCTAGGCCCGCGCCGGAGTGGTTCCCACTCCGCCGGCTTGCGTGAATGGCTTTTGGCGTCATGCCAGCCAGGGATGAAAGGACTTCGCTGGCCGGCGTAAGTCCGCACATGCGCCGGAGCATCAGTGGCTGCTGATGTCATACTGGCGCATGCGCAGGGGTGGGGGTCTCTTCCACCTCCACCATGGTGAAGGCCATGGCGGAGGCGGAAGAAAAAGAGTGACCCCACGGCACAGGCCCGCCCGCCGCTTGGTGGGCCTCGATCGCGGGCCAGGCCACCGGGGGGGCACACCCGGGGTCAGATCACCCCGCGCCCCCCCCAGGTCCCGCGCCGCCAATCCCACCGGTCAGGTAGGTGTTTTGATTCCCGCCGGCAGGAGAGGCCTGTTAGCGACGGGACTTCGGCCCATTGCGGGCCGGAGAATCGCCGCGGGTGGCCCGCTGACCGGCGTGATTCCCGCCCCCGCCGAATCTTGGGGGCGGAGAATTTGGGACACGGCGGGGGCGGGATTGACGCCGGCCCCGGGCGATTCTCCGACCCCCCTCTACTGCAGTTCTCATTTGCCCTTTCATAACCTCAATCTCTTCATTAATTTCTGCAATGTTAAGGGCATTAACAGTTGAAACACCTGCCCCAAATCCTGCAGTCACTAGTTCCACCATACTTCTCTGTTGTCACTTATGTGTTTTCAGTCCACTCCACTCCAGAATTTCCCGCTCCAGGGTCACAAATAATCCCTGACCATAGCAATGTGCTGGTAAGTGTAGGTTGGTGAGATTAATCATAACTTTGACATGTTAATTTCCAGGTATTATTGTCACTGATTTGGCAGTGGGTTAAAGGACTAACCCATGTTCCATAGTGTAGCTAGTGATATGCTCATCACATTCGGGTCTGGGGGCCGTCCTTGGTCTTGTGGATATATCCAAGCCGGGACTCGCCGGTGTTATGGTGGTGGTGGTAGGCTTCTGTCTGGTCCCTGCCCTTATCCGGTGAGGTCCTTTCTTCTTACAATATCCCACTCTATTTTGGGGCTCCTGCTCTGACTGTTTGCCTGTTTCCCTTCCCTGGTACGAAGCCGACAATCTCTCACATACCGCCTCTTGATCCTTAATACAGTTAAGCGACTGGCAGGGGTTTATACTGTGAATTTCTAAGCAGTCCCCTCTAACTTTATATTTTACAATAGGGCGATTCGGATCGTTGAGGACATTTAATGTTTTCTGATCTGTCATTTTAAAAAAACAGTGTCATCTTGCCTGGGCGTAGAGGCCCTGCATCCCAGCTTTACTGATCACCTGTAATTCCTTTGATCCTGTGCTCCCAACTGAGATAGGGCCTAGGTATTTCGGTATTGCAGGAAATTCATATAAGCTGCCCCACAGGAATGTATAAAGTCCCTTTTGTACATACAACCTGGATCCCATCATAATAAAAATTGATATAACTCCTTCCCCTTAAGTCCCTCACTACATTTCCAGCACCCCAACACACCCACATGACATTGGTATACATGCGATCATTAGTTTTTGTGTCAGCGATGTCCATCTCCGTCTGTGTCCATGGTGAGGAGGTCGATGTCGGTGGTTGCAACTAGAGATCTGATGGGATCCTGAGGTGTGCTAGCAATAGAATCTTGGGGTATAAACAAATGCCTTACGGCGTTCAGTTAGTATTCACATCTAGTGATGTACCTCAGGGGTCAGTACTGGGACCACAACATTTCACAATATACATTAATGATCTGGAGGAAGGAACTGAATGCACTGTTGCAAAGATTGCAGATGATACGAAGATCTGTAGAGGGACAGGTAGTATTGAGGAAGCAGGCGGGCTGCAAAAGGACTTGGACATGCTAGGAGAGTGGGCAAATAAGTGGCAGATAGAATACAGGTGTGAGGTTATGCACTTTGGAAGGGGAAATGGAGGCATGGACTATTTTCTAAATGGGAAGATGCTGAGGAAATCAGAAGCACAAAGGGACTTGGGAGTCGTTGTTCACGTTTCTCTTAAGGTTAACGTGTAGGTTCAGGCAGCAGTTAGGAAGGCAAATGCAATGTTAGCATTCATGTCGAGAAGGCTAGAATACAAGACCAGGGATGTACTTCTAAGGCTGTATAAGGCTCTGGTCAGACCTCATTTTGTATATTATGAGCAGTTTTGGACCCCGTATCTAAGGAAGGATGTGATCGCCTTGGAAAGGGGCCAGATGAGGTTCACAAGAATGATCCCTGGAATGAAGAACTTGTCATATGAGGAATGGTTGATGACTCTGGTCTGTACTCGTTGGAGTTTAGAAGGATGAGCGGAGGGATCTTATTAAAACTTACAGGATATTACGAGGCCTGGATAGAGTGGGAGTGGAGAAGATGTTTCCCCTTGTAGGAGAAACTAGAACCAGAGGGCACAATCTCAGACTAAAGGGATGATCCTTTAAAACAGAGATGAGGAGGAATTCCTTCCGCCAGAGGGCGGTGTATCTGTGGAACTCTGCCGCAGAAGGCTGTGGAGGATAAATCACTGAGGGTCTTTAAGACAGAGTAGATAGGTTCTTGGTCAATAAGGGGATCAGAGGTTATGGGGAGAAGGCAGGAGAATGGGGATGAGAAAAATATCAGCCATGATTGAATGGTGGAGCAGGCTCGATGGGCCGAGTGGCCTAATTCTGCTCCTATGTCTTATGGTCTTATCATCGCCAATCCTTCCTCATCTGCATGCTCTTTGTTCATTGTCCCTTAGCCTGTGCTACTCTCGTGGCGCATTCACAAATCCAGATAATTCCTACAGTGTAAAGGCCATGGCTGACTTCCCATTTTAATCTTGCAAGGATGGCCCATTTGCACCAGGGCGTACTGAATGCATTGCTGACAGAATTTTGCCACACCCCTGCCCATTCCCTTCCACCACTAACATTCCTTTAGTAGTTTGATCACATTGTCTCTTCCGGTATATGCTTGTTCGTGGTAAATGTTTAACAGGGATTGTTGCATGGCCTCGGTATCTTTCCTTCTCTTCTCCAGATTCCATTATGGCCTCTCTGACCCCCCCCTCCCCCGTTATTTTCCCACCTCTCTTTTTCCTCCACTGGCTCTTGCAACTGCCTAATATACTCAGCCGCATAGGAGACGCATCATACCTCCAGAATCCGGTGGACGACCCTGCTCGTAGCGCCAAAAGTTTTCAGAAACTGAGTATTGAGCTGACTTTTACGTGGGGGATCTCCCATCTTAATTATTGCTTAGCTAACACAAAGACTAGTGGAGACAGGAAATGTTGTTAAGATGGCTTTACTTTCCAAGGTTGGTCAATGTACGAGGGAAAGTGATTTGGATAAGCAGCAAAACCACTTTGCTTTACATTGCTTTAGGTTCAAATGTTGTACAATTTTCCAGAAAATCATTAGTCCTCCCTCAGCTGGACTCGGTCCAATCCTTGAACCCATAGATTATACCTTAACTAATAAATTTTACTTTAGGCAGGATGGTAACTGCGTGATCAGCTCATGCTATAGCCAATTCCTGTCCACTGGCCATCTGTTATTTTTCAAGAACCAACCCCCCAATCCACTGTTCCTCACTCTCCCTTATCCCCATTTCCTCTTATAACAGTGTGGTTCCAAGCTGTACCATTGTCTGTCTGAGTATTGGGTGCCTGGGGTTGCTGATAAGAACTGCTTCCTTTGCATGTATTTCTGCTGACCACATTATTTCTGCATGAATCTATCTCTCTTAGAAATGTGGTCAAGTTAGCTAATTTAAATCCCATCACACATTGTGGCCACTACTATTATCAAGAGTTTAAATGTTTGTTACTGCTGTATTTGAAGAATACAAATAGTTTAATAGTTTATATTGTTTAATAGTTAATAATGATTACTGGATATATTTTCCATGGTTAGTTTCAGGCCTCAATAAACTAACTTATGTCGAGCTATTCTAGTGTTATCCTAGCTGTTTGGTTTTATGGGATCTCATCTCAGGATGCCCCTCCACCCAGATTTGGATCTGTCAATTAAACTGTGAACCGAGAGTTAGAATAAAAGGCTGTGAAATTAGTCATGTAGCACTAATCCTGTAATGATAATCCTCAGAATCAACAGAGAGAAGCTCAGAGCTGAATTCTCCACTGTCGGGATTCTCCATTGCGCTGGCAGACCACCCATGCCTGGGGATTACCCAACGGCATGGGACAACCCACAATGGGAAATCCCATTGACCGGCTGGCGGGACGGAGAATCCCACTGCCGCTGGGGCCGTGCCGGGAAAACTTGTGCGGCGGGACAGAGAATCCCGCCCTTATTTTTTAACACATTGCAGAATTTTCACCGAAAAACTGTTAAAGGGCAGATGTTTGTAATGTCTTTACAGCCTTGCTCGTTTTGACAACTTGTGTTTGACAATTCTAATGAGATTATACACTCTTCAATTCACGTTCACATCTAATTCTAACAGTCCCAAAGGGCAACTTATATCTCCCAAACAGCACAAAAGCTCTACCATAGGTATCCCAGGCCCACATACAGAATTGTGCCTTATCTCCCCAAATCATATCGTTACCTAACAAAGCAAGTCCTTAAAGTTTAGACCTGCTTCTAACCGGCCTAATCTGCATGCATCATGTTCCCCACCCCGAGCTCATGAATATCCGACACAACTGGAAGCAGTTTCTGTTTTATGAACCATGGATGTCAACCTTGGAACCTATTTCCCCCTCTTTCCTGTTGAAGTGGTTGAGGCTGTATTCAGGGGTGGGACTTCCAGTTTGGGACAACTGCAGCAATTTTCGTAATGATGTAAAGATTCTCGGGATGGGATTCTCCGTCCCGCCAGCCCCGTTTTCCAGTGTGGCGCGCCCCTGCCGGCATTTGGATTCTCTGTTCCCGCAGCCAGCCAATGGGTTTTCCCATTGTGGCTACGCTGCCGGGAAAACCGAGGGTGTGGATGCGCTGCTGGTGAACCGGAGGATGCCGCTGATAGAGAATCCTACAACCTCTCTTTATGAAAATCCATTAAGTCTGGCAGTCCACAAATTTTAAGTTTTGGATGTGTCCACAAACAATAAAAAGTGTGAAGTCCACAGTCGTTTTTGCCTTGGTTGTCCATTTGAGGCAGACCACCCTCCATTGGTTATTTCATTAAGAATTTTCTGGAGACATTTCAGAAGCCCCCTGACCCAAAGCAGATAACTTAGCAACCATTTAATACCCATTTCAGAAAATATTACACTGTATACAATCCACTTTTAAAGTTATGAATGTGCCATTCCTTTACTGGCATGACAGTATGACAAACTAGCACTTGAGTTTCTCCAAGTTTAAACCTGTACCTCTGTCCCCATGGTAACCACATCACACAGGCCTCTTTCCAGGTCGTATGATTGCCATCCTCCAGTCAAGGACATCTGCTTTATCTTAAATTAAAAGAGACAGTTTAAACATAATCCTCTTACAAAGTCTCACATTTGTAACACTACTCCAATTTGATATCTCGTTTTAGGTATGCACAGCACTCCTCCTGCCATTCTCTCCTATCCTCATTGAATCAGAATTTGTCCTTTGCTTTGATAATAATTTGACAGGCATGAGGTTACAGGTTGTGGTTGAAAATCATTCTGCTGCTACTGATGGTCCACAGTAACCATGCATGCCAGTTTTAATCTGCTCGATCTGTTCTGAATCTAACCCATCAACAAGGTAACAGTGCCACAAAATACAATGGAGAATGTCCTCATTGTGAAGAGGGGAGATTTGACTGGGTATGCCGGTGTCATAACTGATGCTTATGTTAATGTTGCGCATTCCATTCGGTTTTATTCTTATTTGACATTTTTGCAGGAGTTTGATCAAACAAAACACGTGATTCTCTGGCCTTGTTGCACTCGCAAGAAAGCGCAACGAGGCCAGTGAATAACGGAAGGGGCCAAAAACGAGAACTCGACCGGGCAGCAAATGGTTTGCGGTGCAATTGGTCCACTCCCATAGGTGAAATCAGGATCCCACCATCGTGAGGCGAGAAGCCAGTAATCATCACTTAAACCCTATTTCCATACAATTACCGAGAGCCACCCCACATCCAATGGCCTCCTGTCATTCAGTGGCCTCACCAGCATGGCCACGCTGGCGCCGATTAGTACTTCTTTTGAAAAACATGCACCTGGCAGAAGGACTACTGCAGGGAGCTAAGGAGGTGAGTACCTATCTTCGCTCACAGGCAAAGAGCCTGGGGGTGCTGGGCTTGCCGCCCCAGTGTTCAGCAGAGAGTGGGGGAGGGGGGGGGGGTGGCACCCTTAACTGGGATGGGCGACCATGGGAGGGGGGATCAGCGTTGGGGGGGGGGGGGGGTTGATCCGCTAGGGGGCCAACCGTGCGTGGATCCGCCATGCCAAATCTTGGATCATGTGAACCCGTTCCAGGGGCAACCCTTGGCCCTGCCCGCCTGCCCCACCAACCACCCATGACCCCACCAACTGCCGAGGCCTCTACGCGTGCAGCTGAAGGCTATTGCTGAATTGGCACTTGTGGTTAAGTGAGCAGTTCACACATCCCAAGTGGATTCATGTGGGTGGGTGGGCCATGTAGCATGTGGGAGTCATTCCCTAGCATCCCAATCAGACCTGGATGCCCGATCACTATGCCTGAACACTGATGGAGGCAACACCACACCCGGAGAAGCCAAAATACAAGCAGCCTGGAGATGGGCCTCAGCACCGGGGACCTGTCCACTGCCGGGGGGTGGGTGAGTGCAATGGGGAAGGGGCCTGCGCCCGGGCCAGGTAATGTTATGTGCAGGTGTCATGGTACAGGATCTGGGGTCCATTGAGGGGGGTCTCGCAGCGGCCATGTGTGGGGGAGGGGGATAAGGGGAGATAAATGGTGGGAATGGAGGGTCATGGGGTGGGAGCCACCGCTGTTGTCAGTCTAATACCCTCTCCCAATTTCTAACAGATACTGAACATTATGGCAGGGATTTTGGACCCAGAACTTGCCCTAGTGCTGCTGCTACGCCGGGCAACCAGACGACGGAGATGGCGGCAGCAGCAGCATCTGCCAAGGCTCAAGGCAGCGACCAATGTGCCGGACCCCGTCCCACACCCCAAGGTCTCGGCCGCCCATCAGGCCAGGGTGAGAGCCAGAGAGGGAGGCCCGCGACAACCCTGGGTGTATAGGCGTCGCTGGTTGTTTGAGCAGTTGATGGACAGTGCATGTCGGACAGAGGAGGCTCCGTCTCAACAAGCAGACGGTGCAGCACCACTTCCATATCCTCGCAGGCTTGGCACCTCCTGGAGAAGGAGGATACCAGCTCTTTGTGATCATCAAGGTCACCGCAGCTCTGAACCTTTATGCCTCATGATTATTCCAGGATTTGTGTGGAGAACTGTGTGGTATCTCGTATGCTACTACCCACAGGTGCATCTGACAGGTCACGAATGCCCTGTTTGCCCGGGCTGGAAACTACAACTTTGACATGGACCAAGCCCAACAGGATGCCCAGGCAGCGAGATTCTCCACTATCGGCGAGCTGCCCCAGGTTCAGGAGCTGATAGACGGCACGCATGTCACCTTGTATGCACCAGGCCAGCTGGGAGTGCCCTACATCAAAAGGAAGGAGTTCCACTCCCTGAACATACAGCTCGAGTGTGACCACCACATACAGATGATGCATGCGTGCGCAAGCTTCCAGGGAGTGTGCGGGATAGCTACATCCTGGGATAGTCAGAGATCCCCAGACACTTCGAGGACCACCCAAGATGGCCGGCTGGCTTCTGGGGGATATGGGATACCCGCTGAGGACCTGGACAATGATGCCAGAGACGAAAGCGGAGGCCCGTTACAACGAAGCCAACCAAGCTGCCATTGAGCTAAAAATGCACTTCCGATGCCTAGTCCGCTCCGGTGACGCCCTGCAGTACACCCCCTTGAGGGCAGCCCACTTTGTGGTGGCCTGCTGTGTCTTCCACAACCTGGCACAGCAGCAGGGCTACATGGAGGAGGTGGAGGAGGAAGAGGAACATGTGGCTACCTCCGAGGAGGATGATGAGGATAAGGCTGAAGCTAATGAGGAGGGGCTAGAAGAAGATCCTGGGGTGGAATCAGAGAACCAACAAGAGGCTGCAGAACAGACAGCAGTGGCGAGGGTCTGGCAAGCCCAAAGGGCCAGGGAGGCCTTCAAACCCGCCCGCTTCACATAGGGCGTAGTCTGGTCCATCATCACTACCTTCCCCAGTCCCATCCCCCATTTCCCACTGTTCCAGGGTCTATGTTACATCAACCCAGGGTTCTAGGACTGTGTCGACATTGTCAGTGGTGTGGTACAGTAGTCCCCCGCTATACCGCGGGTGTTCGGGTCCAAGACAGCCAGCCGCGTTGTATCCGAGCCGCGGATATCCAAGATGGCGGATATCCAAATGAATGAACAAGAGGAAACATCACTCTGAGAAACTGTCCCAACATATGCTCTTAAATTGGGCTCATCCTTCACCCACCCACGGAGGGTTGACTCTGGTACACCAGTCTCTCTGGATAATTTTGCCTTTGTTTTGCCGTTTCAAAGCCGGTCTATCAAATGTATCTTTTGCTTTACTGTGTAAGACTTGCGCTTAAACATTTTGAACGACAGTAGCTGAACTCGAAGATACCTGCACTGGAAAAGGTATCCCTTTTATGGCTGGGTAATCGGGCTAATCGGTCGCGGCTACTCATCGCGGCTAATCATCGCGGCTAATCATCGCGGCTAATCGGTCTAATCATCGCGGGTAATCGTTCTAATCATTGCGGGTAATCGTTCTAATCATTGCGGGTAATCATCACTGCTAATCGGTCTAATCATCACGGCTAATCATCGCGGCTAATCATCGCGGCTAAAAAAGGTGTTGTTTCAAAAAGAGTTTAAAATGAGTCAAGTAAGTTGGGGTCCATAAGCCCCCCCGCCGAATATCGCGAACCGCGGTATTGCGGAGCGCGGTATAACGGGGGACTACTGTATTATCAAAACTATTAGCATTACAAGGGTTAATGTAGTGTCAAGAGTAGCCACTTGAGGGAGCTGCAGATACAACTATATAAAGCAGTGATGCTCGACCTTAGGGGAGGCATGAGACAGCTAGTGAAGGTCATCAGAGCAGTTAGTGTGAGAAGGTTAGATTATAGTTTGTACCAGTAGTGAGATTAGCAGGTGTAGTTAGATGTTATTGATCAATTCCGTATTCTAAAAGGACTAAGAGTTGAAACCCAGTTTAGTAGTGTCAATAAAACCATAGCTTTGTTTAAGTAAAAGCTATACTGTGGTCTTTGTTAGACTACACCAGCCATCCTAAATAAACAACACAAAGAACACCACAAGTGGGTCACTGTCGGGGGGAGGGGGGTGATGATAACCCGCAGAGAGCTGAGTGCTAGTGCACCTCAATCTATGCCATAGTCTGACCCCTGCCTGTCTGCTGAATGCTCGCGAACACACATAACCTGCACGCAGTGTGCCCAGGCAGGGGTCATGCCTGGAGAAATGGGCAAAGGGTTCAGAGGTCAGCAAGCATTGCGGAAGAAAGTGACAGAGGTGTCGAGGGGAGGGGGGTAATGATAACCCGCAGAGAGCTGAGTGCCAGTGCATCTCAATCTATGCCATAGTCTGACCCCTGTCTGTCTGCTGAATGCTCGCTAACACACATAACCTGCACGCAGTGTGCCCGGGCAGGGGTCATGCCTGGAGAGATGGGCAAAGGGTTCAGAGGTCAGCAGGCATTGCGGAAGAAAGTGACAGAGGTGTCATACTGGTTGTGGTGAAGGGTTTTTAATGTTTCACAAGTGTCCAACAATGCCCACTCTCCCGATGGTCCAGCCCACTCTTCCCACCACCCTCTCATCCTCTACCTAACCCCCCCCCCTCCCCCCACCCAGTGCTATCAATGATCCTTGACCTGCTTAGCTTTCCTTGCTCTACGCTACGTCTAGCTGTTTCCCCAGGATGCACAAGAGAGGTGGGGGCAGCCAGCTGTTTACCTCATCCCATGGCCTTCGATGCCCTGTCAGGCGTCCTCTGGGGGTTCTGGAATGTATTGCCGGATTTGTCGGCGGCACATGCACAGCCGTGCTGCTCTGTCCCGTGTACTGGCTGCGAGCAGTGGCATCATTGGAGGGGTAGAACTCGGGGGAGCTGTTGCCGACTTTCCCCAGTCCATGGACCAGGTCCGGGATGGCACCCAGTGCCCATTCCTCCCGGTAGGTGCACATAGGGCCCGAGGCTTCATCACGGAATGAAGGAGCATCTGGATCGAGCCCCTGCGTCATCTGGCTCTGCCAGCCCTGGTGGTCTCCCAATGTCTGCACCATGGTGTTGACGCCCTTGGCAATGCTCCTCAGTGACTGGGACATGCTGTGCAGTGCCTCAGCAATGCCCACTTGTGACTTGGACAAGCTCCGCAGTGCCTTGGCAATTCCCATCTGATATTGGGACATGTCCCGCAGCACCTCACCAAGGTCAGCCTGGTGCTGGGTCACATCCCCCAGCGAGTCGGATATTCTGCCGAGGTCGTCAGCCATGGCCGTCATCGACTGCGCCACGCCTTGGACACCTCCATTAATGCTGCTGACATTGTCCACCAGGCTGTCCACTGCGGTTGCCACCTGAGCTGTGTTGGCCTCGGTGCCACACGTTGCCGGCGACAACCTTTGCGCCCATAGCTTCTAGGACTCTACCAATTGGCTATGGACCTACTGGAGTGTTGCTGACATCTACCCCTGAAAGTCCCGGCTGCTCTCTAACATCTCCATCAGCTTCGAGGTAGCTTGGTCCATAGGCTCAGCTACTGGCTGGGACCCAACTGGATCCTGGGATCCAGCAGACCTCCGACTGCTGTCTCGCCTGGGGGGTACTGTCTCCACCTGATGTGCACCAGCGACTGTGTGCTGCTCACCAGATTGTGCCCCAGAAGCCTGTCCACTAATGTTGCCCACCAAGGTGTGTGTATCTGCACTGGAGGGGGTGGCGATGAAAGCTGTGATGCGCCGATTGTTTCATCCTCGGAGCTCTCCTCCGAGGTGGTCTCATGGGAGTCAGGGGATGTCAATTCACCCATGCTGCCCGATGCAGGTTGTTGACCTCCTTGCGGCACTGAAGTCCTCCTGGTCATGCTGCCCCAGCTGCTGGACACTGCCACTTCGTCCCAGGCGGCACTGGCTGCCATGTGGCTCATCCTCCAGAACCCTCGGGGGAACAGGACACTCTCTTGGCCTCCACTGCAACTAGAAGCCTCTCCAAACCTTGGTGCTTGGTGTCCCAGTGCCATAGCTGCAAGCTAAGTGGGGTTGGCTGTGCAAATGTTGTTTATTTGCTGCTCGACCAGGTTAGCAGGGGGCTGAGGAGCCCGATCCCGTAGAATCGGCTGGCAAGTCTTCATTTGTGGCGTGAAGACCGTGGGGGCTTCGTTAAGTGGACCAATTAATGTTTTATTGCATTGCTGGTCTCGCCAAGCCGAGCGCCGGGAAGCTCGCGGCAGTTTCCGCTCGCTACCAAGCTTAGAAACCTTTCCAGTGAATCGCGCCCAAAGTGGCTTGCTCAGCCATTTCAGAGGGCCGTTAACAATCAACAATACTGTTGTGAGTCAGGAACCAGATGTAGGCCAGCAGACTTCCTCCCCTGAAGAGGTTACGTGAATGAGATGGATTTTTGCAATAATAGCAGAGACAAGCTTTTTATTTAAGATTTATTCAATTGAATTTAAATTCCCCTGGCTGCTCTAGTATTTGAATCCATGCCCAAAACATTAGCCCTGCCTATGTATCTGTAGTCTAATAACTTTTATCACTATGCTACTCATCCCAAAGTTATTTCCTCAAAGTCATTGAGCGTATTTGCTGACACCTATAAAGACAATGTAATACTCTCATATTTTTCCAAGTACCACACTGTTTTTCCTACCGGACCCCTTCAAACGTTGAATGTACAGTACATGACAGACTCCCTGGCCAACACTTGTCAGAGTTATGCCTTTGACCCATTTTTTAAGCAACAGTATATTTGATCATCCCAGCTTTCTTCCTGTGTACAATATTTCCATAAAAATGTCTGTCAGGATGTGTCCAATTTTAGTAGCCACTTCCTTAAATACCCCGCAATGTAATCCATCTGGCACTGTGATCGGAGGATGTAGGTCATAAAAATAAGAGTAGGATCAGGACATTTGTCACCCCAACCATGCTCCCCCACCCAATAAGATTGTGGCTAATTTGTTTGTGGCTAATCTGATTGTGGCATTAACTTCATTTTTCTGTCAAGCCGCCGCCCCCCACCTCCCCACAATACACACACACATACACATGCACACACACAATTACCCTTCACTCCCTTGTAGAGCAAAAATCTCAACTCAGGCCTGAACATATTCAATGACCGAGCCTTCACAACAGGTATACTTTGTGAAGTGTCCAAGAAAGTGGGGCAAATACAGAACAATAATGTTGGCTGAAATGGGTTAAAACTCTCTTCCCAACTATTTTGGAATGGCTGCAATGTTATAAATGTGTGATCCCGAATATAACTGGAGAAAAAAATGCTTCATGCACCCAACATCAATTTTCTTAAAGAAATTGAAACCATTTACATTTGATTCAGCTCTCCCGGTCTCGTTCCCGATACCAGTTCATTTTGAATGTTACACCCACACAATAAGAGCAAGATTCAGAGGGAACATTTTCAACTTAGCATGTTCATGGCCATTAACTGCTTTGGACAGCTTAGAGCACTATCTTATGATAAGGAAAGGCTGTCTGGTTCAATTTACTGAAAGCAAAACATCATGAGTTAATTGTAGAGACAGAAAGTGAAACAAATCAGTGTACTGAACCTGACGAGTCCGATAGAATACTTCTTGTTCTAAGAAAGCATTCTGGAACAGGTATCATTCTGATTTTGTATAGTTCTGTCATGTAAGCTAACACTGTTGCATCACCCATGTTCAGTTCTCGGCTTGGGTCACTGTCTGTGCGGAGACTGCACGTTCTCCCCATGTCTGCATGGGTTTCCTCCGGGTGCTCCGGTTTCCTCCCACAAGTACCAAAAGACATGCTTGTTAGGTGAATTGGACATTCTGAATTCTCCCTCAGTGAATAGTCACTGGAGTGTGGCAACTAGGGGATTCTCACAGTACGTGATTAATTAGCAGTGTTAATGTAAGCCTACTTGTGACACTAATAAAGATTATAACAATATTGGAATATCTTATGAGTCACTATAGCTACACGATCAGTCAAGTTTCTGAATAGCACAAAAAAGGTTTATTTTGTTCCTATTCTTTGCAATAATTGCATGATCATCTCACCATTGTACCAATCGCAAGTATTCAACTTCTTCATCAAATTGTGTTCTACGAAGTTAATGATCAGAAGATTATAACATAGTGAATTCAACACTTTGAATATGGAATCATACTCCAAGGAGTCTGAAGAAACAGGTGCTTCATTTTGTAGCTTTATCTGCAGTTTGTGTTTTGTTTCTCTGTAATGTTTTGCATTTTCTTCAGTACCACTGCATTCTCCTCCTTCTTTGCCAAGTATGGACGTGTGGTATGCAACCTTCTATGGCTCTCGGTTAGGCGTTTTCAATTTATTTTAATATTACATTGTAATGTTCTTGTCGGATGGCCTTATTTATTACAAGAACACTTGTAGTTAAATCTATAAACAATTTATTAACTTTAACTGTGGGTAAAGAGAACAGATAAAAGAAAAATCAGTAAAATCATGCACAAACAGCTTCTCTCTTTGACTTCCTCTCGCCAGTCTGAGGGGTCAGCTGACTTTAACATTCACTGATATACGAGTGAGATTTCTTGTGGTCAGTCGGTGAATTACAACACAACCATGATATCATTATGTCCCCTTTCCTTTGAAAGAATAAATGAATAAATTATCATCAGTATATTTACATGCGATATCATGAGTCTTAACAATATGATTTTTGTGAAAGTCTTCTCTGGCTTTCAAGAGTGTGCGACAATTTCTTCTTAAAACCAATGCTTCCTCTGTCTGTACATTGTAGGAACGAGGTACTACTTCTTCAAGTACAATGCCATTTTTGACCAATTGCCTGACTCTTCTACTCTCAGAATGTCATCACTACTCAGAGGTGGTAAAGTTCTTGACACTCTATCATATAACTGCTTTTGTTTCTCTGTAATGTTTTGCATTTTCTTCAGTACCACTGCATTCTCCTCCTTCTTTGCCAAGTATGGACGTGTGGTATGCAACCTTCTATTCATAAGCGGCTCTTCCGGCAATCTACCATGTGACAATGGTGATGCTCTGTAACTCATTCATGCGAGATATGGATCAGATTGGCTGTCCAGTGTTTTCTTCAACAATTGCTAAACGATGTGTACACTTTTTCAGGTTTTCCAATGGCTTGAGAGTACAACGGACTCAACGTGCCGTGATTGAAATCAAAGTGTTGCCACTCTTTACAGCTGAAACAAGGACCATTACCACTGACGACAAGTTGCAGAATTCCGTGTCTAGCAGAAATTGACTTGGTATGCAGTATTACGCTGCTTGCCATTATGCTCTACAGTAGAGTCATTTCGGGATAGTTTGAAAAATAGTCTATGATCATTGAATAATCTTTCCCTCGTAGGTGAAAGAGATCAATAGCTACTTTCTGCCATGGTGCCATAGGTAAATCAGATATTTGCATAGGTTCTCTTGTTTGCTTGCAACAATGCGTCTGGCATGTGTCACAACAACTGACCATCCTTTCAATATCCTGGTTTCTGCCTGGCCAGTAAACAGAGCCATTAGCTCTCCGTTTACATCTTTCAATCCCAAGATGTCCTTTGTGTATCCCTGTATCCCCTTCAGTGCATCCTTGGGAAGAGATTAAGTTATGACTCTCGCGTTCAAACAAAGTACCATACCATTAATGATACTGAGTTCAGACCTTATATTGTAGGATTCCATACATTGACCTCTGGGCCAGAGTGAGTTGATGTTCCTCATCACCTCTTGAAGAGTTTGATCCTTTCTGGTCTCTTCTTGGATCTCACGTAGTTTCGCATCTGATACTGGCAGTAGTGTGGAAATGAGATTGACATGCAGATCTACATCCTCAGTAATCTCACCTCCAATACTTTGCATTGGTGCTCTCGATAATGCATCTGCTAAGAACAAGTATTTGCCTAGCGTGGAGATGAGATTGTAGTCATAGCGTTGTAACTTCATAATCAACCTCTGAATGCATGGAGACATCTGGTTGAGATTTTCTTTTGATGTTGTTAACCAAAGGACAATAATCTGTCTCGACTGTGAAAGTTGGAAGCCCATTAACGTAGTTGTGAATTTCTCCAAGCCTACAACTAAACCTAGGCATTCGTTTTCGACTTGAGCATACCGCTGCTCTGTTGTCGCCATGGATCGTGATGCATACGCAACTGGTTTCCAATCGTCTTAGTTGCAGAACTGCTCACAGACCATCTTTGGATGCACCTGTTGACATTTTAATCTGTTTAGATGGGTCAAAATTTGTGAGAACTGTTGTGGTGGTTAGTGAAGTCTTGAGCTTCTTCCACACTTGCCCATATTGCTCAGTCCAAGTGAAATCTCTTGCCTTATGCAGGAGATCACGTAGATGGGTTTTTGCTGACAGTTTGGAATGAATTTCCCTATAAAATTGATCATACTCATCACCCTCAAAATGGCTTTCTTGTCGTGTGGTTTTGACATGTTCAGAATTGCTTGGATTTTGTCCTGGTCAGGTTCAGTATCATGCGATGTGAGTTTGTTACCTCAGAATGTGACCTCAGTTACTCCAAATTGGCACATTTGCTTGTTGAGCTTCAGCCCATTTCTCCTGATGCTCTTTAGAATTTTAAGCAACCTCATATTGTGTTCTTCTATAGTTGAGCCCCAAACATTGATATCATCCACGTACACATGTACACCTTCAATCCCTTCGATTATATGGTCCATGGTATAGTGAAAAACTTCTGATGCCTAAATTATGCCAAACGGCATTCTCGGAAAGCAATACCGTCCAAATGGCATATTGAAAGTGTAGTATTTTGTACTTTGTCCCTCTAGCTTTAGTTTCCAGAAACCCTGAGATGCAACAAGTTTTGTAAAGAATTGAAAATGAAATGAAATGAAAATCGCTTATTGTCACAAGTAGGCTTCAAATGAAGTTACTGCGAAAAGACCCTAGTCGCCACATTCTGGCGCCTGTCCGGGGAGGCTGGTACGGGAATCGAACCGTGCTGCTGGCCTGCCTTAAAAGCCACCGATTTAGCCCAGTGAGCTAAACCAGCCCCTATAATAATTTCTTATTGTCACAACTAGGCTTCAATGAAGTTACTGTGAAAAGCCCCTAGTCGCCACAATCCGGCGCCTGTTCAGGGAGGCCAGTACAGGAATTGAACCCACGCAGCTGGCCTTGTTATGCATTACAAGCCAGTTGTTTAGCTCACTGTGCTAAACCAGCTCCTCATGACTAAAAGAATTGTGCACCAGCCATCTCAGATGTAATTTCCTCACGCTTTGGTATTTGGTAATGTTCTCTTTTGACATTCTCATTGTGATCTTTAGGATCCATGCATATGCGAATATCGCCATTCTTTTTCTTTACACAAACCATGGAGTTTGCCCAGTCAGTAGATTCTTCTATTGTTCTGATTTTGTCATTCTGTCGAGCTCCTTTTTGAGGCGATCCTGAAGAGGTGCAGGTGCTATTCTGGGTGCCTGTACCACAGGTTTTGCATCTTCTTTGAGTTGTATCTTGTAGGTGAATGGTAGTGTATCAAAACCCATCAAGACATCGCTCAATTTAATGATAATGTTCTCAGAATTGTTGGAGTGTTGATCCAATCCAGTGTGGATGCTATACAGTATCTGCACTAGACCCAATTCTTCACAGGACTGATCACCTTACAATGATTCCAAGCCCTCGGATACAATATAGATTGGAACTGAATAAACTGAGTTCTTTACCACCACACTCAGGTCACAAGCACCATAACATTTAATGCTTGAACCATTATAACCGCTCAGAAATATTATGTGATTTCTTACAATCGGTTGAATTTTTGAATTTTCTAATTCAGTCATGCTGATTAAATTGGTTTTGGCACCATTATCTAACTTCAATCAGACCACTGTACCACTCACTTCAAGTGGTAGCAGCCATGTGTCCTTATCAACCTCATTTATTTTAAATGGAGTATCAGTTGGTATTTCTTTTAAGCGCTGGAGAATTTTTTTTCTGTCTCCAAAAAATTCTTCTTCTGAGTTTTTACTTCAAGAAACAATAATGTTTCATCACTGGAGACTGTGACTTCCACTGTGTTGACTGGTCTGTGTTGCAATCGGCATCAAATCTTCGAATGACTTTGTTAAAATTTTTACTGGGTTGTCTGATCTTGGGTTGTACTCAGAGCAACAATTCTGGGCAAAGTGATTTCTTTCCTTGGCATCTGGAACAAAACTTGTCAAACGCTGGACAATGCCTTATTTTGTGCCTTTGACCACATCTTTTACACAGAAATACTTTGTCCTGATCGTTAACTGGGGCTGGTTTAGCACACTGGGCTAAATCACTGGCTTTTAAAGCAGACCAAGGCAGGCCAGCATAACGGTTCAATTCCCGTACCAGCCTCCCTGAACAGGCACCGGAATGTAGCGACTAGGGCCTTTTCACAGTAACTTCATCGAAACCTATTCGTGACAATAAGTGATTTTCATTTCATTTCATTTTCATTTTCATAATCTTTTTGTTGAGCTGCAAGAGCTTCCTGCCTTTTTTTGGATGTTTCCTGCCCTTTTGGAAAAAGAGCAGCAACCAAAATTTTCTCCTCCAAGATGACTCCTCCATTACTGTGAAAAATTTCAGAATCCTGTGCTGTCAGCTCTTGAGCCTGACAAATCTTAACTGTTTGTTGCAAAGACAGCTCTGATTCCCTCAACAACGGTTCCCTCAGCTTCTTTTCATTCACACCAAACACAATCTGGTCCTGAATTATGGAAGATTACACCACAGACAAATTGTAGGTTTTAGCTTTTAACTTTAAATCAGTTATGAAATGATCTATGGACTCTCCTATCTTCTGTAAACGTGATCTAAACACATAGCGTTCACAAATTTCATTCTTTCTCGGCCTGCAATGTGCATCAAATCTTCGAATTACTTTGTTAAAATTTTTACTATCTTCATCATTTGCAAATTTAATGTATTAGAGACAGTAATTGCTTCTGGCTCTGCTGTTAGGAGCATTACTACCTTACTCAAATCTGATTGATCTTCTAAATTTACTGCAATAAGAAACAGATTAAATTGTTGTTTAAACACACGCCAGTTACTGTCCACATCAACATGAAAGCTGAGACTCTTTGGTGGCTTCAACGACGCCAGGTTATTAAATTCTTGCAGGCTGCAAAATCTTCAAATCTCTGTGGCAGGCTGCTAGTCTTTTCTCAGTGTTTAATACCTTCCAACCCCACTACTGGTACCATGTAACATTTTGGTTGGATGGCCTTATTTATTACAAGAACACTTGTAGTTAAATCTATGAACGATTTATCAACTTTAACTGTGAGTAAACTATATACAAGAGAGCAGATGAAAAAACATTGAAATCATGCACAAGCAGCCTCTCTCATTGACTTCCTCTAGCCAGCCTGAGGGGTCAGCTGACTTTAACATTCACTTGTCTACTAGTGAGACTCCTAGTGGTCAGTCGGGGAATTAAAACATAACCAGGATATCACTACATACATGGTATACGCTAAAGATTAAGCATATCTTCTGGGTACAGAGTGACGTTATTTATTATCAGGAAAACCTAAATAAACAGTAGGAATGAAGTTCTATTTTGTCTCCATAGAGGCAACACTCAACTTTAACAGGGGTGTAAAATGGGTGGTGACAGCACGGCTGCCCAGGCCATAGCCTGCCTGCTTTCCCTTCCCATTAGCTTCAATGGAGAGGAATTGGAGGCAGGGCAGCCATATACTGGTTCCCCTTTTGCATCACTATTCCCTGTCAGGGTTGAATGTTCCCCTCCCCCACCCTGCACCTCCTTATTTAATGAAAGTACCAATTCATGTTTGGGGGTATTACCCACGAGTGCTTGGTGCCCTCCTCATTCACATAATCCTTCCTCAACATGTTATTGGTAACAGTAGAGCTGATCCTGCTCTTATATCATGTCCATGCACAATTTCTGGTTGGAATATTAAGCAGCTGATTTTGCCCCCGCTAATCCATGTCTGTGGAGACCAATTGCAGCATTTCCTTTTACAGCCCAACCTTGAATAACAATCTTCCTGGTCTGATTGTCTCAGTTCCATGCATTTATTACCTGAGATATCTGGGGCACTTGCTGTACACGTTTGAAAAGCAGAATGAATGCAATAGTGGAGGAATGCAGTCAAATGGATGTTTTTCGGTCACTTTTTGATCTGATTATAGCTGAGAGAAATTTCAAAGGAATGAATCAATTTATTTATGATGCAATTTGAAATACTGCAGGAATCATTTCTAAAATTATTTGTGAGACACTTCTTTTAAACAGTGGGAACAGGAGAAACCACATGCATTCTGCTTTCAAGTGCCATTAAGTGCGGAGTGCTTTCTGACGAATCAATCCATTTTCAAAGGGGTATCAAGCAGGAAAGCCATCTGCCTGGTGCCAGAGAAACTATTCAACAGATGGCATCGCCGAATTATTCTGACTGATGTCCTTTTGAAAACTGATACAGTCAGCTGCATGATGTCCTGCGTTAGCTTGGGAACATTACAGGAATATTCTTAATTGCTTAAATATTTTGGCAAGAATAGAAAGACCTTTCCAGTGTTGATCTTATTTATGTGGTGATAATGTTAATTATATGGTTTGGAGCAGTTTAAAATATGCAGATACACAACTTTAAATTTGGAAAGTTGTGGAAAATGTGCTAACAGTAACTTGCTCACTCTTTATACCCTGGAGTCCCCTCTTTCCCTTCTGAAGCATTGGAATTTTCTTTGTTGTAACAGTCTAATCATTAATTGTCTGCTGAAATAGGATTATATAGAATAAAATTGTGTGCCTTAGAATTTGCAGCCTAGCAAATGGGCCGTATGGTTCAATTGGTCTGCACAATTTTTCTGGATTCAGTGTAATCACTGTACTGCTCTATTGCTAAGAAGAGGAGGAAACTCTTTCTATCCATAGCTCTTGCCTTTGGTTTCATTCAGTAAGCAAAGAATAATAGCAGTTACCTTTGTGAGATGTTCACAATTGCATCGAACTGACTATCAGTGAATCTACATGTGTTATTTGAGGCACAATTTTGTAATGAGACAAGAATAGCTGACAATGAGTCATGTGTAACCAAATGGAACCATTAAAGGTTATAAAGATAAGTATAGAAATAGCTGATCAAATAGGCCAGAGAATGCTATGGTTCCAGTCTTGCTGGGATCATGGAAATGTCAACCGTTGAATGCCCATTGTAAACTGATTGTAATGTTAAGTTGATGTCCCGGAGTTTTATTGAAATATCTTTGATGGTCAGAAAAAAATACACAGAACTTTGTTCTCTTTATACCTCAGCTATAATTTTCACCACCTGCAGGTTATTAACAATTTCAGTGCCGTGCCTGAATTTACATCTCCAGATGTTGTCACACTCTGAATGTTCCCAAATAAGGTTTGGGTATTGGCAAAGCACCATGTTTGTTCGATGTCAATGCAATGCTCCTCCTCACCACGATGACTGTAGCCATCTAAGATGGCCACCTGCAAAGGACCATGGGAATTATGGCCAACCCAGCACTCAGACATGTACAGAGCCTATGTGTATCTGAAACACAGATAACCAGGCCTGATCGAAACCCCCACTCGTTTGCATTTCAATGGCCCATTTTCCCTGGACAATAGAACTCCAATCAAGCCACAGACTGATTGGCGCCACTCCCTTTACTCAGAAAGCCCAACTGCCAAGGTCAAAGACCGCTAAGGACCCGTCCAGCTACTATGGCACCCGCCCCTTTCTTGGCCGAAATTGAAGACAGTGATCAGAGCCCTGTCGAACTATTGGGTCCAAGGTTAAGGGCTGCCCCAAAGAGCGCGAAATCCCAGAGGAATAAAAGAGGATACAGCCATGTGTTCTGTCTCTTTTGGATTCGGCCTGCGCCAACCCAATTGCAGCAGGAACAGCCAGCCAAGTTCAAGACCAACGCTCGCTACCTGATGGATGAGCCCAGCAGAGACAGAATGACTTTCTTCGAACCAGCCACGTGAAATCCAGATAAAGGCCTTTATCCATTTGCACAGTGCCGGTCGCCCTGAAGTTAAGTATCGGTTATTGTAGCTGATAGGTGTAGTTTAACTCGTAGTAGATATTGTGTTTGCATGTCGACATAACTCTTGTGTATGTAAATGAACCATCTTTTGAACTAACTAACTGGTTGTGTGGTCATTTGATCGATATAAGGGAAAGCCTTGTGGTTCACCAACATCATTAATAGAGCAACATGACCCAGTGGTTAGATACAGTACTACCTAGTATAGATCACAGGGAATGATTCGCAGCTTTGTGCTGTGAAAGCTGGGAAGTGGTCAAAAGTATTCAACAGGTCTCACCCAGTGAAAATCAAACAATGGCCAGAATTTTCGAGCCCTTCATGCCAGCGGGATCTTCCAGTCCCGCTGATGTGAACGAAGACTTCAATGGCCTGTCAGCCCCACAGGAGGGAAACTCACTGACGAGGGGGAGTTCAGAGTGGGGGGGGGGGGAGGGGGGGAGTGGTGGCTGCGTATCACTATTCTATGACCTGAGAAAAGTGCAGAGAAAAATCTCACTAATGGTCATGCAGCTCCAGCAAGATCTGGCTAATCGGTATTGACATTAGTGTTATACTTATCAAGGTGGAAATAGATTAAATTAGTTGATCCATAGAGACGGGAATTCCCCTGGTTTTGATGACATGCCAATAGACATAGACATAGAATTTACAGTGCAGAAGGAGGCCATTTGGCCCACCGAGTCCGCACCAGAAAGACCAACCCACGTAAGCCCACAACTCCACCTATTCCTACAACCCAGTAACCCCACCCAACCTTTTGGGACACCAAGGGCAATTTAGCATGGCCAAACCACCTAACCTGCACATCTTTAGACTGTGGGAGGAAACCGGAGCACCTGGAGGAAACCCACGCAAATATAGGGAGAACGTGCAGACTCTGCACTGACAGTGACCCAAGCCAGGAATAGAACCTGGGACCCTGTAACTGTGAAGCAACTGTGCTAACCACTGTGCTACCATGCTGCTACTGGAGGATCTTTGTTGAGAGTATCATCTTGGTCCAAGTTTATTTTCTTCTTTCTATTGCTTTTTTCCTCGAACATGCGCCAATAGCAGGCAAGAATTCTCACAAGCAATGAACACTTTGAAATTTATCCCTTGATGTCATTCTAAAGCATGAAATAATAGACCAGATTTTGCTTCCAAATTAATGGAGAGTATAATGCACACACTTTCATTATTGTATAAATCGTGCAGAATTTCTGGTAAGGGCGTTATACCCCACCAGTTAAGAATTAGGATAAGTTTCAGTTTTATCTGTCATGAATACTATGATACTCTCTTACCTGTATTGTTTTCTTTCAAAGCAAATCATATTGCTTCTTATTTCAGACCCACCATAATTGATATAATTGGATGTTAAACCTGAAAGGGGTGAAGTAGCTCTTGGGCATGCTGAAGTGAATGGAAAAGAGAATCCACTGCAGTTTAAAATAGGCTGTTGATTCACAACTATCATCTTATAATACTGCCCACCATGAATTCCACCTTCAATAAATTCCTGAGACAATTGAGAACCAGATATTAAATACGATAGAACAAATCCTGCGATTGACCCTTTCCCTTGGTGTTGGATGCCCTTTGCGCCCTTAATATTGATCAAATGTCAAAAAAGATATTTGAGGTAATTTAACCTATTTATTTTATGTTAAACTGAAAGAGTATTTTTCTATTTATGAAAACTTTAAATTTCAGTAAAACATTTTTCCTAGTATATTTGATTGGAATTATATTTGCATGAATTAATTGACCTGGTTTAATGATTTAATGGGGTTGTGGCAGCAAGTGAGAGCGATGAGCAAGATTCTAGTCTGGGAGAGTGCAGCCTGTTACCACAGCGACAATTTCCTAATGTTCAGACAAAGAAGGAAGCCAGTGCTGTCTCTATGGAAATGAATTCAGACAGTACAGAGGGCCCAATAAAAACCTTATAATATAATGGATTCTTAAAGCAGCTTTGCCACTTCAGTTGAATGCATTTGACGTTATATATTTTGTAGATTGTTTTCCACCTTGAGTTGAGACAAAATTGGTCATGCTACACCGCCCATAAGCCTAGAAACTACAGGTGCGATTCTCCGATCTCATTGATCTCTCGCTTAAGTGAAACGATGCTGGTGCAGAGAAGTGGAGGCTGAAAACGAGAACCACGGCAGTCGCCAAAATTTGCGATGCAAGCGGCCTGCTCACTCAGGTGAAATCGGGGTCTCGCGTAGCGTGGCGAGAAACCAATTATCATGACTGTTATAACCTGCCTGGGGACTATTGGTTATCCCACAGCTCTTGGGGAGAATGAGCTCCCCCATTGAGGGGGTGGGTAAATCATTAGCAATTGCATCTGTTTCAATAGAGCTGGCCAGTGTGGTACCAGCTAGTGAAGGAAGCAGTGGTGAACTACTGCTGTGTACATATTGTTGTAAATAAAGTTACTTTCTGTTTGATTCCTAAACTGGTGCTGGATTCTTCATGGCCCTCACAAAACTGATTAAGCCTCTTACTATACACTTAATGGGAGCGACCCCATATCCAAGGGCCTCCTGTGATTCATTGGCATCCCCAGCAAGTGGTCATGATGGCGCCGATTAGCACTTCTTTTTAAATACATGAAGCTGGAGGAAGGGATTCTGCAAGTAGCCGAGGAGGTGAGTAGCCATGTTTGCTCACAGGCAAAGAACCTGGGGGTGCTGGGTTTGCCGTCCCAGTGCTCGGCGGAGGGCGGAGGATTTGGCAATCGTGGTAAGTGAGCACTTCACACAACCCAAGTGGATTCCCATGGGTGAGTGGGCCATGTAGCATGTGGGAATCATTGCTTAGGAGCCTGAACAGAGCATGATGCCTGGACACTATGCCTGAACACTGCAGGAGCCAACACCACACACGCAGCATCCAACATTCAAACACCCAAGGGTGGGACACAGTTCCAGGGACATGTCCATGGCTGGAGAATGGGTGAGTGCAACGGGGAGGAGACCAGTGCCAGGTCCAGGTGATGTTATGTGTGTGTGTCTAGGATACAGGGTCTGGGGTACAGTGAGGGGGCCCACTGCGGCTGGAATTATGTAGGCAGGGTGTACCCAGCGTGGCAGCCACCACTGTATGCCAGTCTAACACCCTCTCCTAATTTCTTACAGATATTGAACGGTATGGACGCCATTTTAGATCCTGCAGAACAGGCCCTAGTGGTGTTGCTGCTAGGCCTGAAGGCCAGACGCTAGAGACAGCGGCTGCAGCATCTGTAGATTCTCGAGGTGGTGGGCCACGTGCAGGGACCCACCTCACACCCTGACGACCTGGCCACCCATCAGGCCAGGGAGGGACCCAGAGAGGGAGACCAGCGATGGCCCAGTGTGTACAGGCAGCGTTGGTTCATTGAACTGATGATGAACAGTGCGTGCCGCAGGAGACTCTGCCTCAACAACAAGATGGTGCAGCACCTGTGCCATGTCCTCATGGAGTTGGCACCACGTGGAGGAGGACACCCACTCCCAATCGCCGTCAAGGTCCCCACAGCTCTGAAATTCTATGCCTCGGGACTCTTCCAGGGCTCAAGCAGGGACCTGTGTGGCATCTCGCAGGCTACATGAATGCGCTGTTTCCCCAGGTGGCAGACTGTATCAACTTTGACAAGGACCAAACCCAAGGGTAAATCAGGGCAGCAGGATTCTCTGCCATCACCGGGATGACCCAGGTTCAGGAGCTGATAGACTGCACGCATGTTGCCTCCACGCATGTTGCTTTGTACTCACCAGGCCATCTGGGAGTGCCCTACATGCACAGGAATGGGTTCTGTCATGATGTGCAAACATGCAACCAATGAACACTCAGAAAACCAATGGCCAGTCAGGACACTCAGAGGTGGCATCACCACACGGGGGCATGACATAAACACTCTAAAAGGGACATGGCACTCACACCCTGCCTCTTTCCACAAACAGACATCTAGAGAGTTAGACAGGGTTGATCAGCAGCATCACACCCCAGCATGTGGCTTAGAGCAAGCTGGTACAGTTAGACTGAGTTACTACAGTTAGATTAGCAGAGAGTCAAACTCATTTGAGAACTGTGTTAATAGTTCAATAAACACGTTGAACTCATTTCAGAGTCTGGAGCATTCTTTAGTTCAGACTGCATCAAGTAGCAGCCTGTGTTATCCGAAGCAGCATAACACAACATGGTTCTACTCCCTGAACATTCAGTTTGTGTGTGACCACCACATACAGACCATGCATGCATGTGCATGCTTCCCAGGGAGTGTGCACGACAGCTAGATCCTGGGGTAGTCAGACATCCCCAGCCTCTACGAGAGCCACCGCAGGATGGGCGGCTGGCTCTTGGGAGATATGGCTACCGCTGAGGACCTGGCTAATGATGTGGCAGTTCCTGCTTGCTACCACACTTAGAAATCTTTCCGGACAATCGTGCCCTACAGTTTTGATATAGCAAGCAACACTGCAATGTGACTATCCTTTATCTGTTCCATGTAATATTGCCATTAAGCCATTTATTTTAAAAGGGGGACAGATGAATATGAGTGCTTAAAGCATTTATTCATTAATGTGATTTCTAGGCTTCAGGAAGTTAACATTGATTCCCTGGATTAGATGTCATACAATTCACTGCATGAGTTAAACAATGGTTGAAACATCAAGGTAGCTGTTGCTTGTGTCAACATCAATTTTAGGAGTGCACGCTGGAAGCATGTGATATAATTATATACTTAATGTGAAAACAGAAACACTGAAAACTTTGCAAGCATGTTTCAGGGTATGGCATCTTACAATATCATACTATCATATAATATGAATGATATCCAGGCACTGAAGAGGGTTCAAAGAAGCTTTCCAAGGATGATAACCATGAGGTTCTATTAATCAGGAAGGGATAAACAAGCCGGGTCCCTTTTCTCATGAAAAGAAAATGTTGTGGGGGAACTAATAGTGGTGCAGAACAGTTCCGCCGTCAACAAAATGCCAATGAACCCACACAATGGCCCTTTAATTGTGCCCTACTTGGGGTGGGTAGCGGATTGCTTTGTGGACTGTCGCTGGGAAACTTCTTTGATGGTGGGACTGCATCAGGAAGCTATCTTGACATGGCTCTCCACTATTTTACTAGCCCTTGCCCTACCTCCCAGCCTGTCACCTGGGGGCACGTAAATGTCTGCCTATTTCTAGCACCACATTTTAGGAAGAGAACAAAGGCTTTGGAGAGGGTACAGCAGAGGTTTACTAGAATCAGGGATTACAGTTCTGTGTATAGATCGGAGAAGCTAGGATTCTTCTGAGCAGAGAAGGCCAAGAGAAATTTGAGAGATGTGATTAAAATCATAAAGAGTTCAGACAAAATAAATAAATAGAAAGTGTGTCCAATAACCAAAGTGTTAATAATGAGAGAAGGCAGATGTAAAGTGATTGGCAAAAGAACCCAAAGCAACCTGAGGAAAACAGTGGGATGGGTTCTCTATTGTTTAAAGTCGGAGCTTTGACCAAAGACGGGAGCAGAGCCAGGGACCAATCCCCTTCCGATGCTGTGTTCCCGTGCCACCAGCGGCAGTGAGCTACACCCCCCATCTGGTGCAGGAGGTGGAGAATCCCGCCTAAAGTCTATCAAGGGATTTGAAGCCCTTTGAAGTGTACTTGGCTTTGGAGGAAGCCTCTGACACGTATAACAGCTGCTGCTTTAAACACTTATGTCTGAAGCAGCAAATGTTAGGGAAGAATGAAATAAAATGCAGTGAATTTTCACCCTACTGCCTGGACTGCTCTTCTGCTTTCAGATAGCAGTCTCTGATGGGGAGGGTGGGGGTGGTGGGTGGGTCTGATGTTGGGTTCTGATAATGGTTTTCTGTCGTAGGTCTCTGTTTGCGATCTGAAGAGAGGGATTCTGATGGGACTTTCTGTTGGGAAAGCCTCTACTGCATGTGTCAATTAGGTGTCTTATGGTGTGATGTGATGTGGGTCTCTGTTGGAGGTCTAATGGGACTTTCTAACAGTAGTGTCTGCTGAGTGGTCTGATGGGGATGTCTGTTATGGGTCTCTTTTGGAGGTCTGATTGTGGGTCTGATGGGGGAGTCTCTGTTCGGGGTCTCTGTTGGCAGGGTCTGATGGCGGACTGGGGCATCGCAGCGGGCTGGGGCATCGCGGCGGGCTGGGGCATCGCGGCAGGATGGGCATTACGGCGGGCTGGGGCATCGCGGCGGGCTGGGGCATCGCGGCAGGATGGGCATTACGGCGGGCTGGGGCATCGCGGCGGGCTGGGGCATCGCGGCAGGATGGGCATTACGGCGGGCTGGGGCATCACGGCAGGCTGGGGCATCACGGCAGGCTGGGGCATGGCGGCAGGATGGGCATTACGGCGGGCTGGGGCATCGTGGCGGGCTGGGGCATCGTGGCAGGATGGGGCATCGTGGCAGGATGGGGCATCGCGGCGGGCTGGGGCATGGCGGCAGGATGGGGCATGGCGGCAGGCTAGGGCATCGTGGCGGGCTGGGGCATCGTGACAGGATGGGGCATCACGGCAGGCTGGGGCATCGTGGCAGGATGGGGCATCGTGGAAGGATGGGGCATCGCGGCGGGCTGGGGCATCGTGGCTGGCTGGGGCATCGCGGTGGGCTGTGGCATTGTGGCGGGCTGGGGCATCATGGCAGGATGGGGCATCACAGCGGGATGGGGCATCGCGGCGGGCTGGGGCATTGCGGTGGGCTGGGGCATCGCGGTGGGCTGGGGCATCGCAGTGGGCTGGGGCATCGTGGCGGGCTGGGGCATTGCCGCAGGAAGGGGCATCGTGGCAGGGTGGGCATCTGGCGGGCTGGGGCATCACGGAGGGCTGGAGAATCGCGGCGGGCTGGGGCATCGCAGCAGGCTGGGGCATCACGGCAGGCTGGGGCATTGTGGTGGGCTGGGGCACCACGGCGGGCTGGGGCATCGCGGCGGGCTGGGGCATTGTGGCGGGCTGGGGCATCACGGCGGGCTGGGGCATCGCGGCGGGCTCGGGAATCGTGGCGGGCTGGGGCATCGCGGCGGGCTGGGTCATCACGGCGGGCTGGGGCATCGTGGCGGGCTGGGGCATCGTGGTGGGCTGGGGCATCGCGGCGGGCTGGGGCATCGCGGCGGGCTGGGGCATCGCGGCAGAATGGGGCATCGCGGCAGAATGGGGCATCGCGGCGGGCTGGGGCATCACGGCAGAATGGGGCATCGCGGCGGGCTGGGGCATCGCGGCAGAATGGGTCATCGCGGCAGGATGGGACATTGCGGCGGGCTGGAGAATTGTGGCGGGCTGGGGCATCATGGCGGGCTGGGGCCTCACGGCAGGCTGGGGCATCGCGGCGGGCTGGGGCATCGCGGCGGGCTGGGGAATCACGGCAGGATGGGGCATCACGGCGGGCTGGGGAATCACGGCAGGCTGGGGCATCACTGTGGGCTGGGGCATCGCGGCGGGCTGGGGCATCACGGTGGGCTGGGGCATCGTGGCGGGCTGGGGCATCACGGTGGGCTGGGGCATCACGGCGGGCTGGGGCATCGCGGCGGGCTGGGGCATCGCGGCGGGCTTGGGCATCACGGTGGGCTGGGGCATCACGGCGGGCTGGGGAATCACGGCAGGCTGGGGCATCACTGTGGGCTGGGGCATCGCGGCGGGCTGGGGCATCACGGTGGGCTGGGGCATCGTGGCGGGCTGGGGCATCACGGTGGGCTGGGGCATCGCGGCGGGCTGGGGCATCGCGGTGGGCTGAGTAATCGCGGTGGGCTGGGGCATCACGGCGGGCTGGGGCATCGCAGCGGGCTGGGGCATCACGACGGGCTGGGGCATCACGGCGGGCTGGGGCATCGCGGTGGGCTGAGTAATCGCGGCGGGCTGGGGCATCGCGGCGGGCTGGGGCATCGCGGCAGGTTGGGGCATTACGGCGGGCTGGGGCATCGCGGTGGGCTGAGTAATCGCGGTGGGCTGGGGCATTACGGCGGGCTGGGGCATCGTGGCGGGCTGGGGCATCGCGGCGGGCTGAGTAATCGCGGCGGGCTGGGGTATCATGGCGGGCTGGGGTATCATGGCGGGCTGGGGCATCATGGCGGGCTGGGGCATCGCGGCGGGCTGAGTAATCGCGGCGGGCTGGGGCATCATGGCGGGCTGGGTAATCACGGCAGGCTGGGGTATTGCGGCAGGCTGGGCATCGTGGCAGGCTGGGGCACCATGGAGGGATGGGGCATCACGGCAGGCTGGGGCATCGCGGCGGGCTGGGGTATCGCGGCGGGCTGGAGCATCGCGGTGGGCTGGGGTATCGTGGCAGGCTGTGGCATCATGGCGGGATGGGGCATCACGGCAGGCTGGGGCATCGCGGCGGGCTGGGGCATCGCGGCGGGCTGGGGCATCGCGGTGGGCTGGGGCATCGTGGCAGGCTGTGGCATCATGGCGGGATGGGGCATCACGGCAGGCTGGGGCATCGCGGCGGGCTGGGGCATCATGACGCGATGGGGCATCACGGCAGGCTGGGGCATCGCGGCGGGCTGGGGCATCACGACGCGATGGAGCATCATGGCGGGCTGGGGCATCGCGGTGGGCTGGGGCATCGTGGCAGGCTGGGGCATCATGGTGGGATGGGGCATCACGACGCGATGGAGCATCGCGGCGGGCTGGGGCATCACGACGCGATAAAGCATCATGGCTGGCTGGGGCATCGCGGTGGGCTGGGGCATCGTGGCAGGCTGGGGCATCATGGTGGGATGGGGCATCATGGTGTGATGGGGCATCATGGTGGGATGGGGCATCATGGTGTGATGGGGCATCGCGGCGGGCTGGGGCATCGCTTTCCCACCTTTATTCAGATGCAAATGACCCATTTGTCTGGTGCCGCCAGCAGGGGCCATGTAGCTCACAGCAGCTGCTGTGGGGGGAATGAGGCACCAGAATAGGTAATGTGCCCGGTGCTGATCCTGATTTTTGGCCGACGTGCGATGCTCCGCCGGATCGGGAAACCGCGACCAATGCTGGTCAATGGAGAATCCATCCCTGGCTGGAAGACTCTGTTACCGCTGCTGTAAATGGAGTTTTATCTGAGTGCCAAATTTTCAATCCTCACTGGCAGCAGTGGCATGGCAAACTCAGATCAGACAATCTGACCTTGAATTATTATCTTGGTGCGAGGGCAGATTCTCTTTGAAGTCTCCCAGCCTTAGAATATTTTCCGTAGTGGCGACCAAAAGTCGCCAGCAATACTGGCTCCTTGGAGATCTGGGTGCCATTCTTAAAGGGTGCCCAATCTCAAAGCTAAGTTGAAGATCCGCCTCACCACCCCACCCACGGACATCATGACCCCCTGCAGATGTGGGCAACATAACCATAATTTGACCTCGAAAGGGTAACCTCCCTCCTATCACGAATTGTCCGTGTCATCCCCCATCCCCCAACAACACCACGCAGGCATTTTTTTTGTTTTAAATTTAAAGTACCCAATTAATCTTTTCCAATTATGGGCAATTTAGCGTGACCGATCCACCTACCCAGCACATTTTGGGTTGTGGGGGCGAAACCCATGCAAACACGGGGAGAATGTGCAAACTCCACACGGACACCACATGGCACCCGACTCGAGCTGCTTCACACCCTCGCTGAGCATGGATGGGGGGGGGGCTGGACCGGGATCGAACCTGGGACCTCGGCACCGTGAGGCAGCAGGGCTAACCCACTGCAGTACCGTGCTGCCCGACACCGCGCAGGCATATGGGTGACCTGGCGAACCCCACCCCCCCCCATCCATGCTCAGCGAGGGTGTGAAGCAGCTCGAGTCGGGTCCCACAGGTGGAAGAATCACACTTGGTTCAGCGCCTGGTGCAAAACCCATTTAGGGGCTCTCCCGCTATTCTCCGTGGGGGGGGGGGGGGGGGGGTAGCGGGGGCGGATTTAACGGGAGGGTAGAATTGCACCAAGAATTAGCTATTCACCCGTTACATTCTATGAGGTCGGCAGTGTTATTATTTTGGGCCTTGTCTCCTGGAAGGAAGGAATACTAAAGAAAGCTGGCACACAGTATCAACCACTTTAGAATTGTTCAACACTTTCAGGTTTGTGGTTTTACGATTGGCATGTGATAATCAAACTCCACAAGGTTAGGAATATAAGCCTATAATTATCATTCTGTTCAGTTGACCCACATGAAACAGTCAATTCAGTCCTTAATATCCTATTTTGATGTGAATGAGTCACACCCCATAAGCCACGAACAATCCACAGCCGTTAAGAATCAGATGAAGAAAGAAGGATTTTGCTTGCATAAACACATTTTAATGGGTACATTAATACAACGACTAACCCCATGGGCACCTTCAATCAGAAACAATCTACGTAGTGCTTGTGAGCAGTTCAGTTACCATCAAATTATTTCAATAGCTTTCCCTTGCACAATAATAGGAAAGTACCAGCCATCAGCTTCTTTTTGTTAGAGGATGGGCCAAGGAGATCCTCAGTCACCTTCCTCTCCTCTCCTCTCATACTTTCTACTTGATGAAAGAGGAGTAGGCAGGAAAAATGAAGTATGAAATTTTAAAACCACATGGACCTAACTGATATGACTCGGGTTATTTTCAAAGTGATACCAGAACTGAGAGTTCATAGCTACCAGCAAAGCCTGAAAGGTTGTGATTCAGTTATTTCTAAAGGAGTAGGCTGAGGGGGTGATCTAGTGAGGGCATGAAGAATTATGACGGTATTGATGACTTGTACAGAGGAATCCAAACCTCGGGACCATAGATATCGAATGATCATGGATAAATTATAGTGTATTGAAATAGATAGAAAACTGGTTGGCAGACAGGAAACAAAGAGTAGGAATTAACGGGTATTTTTCAAATTGGCAGGCAGTGACTAGTGGGGTGCAGCAAGGATCGGTGCTCGGACCCCAGCTATTTACAATATATTAATGATTTAGATGAGGGAACAAAATGTCATATCTCCAAATTTGCAGATGACACCAAGTTGGATGGGAAGGTGAGCTGTGAGGAGGATGCACAGATCCTTCAGTGATTTGGACAAGTTGAGTGAGTGGGCAAATGAATGGCAGATGCAGTAAAATGTGGATAAACGCAAGGTTATCCACTTTGGCAGCAAAAAACAAGAAGGCAGATTATTATCTAAATGGACATAAATTAGGAGAGGGGCACATGCAACGAGACCTGGGTTTCACTGAAGGTAAGCATGCAGATGCAGCAGGCAGCAAAGAAGGCTAATGGTATGCTGGTCTTCCTTGCGAGAGGATTCGAGTACAGGAGCAGGGATGTCTTACTACAATTGTACAAGGCCTTGGTGAGGCCACCCCTGGAATATTGTGTCCAGTTTTGGTCTCCTTATCTGAGGAAGGATGGCCTAGCTATAAAGGGAGTGCAGCAAAGGTTTACCAGACTGATTCCTGGGATGGCAGGACTGACGTTCGAGGAGAGATTGAATCGTTTAGGATTGTATTCGCTGGAATTCAGAAGAATAAGGGGGGAATCTCACAGAAACCTATAAAATTCTAACAGGACTGGACAGGGTAGATGCAGGAAAGATGTTCCCGATGGTGGGTGCATCCATAACCAGGGGGCACAGTCTGAGGATGCAGGATAGACCATTTAGGACTGAGATGAGGAGAAGTTTCTTCACCCAGAAAGTGGTGAGCCTGTGGAATTCGTTACCACAGGAAGTAGTTGAGTCTGAAACATCGTATGGTTTCAAGAAGCAGTTAGATATAGCACTTGGGTGAAGGGGATCAAAGAATATGGGGAACATTAGGCTATTGAGTTGGATAATCAGCCATGATCATAATGAATGGTGGAGCGGGCTTGAAGGGCCGAATGGACTCCTCCTGCTCCTATTTTTTCTATGTTTCTAAATCCAATAAGAAATTCAAGACCAGCTTCTTTAAACAAAGAGTGGTTACCCAAAGCATGTGGAACTTACTTGATAACTCACTTTTTTCTAAGTTATAGAAGTCTTATCATCAAGTTGTTGAGACAGATGGCAGATGCACATTTGAAATGAAAATGAAAATCGCTTATTGTCACGAGTAGGCTGGAAGTAGGTGGAAGTACATGATAGAGAAAGAAATAGGAGGAAATGCGAATAGGGACAGAAGCCATAGATTGGAAAGAGGCTCATGGGGAGAATTGGTACAGCCCACTTAGAGTAAATGGCTCGTTTCTGTGCTAAAAACGTTGAAATTCAGTGTAATTAGTCACAGTACTAAAATTCATTCAGCTAAATTTGGAATTCTTGAAAAATTATAAACATCTGTTTGCCAAAAAATTCCAGACATGAACCTACCTCAAAATTTACAGCGAAGCAAAGGTGGGCCATGGAGAGAATCATAGAATCAATAGAGTTTTTACGGCATGGAAATAGGCTCTTCGGCCTATCGAGCCATCAACTACCTCCCTACTCTCATCCCATTTTCCAGCACGTGGCTTGTAGTCTTGTGTGCTATTCCATTTCAAGTAGTCATCTAAATACTTCCTAAATATTGTGATGGTTCCCACCGCTACCATTCTTTCAGGCAGTGAGTTCCAGATTCCCACCACCCTCTGGCTGAAAAGGTTTGTCCTCACGTCCCCTCTAAACCTTCTGCCTTTTACCATAAATCTATGCCCACTGGTTATTGACCCCTCCACTGAGGGTAAACATTATTTCCTATCCATCCTATCTATGCCCCTCCAGTGCTGTTTGTTATACCAGGGCTAAAGTGGCCAACTTTGAGATTATATGACCTAATTTATGCCAGCATATGGAGGCAACAAGCAGAGCCCAACTATTTTTCCCACAGGAAGTGAAAACTGGAGGGAGAGCAAACATCAGCTGCTCTAACACACATATATATATAAAATAATGGGATTCTTTTTATATCCAGAGATGAATTTTTTTTAATGCAGAGTACCCAATTATATATTTTTTTCCAATTAAGGGGCAATTTAGCATGGCCAATTGACCTAACCTGCACATCTTTGGGTTGTGGGGGTGAAACCTAAGCAGACACAGGGAGAATGTGCAAACTCCACACAATGACCCAGGGCCGGGAGTCGAACCCGGGTCTTCAGCGCCGCATTCCCAGTGCTATCCACTGCGCCGCACAAAACCAAATGCCAATTTGGTTTTGAAATAGTCCCACAAAAATTAATTCAACAAAGCAATAAGCCATGGCACAGCTATCAATTGAATTATACTTAATCAATTTTAAATGGCCATTTTAACTTTGAACAGTTTAATGAGCAGACCTCGGGGTGGATTCTCCAATGTGTCATGTGAGAGTACCTTTAAGAAATGGATGTTTAAGCAATGTACCTTTAAGAAATGGAGCAGCTCATATTACTGAAGGGATGTCAGAGGGTGGGGGGAGTTGAACTGAGCTCACTTCTGCTTTTGTTTTGAGTTTTGAAGAAAAGAGCTTGGGTGTGTCTGTGTTTGCAGTGAGCTGGATCTGCTGTGATCTCTGCCATGAAAGACTATCTCTGAATCATTTGGGTGATTTAAACTAATTAATAGTAATGTCTTTAACCTGATGTGTTTCTGTTGTTAAAGGTGAAGTCTTTTGGAGGTTTGAAGGAACATTTTGAGGGATTATTTAGTGTTGTATTATTTTTGGGGCTATCTTTGAAGTAAGGGGTGTTAAGTGATCCAATGTTTATTTAAAAGGTTAAGTTGAATTCATGGAATAAGCATTGTTTTGAGTTTAAAAATGCACGTGTCCATAATTGTAATACTACACCTGGGGAACAAGCCGTGTGCTTCAAAAGCAACAATCCATTAAAGGTGGGGGTTGGTTGAACTCCACGAGTTCTGAAAACACAGCTCCCTTAAAAAATGCCTGAAACGTGATCAGGATTCTTGATTGGGCAAAGAATGAAGCGTCCCCGAAAAACCAGTCTGGCAGCCATTGCAATTCTCTGATTCTCCGCCGGCAGACTCAACTCACTGCCCACCTCGCGCTGGCAGGGGGAAGCAGATTAGTGCTTTGCATCTATTTCAATATAATTAACAGGTTGGAAGGGCAATTCACCCCCCCCCCCATTTATGCACTGACCCCCACAATGGGAAATCCACTCCACTGGGCGGGCTTTTGTTCGTTGCCCAAGCATGGTCCTGATGTGGTGGATCCCGAGGTGGGTTCAGGGAATCAGTGCATCCTAAAGTCCATCAAAAGTTCCCCCTCCCCACACAACTCAAATCCACCCCCACCCCTGACACGTGGGACATTGTTTCTCCCACCAGGGGAATAACAGATCACCCCAACCCCCCACAGCGCACATGCATGAGAGTGACCTGTCCCCACTCCATGTTTCCCCATGACCCCGCAACCCCTCCCATCAGATCGCCATAAGACTCCTATCAGACCCCTTATCAGAGACCCCTTAATCAGAAACCCCTTATCAGAGACACACATCAGAGACCCCCATCAGGCCTCCCCATCAAAGACCTCCATCAGAGACCCCCATCAGGCCTCCCCATCAAAGACCCCTATTCGAGACCCCCATCCGGCATTCCCATCACAGACCCCCATCAAAGATCCCCATCAGAGACCCATATCAGAGACCCAAACAGAGAAATCCATCAGAGACCCACTTCAGAGGTTCCATCAGAGGGCCCCGTCAGAGGGCCCTGTCAGAGGCCACCTTCAGAGACCCCCATCAGAGACCCCCGTTAGAAATCCCTGTCAGAGACCCCCATCAGAGAATCACCATCAGAGACCCACATCTGGGACCCACATGAGAGACCCCCATCAGAGACCCCCCTCAGAGAACCACATCAGAGAACCACATCAGAGACACACATCAGAGTCAAAGACCCCCATCAAAGACCCACATCAAAGATCGCCATCAGAGACCCCCATCAGTGACCCCCGTCAGGGAACCGCAGGGACCTCCATCAGAGACCCCCATCAGAGACCCCCGTCAGCGACCCCCATCAGGGACCCCCATCAGATCCCCATCAGAGATCTGAGACCCACATCAGAGAGCCCCATCAGAGACCCCCATCAGAGACCACCATCAGAGACCCACATCAAATATCCCCATCAGAGACCCCCATCAGAGAGCTCCATCAGAGAGCCCCATCAGAAAGCCCCATCAGAGACCCACATTAAAGATCCCCACCAGAGACCCACATCAAATATCCCCATCAGAGAGCCCCATCAGAGACCACCATCAGAGACCCACATCAAATATCCCCATCAGAGAGCTCCATCAGAGAACCCCATCAGAGACCTCCATCAGAGACCCACATCAGTCACTCAGGCCAAAAGCTGAAGAACAGTCTCGGCAGAACAGTGAAACAAACCTGTTGGACTTTAACCTGGTGTTATAATATTTCTTACTGCGCCCACCCCAGTCCAACGCTGGCATCTCCACTGCATTCCTAATTTTCAGTTGACCCTTAATTCCTCTGCCACAACCTTCAAATGAATCTTTGTCAACTGCTCCAAGGCACCAAGAGATAAATCCATTCTCTTCAAAAAGGTCTAGGAATTAGAAATAGCCATGTTGATTTCATTAAACACAGCAAAAATAAATGGGTTGGTAGAAATTCTGGAAAGTACATGTGTACTTATTTTCCTGTCTCCGCAATTCAGTTCCTGGACGAGCCCCCAGTTTGTTGTCATGAATCCCTTGAGGATCCCATCTCTTATCCTTTAGATGGTCGAATGAGTTCTGGCAACACTGTGACAGCATCAATGTTTTTTTTCCAATCCACAACCATCGGCCTTCCTTTCTTCAGCCCCTTGCTCTTTCCAACTAGATATTCCACGGTAGCACAAGGTAGCCTCTGCTCTATTCCCAGAGACTCGCTTTAATACCAAGTTCTGTTTAAAGATTGTCAAGCAGGAATCTTTCAATTCAGGAAGAACCTTGTCTGTTTCCTTTTTGCATGAATTCCCAGTGTGTTCTGAACAGCCAATCAGAAAACACAGGCTAATCCAACCCCACTGCAATTAGTCTTCTATTTACGAAAGGGAAATTGCTGGAAAATCTCAGCAAGTCTGGCAGCATCTGTAGGGAGAGAAAAGAGCTAATGTTTCGAGTCAGATGACTCTTTGTCAAAGCTAACAGACAGAGAGAGTGGGAGTTCCGGGTTGGAGCCGGCCAACCTGCGCATGCGCGGCTGACGTCACTTAGGCACCGCCGTCGCGTCATTCAAGCGTCAAGGCCCGGCGGCCGAGAATAACGGAGCGCCGCTCCTAGCCCCGCGGGTGGGGGTGAATAAGGTGCGAGGAGCGGCCTCCGAGGCCGTCATGAAACTCGGCCGAGTTCACGACGGCCTTCCCGATTCCAACACTAAGAGAGAAATGGAAAGCAGTGAAGTAGGATAGCGAGGGAGGGACTAACGGAAATCCTGTCGGAGAGCAGAGCAGTACTTCTTCAGGTTAGGCATTCCTGGAAGAGAGGTGACAGTGAGTTAAACACTGGATAAAAGCAAATTACTGCGGATGCTGGAATCTGAAACGAAAGGAAAAATGCTGGAAAATCTCAGCAAGTCTGGCAGCAACTGCAGGGAGAGTAAAAAGCTAACAGAGAGAGTGGGAAATATTTATACTGTGGAGTGAGAATGAAAGATGAGTCATAGCCACAGAAACCCAGGGAAACCAGGTGCTAATGGCCACAGAAACCAACGGGAAAGAGTGTTAATGGCAGTCCTCAGAGAGGACAAAAGATGTGAAAGGTCAAACAGCAGGGAAACTAACATCAGAGGATGAACTGTAGGTGTGGGGGGAGGGGAAGGTGGAAGCAAAGAGGAGAAAGGTGCAGGAAAGGTGCAGGAAAGAAATAAATGGTAAAAGACAGTTAAAATGAAATGAAAACAAATGGGTCGAGGTGGGGCTGATCATCTGAAGTTGTTGAATTCAATGTTCAGGCCGGAAGGCTGTAGCGTGCCTAACCGGAAGATAAGATGTTGTTCCTCCAGTTTGTGTTGCGCTTCACTGGAACATTGCAGCAGGCCAAGAACAGACATGTGGGCATGGGAGCAGGGTCTTTTGTTAAAATGACAAGCAACAGGAAGGTCAGGATCCTGAATGCGCACAGACCGAAGATGCTCAGCAAAGCGATCACCCAGTCTGCGTTTGGTCTCTCCGATATAGAGGAGACCACATTGGGACCAGCAAATGCAATAGACCAGATTGAAAGAGGTGCAAGTGAAACGCTGCTTATCCTGGAATGAGTGTTTTGGGCCTGGAATGCTAAGCATGGAAGAGGTAAAGGGGCAGGTGTTCCACCTTCTGCGATTGCATGGGAAGGTGCCATGGGTGATGGGAGAGGTACTGGGTATGGTGGAAGAGTGGACTAGATTGTCTCGGAGGGAACAGTCTCTACGGAATGCTGACAGAGAGTAAAGGGAAGATGTGTTTGGTGGTGGCATCACGCTGGAGTTGGCGAAAATGGCGGAGGATTGTGCTTTGCATACGGAGGCTGGTGGGATGAAATGTGAGAACGAGGGGGACTCTATCCTTGTTCTGGGAGGGAGTGGAGGGGGCGAGGGTAGTGGCGCGGGAGATGGACCGCACACTGTTGAGGGATAAACTGTAGGTGGGAAATCACGGTCGAGGAAGAAGGAACACATTTTCAAAGCACCATTTTGGAAAGTGGCATCGTCGGAACAAATGCGACGGAGGCAAAGGAGTTGAGAGAAAGGGATGGAGTCCTTACAGGGTGTAGAGTGTGAAGAGCTGTAGTCCAGATAGCTGTGGGAGTCAGTGGGCTTGTAGTGGATATTAGTGGATAGTCTATTGCCGGAAATGGAGACAGAAAGATCAAGGAAAGGAAGGGAAGTGTCTGAGATTGTCCAGGTGAAAGTGATGGAGGGGTGGAAACTGGAAGCGAAGTTGATGAATTTTTCCAGGTCCGGGCGAGAGCATGACGCGGCACCAAAATAGTCATCAATGTATCGATAAAGGATTTGTGGCAGGGGGCCCGGATAGGCCTGGAACAAGGAATGTTCCACAGACCCCATAAAAAGGCAAGCGTAGCTAGGACCCATGACTGATTACCACTCCACAGTTCAGGCCCTTAAATTCTCATATTCACAGCTACCTCATTGACCTTACATTCTCACATGGGGCGGAATTCTCCGACCCCCCGCAGGGTCAGAGAATCGCCTGGGGCTGGCGTAAATCCAGAATGTAAGACCAATGAGGTAGCTGTGAATATGAGAATTTAAGCGCCTGAATTGTGGAGTGGTAATCAGTCAGATTGCCACTCAACTCCTAGTTTCTCCCTCGAAATCCAGATGACCCTTTCTCACCTGGCATTCTGACTGAGGCCGGGTGACAACTGTGAAGGGCAGTGCATTCCTGAGGTCTTCAGTCAAGGGCTGTACATTCAGAGATAGGCAAACCACACCACTTTTTAATGACATGAGCTGCCATAAAGCAGGTAGGTTTAAAGGTCCAACCTCTTTCAAGCCAGGGAGAAGGTAAGTTTTTATCCTACACCAGATTGAATGCAGCCATAAAAGAAAGTGACTCACTACCACATTCTCGAGAGCAATTCTGGATAATCAAAACATGCTTGCTTTGCCAACAACACTTATATAGTAGCTCGAGGCTTCCAGCAGTTAGCAAAGGGGTTTAGTGATGAAAGGCAAAGGCAGTTAAGTAACAGGCACAGAACTCATTATAACAAGTCTTAACACTTCAACTTCAGGCCCACACTGCCCGGGGTCCTGCTCCTAATGGGAATTCCCGTTGAAGTCACCCACACCGCCGGCGGAATCACAGAATCCCGCCGCCAGCAAATGGCCGGAGAATTCCAGCCAGTATCAACAGTGAAGATTATTGGAAAAATGCATTGCATGATATCTGAGGTTTTTAGATACGTTAAACAGAAGCATTAGGAATGACTAGGATACAGCCAAGCTACTAGATGATATGCACAATGCTTATAGATCAGATCCTATGGGTGGAATTTTTCGGCCGTACCCGCTCAGCGATTGAAAATTCCCACCTGAGGTCAATGGACCTTTACATGATCCATGTTCCATCCGTGGCGATCTTGCGGCGTGCGCAGCTGAAATGTCCAGCCCTACATTTCTGATAAAACATTTCCAGCAAGAAAAATCAGATACCATCAAACAAAGTGTACGTTGCAGGCGAAGCTAAGAGAGATGATGAACCCACGGTGAGAGAAGCTGAAAATATGCATGACCTGAAGGCTCTCTATGAAGGCCTCCAATATATCTGTGGCCCCAAAACCATTCCTCTCAGGATAGCACTCAACTCCGAACGAACTGGCATAAGATTCTCTCATTGGGCAGAACACTTTAACAATCTTGTGAACAAGAATCTACTGCACAATGATGCCAGTGAATTATTTCCATGGCATCATGTTGTGGATCAACTCATCTTCAATCCATCTCAAGCTGAAGTCAGCAAGAACATAAAGCAACTGTCTGTGGGTATTTCTCCAGGAGTCAATGGCACGCTACTTAATGCGTTCCATTATGGAGGAACTCACATGATCAGTAAACTCAGCGTCCTCTGCTTAATCCTAAAATTAGAAGGATGATTTCATAACTCATCTGTACAAACAGAGGGGAAACAAGTTCATCTGTGACAATCATCAGGATGTTTCACATCTCTTCATAGTGGGAGAAGTTCTTGCAAGGGTGATTCCCAACAGATTGTCACTTATCTTACAGACTTGGTGCACCCAGAATCACAGTGTGCCTTTCATGCTGAACGAGATCATCTTTGTGGCATGACAAATTCAAGAAATGTCTGGCAAACATAAAGGACATTTACATGTTGTTTGTTGACCTGGCCACGGCCTTTGGCACAGTAAACTGTGAAGGCCTATGGAAGATACTGTACAAACATAGCTGCCCTGAAAAGATGATTAGGGTCATTCCATGGTGGCTTGATGACCAGTTTAATATACATGGTGCCTCATCAGATTCTGTCCTGTCAACAATGACACTGAGCAGGCTGTGTAATGACTCCAGTTCCATTTGACATCCATTTTTTTTGCCACGCTCCGATATAGTCTCAAAGATCTCAGAAATCTCGGCACAACAGCAGACATCCAGTTGAGGACAGACAGCAACATCTTCAATTTGCAAAGACTCAAGGTTCGCACAAAGATCACAGAAAATCAATGAAGTGAAATTTTATTTGCCAATGACTGTGCTCTCATTTCACATACTCTGGAGAACATCCAACTGTTTGCTGATCACTTTACGCAAGCTACAGAGCAATTTTGTCTCACAGTAAGTCTTATGGACAGTCATCTTATATTAACCTGCCACTGGCCACAAACTCTAATTTCCCAGAATCATGATCAACAACACACCTTCAATTTAGCTCACCTATTTATCTTGGGGGAATTCTCCCCAACATCACATTAGATGATGAAATTGCCCATCACTTAGCAAAAGCAAGCTCAGCATTCAGGAGATTCACTCACAATGTTTGGGGAGAGATCATGGAGCTGATCTACAAAAACATTGGGCGCGATTCTCCCAAAACGGGAGAAATCGTAAGGCTGGCGTCAAATCCGGGCGGGTTCGACGCCAGCCCCCCCCTTCCCGACCGGGAACCGATTCTGGTCCCGGTCGGGGCTAGCATCCCGACGCCGTAAACTCCGGCATCACGGGCTTAACGAATTTCGTTAAGACCGCTTGCCTGAGTTTGCGCCGGCTGACGCGTCATATGATGTCAGCCGCGCACGCGCGGATTGGAAGACTCCAACCCGCGCATGCGCGGATGACGTCATTGCGTATTTGCGCGAAACCCGCGCATGCGCGGACCGGGATGCCCCTCAGCCGCCCCGCGAATGGATACTGCGGGGCGGCGGAAGGAGAAATAGTGCGCGGGCATCGGGCCCGCTGCCCGCAATCGGTGCGCACCGATCACGGGCCCATGGCACCCTTGGCACGGCCGTGGTACTGCCGTGCCAATCGGTGCCATGGTTATAAAATGCGAGTGTTTACGGCCGTTTTTACGAACGGCCAGACCAGGTGTGTTTGCCGTTCGTAAAAACAGCCGTAAAGGGCTGGGAACTCGGCCCATCTATCAGCTGTGAATCGCTGCCGGCCGTAAGAAAACGGCGGCAGCGATTCGTGTCGGGAGTTGGGCGTGGGGGGGGGAAATAGCGGGAGGGCGTTGGAACAGTGTGGCCGTAAAATTTTACGAGCCACGCTATTCTCCGCACCGTCGGGAGTGCGGAGAATCTCGCCCATTAAGTGTACTAATGTCTGGAAACAGATGTAGGGCGAAATTCTCTGCGGACCGTCGTAACGCCGATTTCCGGCGATAAAAATCGGTGTAGATGACTCCGGCGTCGGGGCCTTCTTTTAGGCCGCTATTCTCCGTTCCCAGAGGGGCCAGCAGCTGACTGACGCGATACGCGTCAGTTTCACCAGCTGCGGAAGTGGTGAGACCCGGCGTTTTGGGGGGGGGGGGGGGGAGGAGGAGCAGAGAGACAGACCGGCATTTGGGGGGGGGGGGGGGGAGAGGAGGAGAGAGACAGCCCGGCATTTTGGGGGGGGGGAGGAGGAGAGACAGACCCGGCATTTGGGGGGGGGGGGAGGAGGAGGAGAGAGACAGACCGGCATTTGGGGGGGGGGAGAGGAGGAGAGAGACAGCCCGGCATTTTGGGGGGGGGGGGGGGAGGAGGAGAGACAGACCGGCATTTGGGGGGTTTGCGGCGTTGAGTTGAGAGGAGGGGGGGGGGGGGGGGGTTTGCGGCGTTGAGTTGAGGGGGGGGTGTTTGCGGCGTTGAGTTGAGGGGGGGTTGCGGTGTTGAGTTGAGAGAGGGGGGGGGCGGCGTTGGAGGGGGTAGGGGTGGTGAAGGGGGTAGGGGTGGTTAGGGGGGGTTGGGGTAGGGGCGGTGGGGGGGGTTGGGGTAGGGGCAGCGGCGTGCAGAGGAGGGGGGCGACGGATGCCCGGGGTCAACGCACCGTCACCCCCCCTCTGCACGCCGCTGCCCCTACCCCAACCCCCCCTCACCACCCCTACCCCCTTCACCACCCCCACCCCACTCCAACGTCGCACACCCCCCCACTAACGCCGCACCCCCCCCACTAATGCCGCACCCCCCCCCCACTAACGTCGCACCCCCCCCCCCCCTAACGGAGGAAGGAAGGGGGGGAGGAGGAGGGAAGGGGGGGGAGGAGGAGAGAGGGGGGTGTGTGTGGGTACCGGCCTTCAGAGGGAGGGGGACGGGGTGTGGGTACCGGCATTGAGGGGGGGGGGGGGGACCCGGCGTTGAGAGGGGGGGACCCGGCGTTGAGAGGGGGGGACCCGGCGTTGAGAGGGGGGGGACCCGGCGTTGAGAGGGGGGGGGTTGCGGCGATGAGGGGGGGTTGCGGCGTTGAGGGTGGGGGGTTGCGGCGTTGCGAGAGATGGGGGGCGGCGTTGGAGGGGGGTAGGGGTGGTGGGGAGGGGTGTAGGGGTGGTGGGGAGGGGGGTAGGGGCGTTGGAGGGAGGTAGGGGTGGTGAGGGGGGGTGGTTGGGGTAGGGGGCAGCGGCGTACAGAGGGGGGGGGGGCGACGGTGCATTGGCCCCGGGCATCCGTCGCCCCCCCTCTCTGCACGCCGCTGCCCCCAAACCCCCCCCCCCCGATGCCGCAACCCCCCCGAGGCCGCAACCCCCCCGTGGCCACGTCGGCGGGACTTCGGCCCATCCGGGCCGGAGATTTGTGGAAACTAAAAAAAAAATGACATCCCGCCGGCGCCAGCTTTTTCAGAGGCTGCCGGCGGGATTTGCACAGCGCCGGTTTTTGGCCGGTCAGAGATTTAAAAACCCTGCGGGAGCGGGATTAACGCCGCTGCCGGCCGATTCTCCGACCCTGCGTGGGGTCGGAGAATTTCGCCCGTAGTTTTAGTGTGTTACTGGCTCCAGACAGGTGGAGATAGGAAGTTAGAGAGGAACAACTCTCAGTTCTGTTAGTAGCAGGGAAACATTACAATGGAGTAATGGGCACAAAAGCAAACTCCAGAAAAGCTAAAGGCCAGTTAGTTCTAGAAACCAGGAATGCAAAAGTAGTTCCAGGAATTTTTAAATATTTCTGCGAATTCAAAAACACAGTTTGTGCAGAACTCCTGGGAAGTCACTGTAACTGAAGCAAGACCAACCAGGGGTTGATTTAGCACAGTGGGCTAAACAGCTGGTTTTTATTGCAGAACAAGGCCAGCAGCGCGGGATCAATTCCTGTACCAGCCTCCCCAAACAGGTGCCAGAATGTGGCAACTAGGGGCTTTTCACAGTAACATCATTGAAGCCTACTTGTGACAATAAGCGATTATTATTATTATTATTATAACAACAGAAAATTGGTTAAAGAGCAACATGAAAATAGGCATCCATAGTAAAAATATACACTGAGCACGACAATCAAACAGCCTCATCGTGCCTGCCTTGGTGACATGACAAAGCTGTTAAATCTCGCGACAGGCGTCTTGAAGGACTTGCAGCACTCGGAGACCTCGTGAGATGAACAAGATCTGACAACCCATCGCAATCTGGATCTCGCCATCACTGGGTGGGATCTAGATTTGCATATTTAAGTGAGCAGTTAGGTTCATTCACTTAAATATGTCTGTGTCGGAGTATCCCGGGGTCAAATACCTGCACCTGGGAGACCTCACCATGGCATTGTTTATCACTGGTCCACACAAACACGGAGCAGACGCAATGGCACTTTGGGATGGGGTCACTGAGGTGATCAGAGGCTCCCGGGTGGTCAGACACTGGCAGGGTGGTACTTTGGCATCCCCAATGCCACATGGGCACCTTGGCATTGAGAGCCTGCCACCTTGGCACTGCCGCCGCCGGATTTACTGGGGTCAGAACTGGCACTGGAGAGTTTGACAAGCTGGAGTTGTATATAATCATTTGACACCACACACACTCTCATTCCAGCTAGGCCAGGAAGATGCCATCCAGGAGAGTAACCCCGAGGTTCACAGACGTGGAGCTGGAGACATTGCTGGATGCCATGGCGGAGAGGCGAAACACCTTTTCACCAGGGTGTCAGAAGACTACTCCTCACAGAGGGTCAACCAGGCATGGGCGGAGGTGGCAGAGACGCCATGGGCCCCACCATGAGGACCGACCTGCAATATAGGAAGTAGATGAACAACCTCGTTAGGGCGGCCCAGGTAAGTCATCATTCTGTGCCTCTGGTATCAGCCTCATCCCCCCACCCCCCATGCGGCCCCCACCAGACAGACAGGTAGGCAGTGCTGCATGAGGATGGGCAACCTCCCTAGGTCAGCCAGGGTGCGCCATCAGGTCTGTTCCCCTGGCATCACACCTGCCCCACATGCCTCCCCTCCCCTTCAGAGGGTGATTAAACACAGCCACCACCACCCTCCCATTCTCCCCACCCTGCACTACATGCCAACACATGCACCACCCGCCATGGCCAGGTGTCCTGCACACACAGGCCACTAGTTGTGAACCCGCTGTGCAGCCCCTGTCCGAGGGTCCCACATTGTGCAATGTCTAACCCCCAGGCGAGGATGACCCACAACTGCCGGAAGCGGGAAAAGGCTGGAAGAGGCCTGCCGGATCTGCGGGTCCTGACCCCCGCAGAGCAGTGGGTGATAGAGCTGGTCAGGGAGGTGGGACAGCAGGCAGTCACCCAGGCGGAAGTTGGCATGGGACAACCATGTGAGCCCCCAATGAATTGCATGTCCCTATGACAAATGAGTCAACCCTCCATCACCCCAGCCAACACCACACCGTGCATACCTGAGATCTTAACATGGTCTTTTCTTTTATCTTACAGGGTCATCCAAGGCCAGAATGGAACCTGGATGCCTGGCGCTGTGAGGCAGCAGTGCTAACCACTGTGCCGTGCCACATGCCATCCAATTATTGTACATAGCATTATCACAAATAAACACATGTTCACTGACGTACCGAACTGCGTCGGTCCTCTATCTGAATCTGCGGATTTTCGGCGGGAGCAGGGGCCTGTCAGGAAGGTGAGTGTGTGCCTTTAAATTCCCTTGCTTTTCAGCAGGAGCGGCCTGCGGATTTTCGGCGGGAGTAGGGGCCTTTAATGAAGGTGAGTGTGTGCCTTTAAATTCACTTGCTTTTCAGCGGGAGCGGCCTGCAGATTTTTGGCGGGAGCAGGGGCCTGTCGGGAAGGTGAGTACCTGTATATAAGTCGGGTGGTTGCTAAACCCGAGACACTACACTTGTAATGTCCCCCACCCTTCCACCTCCTCTACCCTAAGGGGTTGAGGGAGTATCACGTAAGCTCTTCCATTCTTTTTCTTGTTTTTTATCTAGAGGGGATGGCAGGGAAGGCAGTACAATGCTCCTCCTGGAGAATGTTTGAAGTAAGGGACGCCTTATACCAGATGTTGATTTCATCTGTGGGAAGTGCACCCATCTCCAGCTCCTCAGAAACCGCGTCAGTACAGGGATCCCCTGTGGTCGTTCCCCTTAGTAACAGGTATACCGCTTTGGATACTGTTGGGGGGGGCGATTTACCAGGGGTCAGCCATGGGGAACAGGTCTCTGGCACAGAGAGTCTGTCCCTATTGCTCAGAAGGGAAGGGGGGAGAGGAGAAGAACATTAGTCATTGGAGACTCCATAGTTAGGGGGATAGATAGGAGATTCTGTGGGAACGAGAGAGACCCACGGTTGGTGTGTTGCCTCCCAGGTGCCAGGGTCCACGATGTCTCGGATCATGTTTTCGGGATCCTTAAGGGGGAGGGGGAGCAGCCCCAAATCGTGGTCCACATAGGTACCAACGACATAGGTCGGAAAAGGGACAGGGATGTAAGGCAGGAATTCAGGGAGCTAGGGTGGAAACATAGATCCAGGACAAACAGAGTTATTATCTCTGGGTTGTTACCCGTGTCACGTACTAGCGAGTCGAGGAATAGGGAGAGAGAGCAGTTGAACACGTGGCTGCAGGGATGGTGCAGGAGGGAGGGTTTCAGATTCCTGGACAATTGGGGCCCATTCTGGGGTAGGTGGGACCTCTACAAAAGGGATAGTCTACACCTGGACCAGAGGGATACTAATATCCTGGGGGGGAGGTTTGCTAATGCTCTTCGGGAGGGTTCAAACTAGTTCAGCAGGGGATTGGGAACCTGAATTGTAGCTCCAGTACACAACAAGCTGAGAGTAGTGAGGTCATGTGTAAGGATTCAAAGTTGCAGTAGTGTACCGGCAGGAAGGAAGGTGATTTAAAGTGTGTCTACTTCAATGCCAGGAGCATCCGGAATAAGGTGGGTGAGCTTGCGGCATTGGTTGATACCTGGGACTTCGATGTTGTGGCCATTTCGGAGACATGGATAGAGCAAGGCGAGGGATGGTTGTTGAAGGTGCCGGGGTTTAGATATTTCAGTAAGCTCAGGGAAGGTGGTAAGAGAGGGGGAGGGGTGGCATTGTTAGTCAAGGACAGTATTACGGTGGCTGAGAGGACATTTGATGAGGACTCGAATACTGAGGTAGTATGGACTGAGTTACGAAACAGGAAAGGAGAGGTCACCCTATTAGGGGTTTTCTATAGGCCTCCAAAAAGTTCCAGAGATGTAGAGGAAAGGATTGCAAACATGATTCTGGATAGGAGCGAAAGTAACAGGGTAGTTGTTATGGGGGACTTTAACTTTCCAAATATTGACTGGAAAAACTATAGTATGAGTACTTTAGATGGGTTCGTTTTTGTCCAACGTGTGCAGGAGGGTTTCCTGACGCAGTATGTAGATAGGCCAACAAGAGGTTAGGCCGTATTGGATTTGGTACTGGGTAATGAACCAGGACAGGTGCCAGATTTGGAGGTAGGTGAGCACTTTGGTGATAGTGACCACAATTCGATTATGTTTACTTTAGAGATGGAAAAGGATAGGTATATATCGCAAGGCGAGTCATATCTGGGGGAAAGGCAATTATGATGCGATGAGGCAAGACTTAGGATGCATCAGCTGGAGAAGAAACTGCAGGGGATGGGCACAATGGAAATGTGGAGCATGTTCAAGGAACAGCTACTGCGTGTCCTTGATAAGTATGTACCTGTTAGGCAGGGAGGAAGTGGTCGAGCGAGGGAACCATGGTTTACTAAAGCAGTTGAAACACTTGTCAAGAGGAAGAAGGAGGCTTATGTAAAGATGAGACGTGATGGTTCAGTTTGGGCGCTTGAGAGATACAAATTAGCTAGAAAGGCTCTAAAGAGAGAACTAAGAAGAGCCAGGAGAGGACATGAGAAGTCTTTGGTAGGTAGGATCAAGGATAACCCTAAAGCTTTCTATTGATATGACAGGAATAAAAGAATGACTAGGGTAAGAGTAGGGCCAGTCAAGGACAGTAGTGGGAAGTTGTGCGTGGAGTCCGAGGAGATAGGAGAGGTGCTAAATGAGTATTTTTCGTCTGTATTCACATAGGAAAAAGACAATGTTGTCGAAGAGAATACTGAGATACAGGCTACTAGACTAGAAGGGCTTGAGGTTCATAAGGAGGAGGTGTTAGCGATTCTGGAAAGTGTGAAAATAGATAAGTCCCCTGGGCCGGATGGGATTTATCCTAGGATTCTCTGGGAAGCTAGGGAGGAGATTGCTGAGCCTTTGGCTTTGATCTTTAAGTCATCTTTGTTTACAGGAATAGTGCCAGAAGACTGGAGGATAGCAAATGTTGTCCCCTTGTTCAAGAAGGGGAGTAGAGATAACCCCGGTAACAATAGACCAGTGAACCTTACTTCTGTTGTGGGAAACGTCTTGGAAAGGTTTATAAGAGATAGGATGTATAATCATCTGGAAAGGAATAATTTGATCAGAGATAGTCAACATGGTTTTGTGAAGGGTAGGTCGTGCCTCACAAACCTTATTGAGTTCTTCGAGAAGGTGACCAAATAGATGGATGAGGGTAAAGCAGTTGATGTGTATATGGATTTCAGTAAAGTGTTTGATAAGGTTCCCCACGGTAGGCTATTGCTGAAAATACAGAGGCATGGGATTCAGGGTGATTTAGCAGTTTGGATCAGAAATTGGCTAGCTGACAGAAGACAAAAGGTGGTGGTTGATGGGAAATGTTCAGACTGGTGTCCAGTTACTAGTGGTGTACCACAAGGATCTGTTTTGGGGCCGCTGCTGTTTGTCATTTTTATAAATGACCTGGAAGAGGGCGTAGAAGGATGGGTGAGTAAATTTGCAGATGACACTAAAGTCGGTGGAGTTGTGGACAGTGCTGTATTGTGAAGTTCATTCTCTGCACAGGGGAAAGGGTCACCATGTTAGCATGGTGTGTGCTCCCTTGCCCCTCCAGGTCCAAAAAGTACATGTTGCATTGCAGCTCCAGCCTCCGCATGTCCCCCCTCCCAGTCCCATCCCTACGCCTCAGCCAATCCCCCCGATACCTTGCCTTCCATACCACAACCCTTGCTCCATTGGTGACTGGCACAGGGGGGGCCTCAAACCCCGCCACCTATCGGCAGGGGGGTGATCGCCGCAACCCATGTCAGCGATATGCTCTACGGAACTGTCCTGCTCCCTCCAGTAGGGCTACTGTGGGTGTCCTCCTTGGTTGGGCCTTGTGATACCCCGCCAGCAGAGTGGCACCAGGTTTTGGGGTGGGGGGTCTGCGTGCCCATGGATGGGGCTGGGCAAGGAGTGTTGGGCACCTTTTTGGATCGTAGCTATAGTGTGCTGTTAGTCCTGGGTCTGGCACATGAGGTGCGGCAGCCAGTCCAGTGGCAGGATGGATGGCAGCAGGGGCACAGTAGGTAGGCAGGGCTTGGAGACAGCCGGTGGTCCTGAAGAGTGGGCTGTTGGGGCCTCTGCCCTGAGAGGAGCAGTGTGCCAGGGAGGGTGCAAAAGGTCATGGTGCGTGTGTCCTCTGTTCGGGGTGTGCTCTGAAATTCCCCTACTCCCCTTGCAGTGGGGCAGTGCTTCTGATGGATGCACTGAGGAGTGCCAACAACTGATCATGCTTGACCATGTCCTTGCCATTGATGAGTCAGCTGGGGTTGGAGGGTTGCCATGAGGGTGACCTGGGGGCACCCAAATGAACGGTGGCACTTGTACATTTACAGGAAACAGTGGGCAGTCAGTGGAGTGCACAGCCAGGGGACTGTAACATGTACACAATGGCTGCCTTTCAGACTGCGGCCTTCCTGGCCATCCTGGGCATACACCTTGAACCCACAGCCTGCCTCCACATCGAACTCCGCTACTCCCTCGGCCCTGGCAGACTCCCCCCCCCCCCCCCCCCCCCAGCCTATGAGGGGAAGAGACTCAGGTTCCCCCTCCCAGTCACAACTATCAGAACATTAATGTTCCTTACTGCCTTTATCTCTCCCTCAGCAGCCCCGGTGCCCGGTCCTCATTTTTAACTACCTGTAGCAAACCACGCCCAGGTGACTGCCATCAGCTGGGGCAGAACATCATGGACACCCGGAGAATACTGGGCCAAACTCAGTAATGATGTTAACACAAATTCCGGTTTGCATGCCAACACCGGCGCAGGTGGGGGTGGGGGGGGGGGGGGGGGGGGGGTGAGGTGCGTTGGCACCACCAGGGCAGCCCTGGAGCATGGCAGGTGGTTCGGTGCCAGGCACCAACTTCGATTTCCGGTGGACGCCCGATTCTCTGGGATTCTCCATTAATGGGGCGCCCCTGAAAAACGGTTTGGCGCCATGCTCTGATCCCCCACAGGCAGCGACAGTGCGTTGCGCACCCCATGCCAGTGGAAACATGCAAGTTAAATTAAAGCATGCATATGCATGCAATTAATGGGCTTGAAACCTGAGTCTCTTCCCCTCATTGTGATTCTCCAGCCTCCTCATCACAAACTCCACCAGCTGGGCTTTGGTGTGAGATTGTCCAAGCTCAGCCCTGCTACCATGGATTCCGAGTGGGGTCAACAGGGTCAGGGCACTGATGAAGTGCCCCTCTATCCCTGCCAGACAGCAAATGGGGATGAGGGGGGAATCCACTCAGGGTCCATAAGACCATAAGAAATAGGAACAGGCCGTTTGACCCCTCGAGCCTGCTCTGCAATTGAATAGGACTGTGGTTGATCCAACATTCCTCATTGCCACTTTCCTGATCTTTCTCCACAACCATAGATTCCCTTACTGATCAAGAATCTATCTCAGCTTTAAATATACGCACGGGCTCTACTCCCTGAGCTCTCTGTAGCAAGCAGTTCCAAAGACTCACAACACTGCCTTCTTTCAGAAATTACTCCTCATCTCAGTTTTAAATTGACATCCCTTTATTTTGTGACTATGGGCATGATTTAACCAAAAGGTTACTAAGTGTGGTACTGAGCGTGAACTGCCACGATGCTCAGCCTGGCAAGGCATTCACCGTGATAAAATATTAAGTAGTCCACTTCACAAGGCCCCATGGACTTCTCACTGAAAATTATGGTTCCACCGACTAATTCACCAGGACTGTGCTCGTCAGCCCTCTGCTAACAAGGGAGACAACACTTTAATGTCTCCTGCACTGCGGACCCCATTCAGTTCGCGGCCATGTCTCCCAGATGTTCAGCCCCATGATTTGGGGATGCCAACCTAGGCAGACTACTCAAAGTGGTCGAGGCCAGATGGGATGCCCTCTTCCCTGAGGGTCTCAGAGGAGGGTCAGCCACAGGGCAGCCAGTGCCACCTGTGAGGAAGTGGCAGCAGCAGTCAGTCTGGGGAATATGACCAGGGGGACCGGCACCCAGTGCTGCAAGAAGGTCAACGACCTCCACCGGGCCATTCGGGTGAGGTTGCACTGGGCCCCCGACGCCACCCCCAAAGAGAATGCGCCCAGCATCGTAAAGGTCGGTACAGGGTGCAGACGTGAGGATTCACCCACCCCTGCCCAGATGACCTATCAAACCTGAGTTGCGAATGTCATACAGGCCGACCCATCCCTACCACAGACCACATGTCTATTCTCCCCAGAAACTACAGCTGACAGCATCGGTCCATCTGGGGTGTCCTCCCAACTCCCCTCACCCCCCTCCTCGCCACCCTGCATCCCAAGGGAACACCTCAGAGCAGCGTTCCGAGGATGCTACCATTATCGCGGCACAGCTATTATCTCCACCCTCCACGAGTACAGAGACACACCTCAGTGGGCAACAATTGTGGACTGGCTTCTAGGGCACATTCTGGTGTCAACCCAGAGCCATCCTAAGGATTGGCAACGACAGCCACCAGCTCGCCTGACTTCCACCCCACTGACAAAGGCATGTCTCGCAGTCAGTACCCAGCACAGTGAGGCATGGTGGGCCATGTGCAGCCGGTAAGTATGCTGGGGTCTTCTGGCCCCCAGAGGAAACCCACCAAGGGTATCAAAAGCCATGGGATGGGGTGAGCAGCAGACTGCCTCAACCACTGATGTGCATCCTGATGCAGCAGTAGAGCACGTCGAGGGTCACTGAGAATGCACTGTGGGGGGGAGGATGCGTTGGGGGGAGAGGGGTAGATTAGGGTGTTGACTGTTTTTCGATCCCAACAGCGTCGCCAATACTGTTGCTTATACTGATGATGTTGGTGAACCACAAGCCTTCCCTTATATCGATTAAATGACCACACAACCAGTTAGTTAGTTCAAAAGATGGTTTATTTACATACACAAGTGTTATCTTGACATGCAAACACAATATCTACTACGAGTTAAACTACACATATCAGCTACAAGAACTTATACTTAACTTCAGGGCGACCGGTACTGTGCAAATGGATAAGGCCTTTATCTGGATTTCACGTGGCTGGTTTGAAGAAAGTGGCTCTGTCTCTGCTGGGCTCATCCATCAGGTAGCAATCATTGGTCTTGAACTTAGCTGGCTGTTCCTGCTGCAATTGGGTTGGCACAGGCCGGATCCAAAAGAGACAGAACACATGGCTGTATCCTCTTTTATCCCTCTGGGATTTTGCGCTCTTTGGGGCGGTCCTTAACCTTGGACCCAATAGTTCGACAGGGCTCTGATCACTCTCTTCGACTTCGGCCAATGAAGGGGCGAGTGCCTTGCTGGCTGGGCGGGTCCTTAGCGGTCATTGACCTTGGCAGTTGGGCTTTCTAAGTAAAGGGAGTGGAGCCGATCAGTCTGTGACTGTACCAGTTGCTTGATTGGAGTTCTATTGTCCTGGGAAGATGGGCCATTAAAATGCAAACGAATGGGGGTTTCGATCAGGCCTGGTTACCTGTGTTTCAGATACACATAGGCTCTGTATCTGTCTGAGTCCTGGGTTGGCCATAATTTCCATGGTGCTTTGCAGGTGGCCATCTTAGATGGCTACAGAGGCGGCACCAACGGAAGAGTGGGGCAGTTGGGGATGCTACTATAACTCATTAAAATCTGTTAACCCGACCAATGTGACACCTGTTGGACTTTCTGCCGCTATACATGCCGAGGAACCATACCCTATCTCTCTGGACATGGAGGTCCTGGACTCCTCTTCCCACATCCGCTCGGCACACCATGCATAGTTGACTGGTGTGAGCAACCACTCAGCAGACAGGCAGGCGTCACACTATGGCATTGAATAAGGAGCACCAGCGCTCAGCTTCCTATGGCTTATCATCACCCCTTTGCCCTCGACCGTGACGTACTGACATTGCCGACACAGTCCCATCACCCTGGAGTAATGTAACATAGATCCTGGGAGCGTGGGAAATGAGGGGGTGGGGGAGAGGCAAGGTAGAGGGATGGGGAGGTGGGCAGGAAGGGAGGTTTGAGGATTGGGCAGAGGGGGAATGATGGACAAGGCCACATCCTATGTGAAGTGGGCGAGGATGAGAGCCTCCCTGGCCCTCCGGCCTTGTTGCACCCTCACCTCTCTCTTCTGTATTCCATTCTCCGGCTTGTTCTTTGGGTCCTCCCCGGGCTCGTCCTCCAGTCTCTACTTGTTCGGTGCCTCCTCGTCCTCCTCCTTGGAGGTGTTGCCCTGCTGCTGTGCCAGTTTGAGAAAGCAGCTGAAAAGTGCCTGGCTGGTTTGCTGTGAGTTGTTTTGAAAGGAGAAAGCCAGTTTGGAGAAAAAGAGCTTGGGTGTGTCTGTGTTTTGCAGGGATCTGGATTTGCTGTGATCTCTGCCATGAAAGACTATCTCTGAATCATTTGGGTGATTTAGACAGA